>NW_025401069.1:4546101-4793524 GCF_015345945.1 Tribolium madens
AATAATAATAATAATAATAATAATAATAATAATAATAATAATAATAATAATAATAATAATAATAATAATAATAATAATAATAATAATAATAATAACATTTGCCATTTATCTGACAATTATCAATTAAGTGTATGTTTCACTGTCAAAGTATAAATGTCGTGCCTGCACGTGCAATTACTGGACACATATCATTAGTTGATAGCAACACTATCCCTAATGATCAGCCTCCTTGGCCACGTGGAAAATGGTCAATGCCCAAATTTTTATAATATAAATTTATTTTCACCAGACTATAAGTCTATAGAGGACAATAGAATTGGGCGAGTAGATTAAAGTACATAAAAAAATAATAACAATAATTCATGAAGGAAAGAAAATTAAAAATTAACTACAAACATAACGCAAAGTAAACAAGAAGTTTGTCTACTGTTGTATTCTTTCTGTTTTATTTTTTAAGCATTATTATTTTTAATAAACGCTTCCAAATTTGAAAATATTGTTATTCCAAAATTTAAAATATTTGGTCAAATGGTTTTGAAATTGGGGTAAAAAAAAGAAATTTCCATACCCAAATTCCTAGGGCTAAGGGACACGAGTTCGTTTTATTAATTACTTTCAAAACATCTTTGCACAACACAACCATAATCACCATCCGCTTCTTCAGTAATTTTTCTTCTGTTTACTAGATTGTTGTCATTATTTTTATTTAATTTTCGTTTTAAATTATTTGCTTTTATTTTTTGTTGTGCATTTACATATTTAGTAGTATAATATCCCGGACTTTTTTGATTTACAGTCTTTTTCAAACAATGTAGATATTTACCTTTAGAATTATATGAAATCAAAGTAGCATTCCCCCGCATTTGTTACTTCAAATTTAAATTTATTTAGAAACAGCAAATAGGAAAATAAGCCTCTTCTCTACCTACATACCTTCAAGCAATAAACAATATTTTGTTATGAAGACAATAAGTACTACTTTTGTAAACTTCATCATATCAGTAGCTACCCCCAACGGATAAAAAACCCATAGCAGGTATCCTGTAGGAAAAAAGGGCTTCAAGTTATTCCTAACATTTCCGCATAATAATTAGACTTAATTTTTGGTGAAAAATAGAATTATCTGGTGTAAATACATAGTCTTATTAAATTTATTCATCTTTTACATCAATTCTTAAAATGACCTAATTTTACAGCTTGTACTTTTAGTTGTTTCCTTATAGATGCGAAACATCCCTCGTAAGGTCATAAATCAGATAAAACCGGTGATGGGGGTCTGCTTACGGTAAGCACAGTTTGTTGTGAAAAAGAACTAGGGTTGAGAGAGACAAGACGATTTTCACACTACGAAAGTTAATAATATTTTCCACAAGAGATTTTACAGTTATTAATTATCCGAATGATTTCATTTTTTTTTCTTAAGGTCTTTGGTACATGTAGGAAGGACATTGTTAGTTTCCATATAAATACTATAATTTTATTATAAAAAATAAGTTAAAAAATATATAAAAAATAAGCATTTAAATTAACTACATAACAATGTCCCTAGAAATATCTAAAATGGTTTCATCAAAAAAATAAAAACCAAAAAATTCCTTATAATAGCCGAGAAAAACCTTTTCGAAAAATGCATTGAAATTCCCTATCTTGGCAAATGATAAGTTAAGCCTTAAATTGTCCTCATTTCATTGTCTAATTCTGCTTCATGAAACATCCCTGTACCTATGTATTATTACAATTTTTTTTGTCTAAGATTATGTTTGCAGAAACTAGAAAATTGAGCAAAAGCATTGAAAAGTTTAATTCAATAATTTTAATAATATATATTTCGGTTACCAAAGTGTATCAGAAACTATTTCCACGCACTTTTTTGTGTATGTTGTACCATTCTAATGTTTTTTTATGAAGTGATACAAACATGTACTGAGTGTTGTTTTCGTCAGTTTTGTCTGAATAACATTAAATCTCTTTAGCAATTCTACGACTTGAATTTTTTCAAGGATGAAAGCTTTTGCTTTACGTGTGAATAACCAACGACAGCGTTTACCACATAAAGCCCCTATAACCATAATTTATTCCATAGTAGTAGCTTCTGATTATATGCATTTCGGCCTTTAGATTCCAAAGAAGCGCTGTGTGTTAATCAGTTCCAACAATGCGGGTTATTATAACGTAGAAATTTACTAAATACATTTTAGATTACTAAAGACGATTAATGATTAACTATAAAAGCTTAAGAGTGAATTTAAAAGATAAGTAGAGTTTTGCATCGACTTTCTTAAACGTTCACAACATAGGTAGGTATTAAAGAAACAGGATAAAGTATGGTAATGATAATCTAATTAAATCAGATAGGTAATTGTTTCAGCAATAGTTAATTCAAGACACTTGACAAGGTCAAAATATAAAACATTTTGTGCTTATTAATGCCTCAGCGTTTTGCGTTTGAAATTTTGCCAAAAAGTACTTTCAATTTTTAAAGTATGGATTTAAAGCATTTAAAAAGTATTTATCTAGACTCACACAATTCACTAGACACATTGCATGTATGTATTATAATCAGGCAACTAGGTCAGATGGAAAACAAACACTTGCTAATTCCTGAAATTGTTTTTCCGAGCGACAACTTTCTTTCTCGATTTTTCCTCGTAGGCAATACCATTCCCAATAAAGAACCAGAAAGAATAAAATTATGAAAGTAACGATGTTATCGGTCTAATAAAATTTGCAAAAACGTTCACACATAAAACAAATTTTATCACTTGACGCATGTAAATTTACACAGATAAGAACTAGAGATACTAGAATGCGGTTTCTAGTAATTATCGGAATCTAGATCACAACGACCTTTCTTGTCCATTTCAAAAAATTCAAACAATAATACATTGCGTACATGATAAACAATCAAACGCGACCATAAATTTGTTTTGAAAAATATAAAGTATCATTTCCATATGTCCTAGGGCGAGGTCGCTTGTTTACCGCGATTGAAAATGTAAACAAAAATCGAACACATTCCTAGAGTTGGTGTCACCATTTTAGTACTAAGGTTGACAATGAAAATTAATTATTTACCACCGATTTAAATGTTTCAAGTGGGACTGAAGTTTACATTGTCAAAACAGGTGTAAAACCGCTATTAGCATAACACTCCAATAACATTTAGTCACCATTCGGTTACATAATTGTCTAGTTTACAAATTCAATTTTTTTGAACTCCTACAAAAGGTTGATTGCAGAAAAAAATGCTGATTTTCTGAAAGTTGTAAATTTGAAGCAATCTCTTCAATAACAATAAACTCTAAACGCTCTCCAAGAGAATGCGGCCTATAACTCGGCTATTAACAGCGAGCAAGTTAAAGTAGTGGAAGTAAATTTATTCGTTTTATTTTTCCTGTAGGTTCTCGTTTAAAGTTATTTGCAGTGTCAGTAGATAATAACCAGTGGAGAGTTTTGCTCATCTTATTTTAATCCTGGCGATCACAGCATGAAACAGAATCAAACTTAATTCCCTTCTTGAATTTCAAAGCGCTAAACACGAGTAAGAATTAGATTTATTTCAGTTTGCGAAAGTTCAAGATCATCAAGTGTTAATAAATCAGGCAATATTTTTGCAAAATACATCAAACCCCCATTTCCAATAATATTTTGTGAGCTTAGTCGTAGATCTGCTGCAAGTATCGTGGGTTTTCAAGCGTGGGCAAGAACGGACGTTCACTTTTAACACTATCATAAAAACTTCTACCTCTACAGAAGGTCTTTTTATTGTATTATTCTTGTGAATGACGACGTAATGACTGTTTGAAATACGATTCGTTTGACCACTTCGCATCAACGAATTCGGAATTCATCCTAGCGAAATCCATAGCGTGAAACGCGAGGTTACTGCCCTCAGTCAGCGTCGAAATCACCATAAATACACCCAAATTATTAACACGCTCACGTGCCAAACGGAATGCGAGCTTTTCTGTATGCCCCACGTAACGCATGTGGGTGCAACGAGAAACAATACATTATGAATACAATTATCCAACCTTAATGCAACATATTTTAGTCATCCCACTAACGATTTACACTGGAATGATTTCAGGATCTCTGCGCCAGGCCGGGATTCGTCCAGGATGGACCCCTCCAGTTTGATATCATCCCAGGAAAAATGGGTAAGTGAAAGACCTATCAAGGGCAAGGTCGCGATGATAAACACATAATTATAAAGGCTCTGATGCAACCTTGGCTATTGTGAGTGAAAGTCTTTGTGCTGTGTATTATTATTATTTATGAAGAGGATAAGAATCATTTCGACAAACTTTACACTTCTTATAACTTATAATAAAAGTAAACAAACCACTGATAATTTTATACATGAACAAAGAAAGTTCTCTTAATAAAAAAATAATCGTTTTATTGTTTAATAAAGTTTGTTGCAAGGTGAGTCTATTTAAGCAGTGCTTTTGAAAGGTCTTGACATTTGTAAAGTGCAACCACCCACAAACAATTAAATTTCATTTTCCAATTTTTAACAGACACGAATCGCTTTTCACTTTGAAGCAAAAAATTTAGCTTTCCTCGCAGCACATCCCATAATGATGCTCTGCCAAAAAAATTTGGAACAGCAATCAGTATAACTTTCATTAAATTGCTAGATATGTTTATGCCGCGGAGAAAGTTTTGCAACTAATTATAATATGAGATCGTTAATTACAGTTTTATACTAATGTCAGCGTATTATTTTTTGACGAGGAATTCAAGTTTATCTAATTAAAATAAGCATGACTAAATAAATTATTCACCAGTTATTGACTAAATATGGAAATCGCGGTCGTGAAAAAATCAAACAACTGTTAAAACTTTTCATGAATAATAACTTTCAAGAACAGGAAATACAATTTACATGTTATGCTAGTCATATTTTTATTGTTAAACGGTTTGTTTTCTTAACAAATACGATATTGTGATAACATTTCCTTTGTTTATAAGTCGGTGCTATTATTATCCATTCAAAATTTATCTAAAAACAGCTAAATCTCTTTATCGGAATTGACTGAAAGAGAGCCGCTCATTACACACCAAGGCCGAATTTATTTTATTTTGTTTTCGAGCTGTGCTAATTATTGGGATGTGAGATAATGGCGTATAAATTACTTCAGGTAAAGTTTTTTCAATTGTCAGTTGTTATATGAGCAGAAATCTAACATTTGTAAGAATATCCGCAATGTTACTATTATTACCTTCACCCACATTCTTTCGAGTGAGCTTCCGGAAATCCAATTTTTCGACAGTTAACATGGTACTCATATAAATTACAGAAGATTACCTTAGGTGTTGTTGTACAGATGTTCACGTTCTTTCCTCATCAAGGTTTTTTGACGAATAAATTGTTTACGCTGTCAGGCATACATTAAAATACGAAAATGGGTGCGAGAGTTTTAATCATGATGGACGCTATATCCTATTTAATCTAAATTTAAAGGTTTATATCTTTGGGAAACTACATACTTTACGCTATAATAAACTGATAAAACTGTAAAACTAATAAAGCAATCAGCATATTTAAGGTTTTAATTGATTAAAAACCTATTCTCTAAAACCCATTATGCATTTCATTTATTTAATTTGTTCCGTTAAACTTGTAGACTTGGAAGTTTAATACAGGTAATAAAGTCATTTCTTCGTCGTTTTCTATTGTCTTTAAACCTTTGTTCCAATGTTTTTAAATTTGGTTTTCATTTGGTCAATTGGTATTTTTCTGTTTTAAGACTTTTAAGTCTGTAACAATTAATAAATAAATCAAATGTGATATTGATAAAATTACACGATGCGACCAATGAAAGTGTAGAAAGTCGTTTTTAACGCTCTAGGCTGTGACAACATAATTTTTTTTTTTTTTACTACTACATATGTTTATTTTTCTGACATATTTTATACCATAAAAATAAAAAATGTAGCAAAACTATTCGAAATTGGTTATTAGTTTTCCAAGTTTTTATTATGATAATCCCCGAGGTAATGGGAACAGCAGATGTCTTTCATTTTTTTTTCCTGAATTTCTTGATTAGTTTATTAGGAATTTATAAGCTATTTTTGGACAAGGTATTTTTATTAATTATAACGAATTTTCAAGCAAAAGTTTCAATGATTTTAATTCATTTTCAAAGTGCCAAAAAAATTAAAAAGGAAAATGATATTAGAAAATTCAAAAGAGAAGAATGCTAGTCCAAATAAATATGATTTTGGAAAATTTCCAATGTAGTTCCAAAATTCATTTGTTATTTCACAATGACACTCATAAGAAAGCAAAAGAAATTTAATTTTTTTTTATAAGTAGGTACATATTTTGAAATTTTATTTGAAAACTGATTATTGACATTAAAATAACAAATCAAATCTTCATTTTTCGATGAAATCTTCCTATGAGACACCTTGTATATACTCGTACAAAAGATATACTATATAAAAGATACAACTATAATAGTACATTATACATAAAGGGAGAGAAATGCAGGTTTATTCCTGAGGTGCCATTTATAGCCAAAGGGCAAAGCCCGAGGGCTATAAATATCAAAGGAATAATAGCATTTCTCTCCAGTGTTGTATATACTATTTTTTACACGACTTGAGTTAAAAAAAAAACAAAGAAATTGGCCGTATTTATTTAATGAAATTAAAAAATTAATATAAAGCTTACATTCTATGAAATTACACCATGGTAATAATAAAAATGTTTGTTTACAATGAGCCTATAATGAATGGGACAATGGGAATGACTTAGTAACGGGAGCAAATATCGAGAGATCAAGATAATTTGTAAGTGAGTCATCCATAGATCCGAAAACGTATGTCGATGAAAGTCGAAAAGTAAAATGGCATGATCAAAAAGATGATGATTTTAATAACTCAATTTATGATTTACCTTAAAAAAAGAACGGTCCTATTGTTATACGAGTACGTTGGCGACTAATTCCAGCCCATTTTGCCGTTTTACCTTACAACTTATCATTTTATTTGACGTTTCATGTGCAGTTAGTTCAAAAATAGACAAAAACATACGTTTTCAGATCCAAAGATGACTCGATTACAAATTATCTTGATGATCTCTCGATATTTGCTCCCGTCGTTAAGATCATTTCTCTCCCTCGGAAGAGAGTTTTGACTTCTGTCACAATATTATTATAACTACTATTAAAAGAGAATACATAAATTTATTAACAAATTACAAGTACGTTAATACAAGAATAATAAAAATTTGGCTAAAGTTCGTTTGTGACTCCTTTTTAATGTTTATTTTTATGGTGTTGTCAATAAAACTTTGTATACAATGCGTGAATAAATAATATTATAGTTTCCCCAGAAAAGATGACATTAATTAATTTTCTCCACAGATAGTTTTACTTTTTCTGGTCGGTAACTACGTTTTAAATTTCCTGTTACTGTGAATTCCAGCGCTCTGATCAAGAAGTTAGCTAAGATTTTATTACACAATTTTAACAACCTAATGAATGCTTCGGATTATTCCTATTACCTTTTTTGACATTTCCACCCATAAATTAGCGGCAATTAAATGAGATTGCTTAACAGAATTAAGCGCAATTCTATTTTGCCTCGGTATATTAATAAAGATTTCAGCGTTTCATAATCTCAGCCGCCTTTATCCTGCCTTGGCAAAATCGGTCAAATGCGACAAAATTAGTATTCTTTCCGCGAGAAAACTATTCACATATTATGGTCGCAGCTATTTCACATCCGTCAAGTCAAATACGAACAATTTCCGGTAATTTCAGTAATGGAATGCTAATTCATAAATAATAATTGTTTACACATCAGCCACACGTAACTTGTATCTTTTCAGTGAAAGTAAGATGATTTTTGCTGCTTTGGGAAACAAATTTCACATTTTTAATTTAATATGCCTTCGGTGAAACTATTCACGCTTATTTGAAGATGAATATGCACACAAGCGTACGTGTGGAAAACAAACGGTGCGTTTATACACTTCTGTGAAAGCTGGAGATTTACGGTGTAGTCACTGAATTCACAATTTCCATCTGAAATTTTTAAGAATTCGGAAAATGTGGGCCATTTGGCGACAAGTTGATTAGAATGACCCAATTTGCTGATGATTTTCTTCTCAGTGCACGTGCGACTCCAAAGAGAGAAAATATTGATTGCCTGGCCTTGTATGGATATCAAGCATTATTACCAGCATAATATGTAACCTACTCCTTGAAAATAAGACGAAGCAAGATATTAGTAATGAATAATTATATCGTATGCGCAAGGAGATGAAAAAAAGTAATTACATAGGGCATCTATCTTGTCGTTGGAATGAAATTAAACTAGTTTCTTAGAACTAAACAGTATTCTGCTAACTTCAGGGCAATTATTGTTTTGTTGGTGCAATAAAGTGAGTCAAGGTGCGTCCATCTTGATCAAATCGGTTCACTTTTCCACGAGAAAATTCTTTGCACTTTAACAATTTTATTATTGGACAGGTTAGGCTAGATTAAGCAATGTGAAATTGAAAACGGACACTGTGTTATATTTGTGGTATAATTATGACGGCGTCGGTTTTATTTTCAATTTATAGAACGTAACGAAGGTAATTTGATTCAATTGAGATTACGCTTGAAGGAACTTGAACATGTATACAGCGAAAGTGTTTTTGTTTTCTATCATTATATCCAATTCAAATAAATACATAGAATTCTTCTAAAAAATTAACTATTTGTTAGCGAAAATGACGAAAGATTATCTCGTGAGAATTGTGGAATCATGAAAAATGGATGACTGTTTCAGTTTCAAGTAAAATCCCTAAAAGGGTTTGGAGGTATCTACCACAGTAAAGGTATACCAATTTTCTTTCTCTACTGTTATTATTGTTCTTACCTTATTCTTTTTTTTAATATTTATATCACTTATTTTACTTTCCTTTGAGAGAACTGCAAATTTTCGAAATAAAAAATTACTAAATCAATACTACAATATTGGCAATATTACATTTTATAAAAAATTGCTCTTGAAATCTGCTTATTTTTTTACGATTGCTGTTGGAAGATTGATGTTTTGCAGTAGTCCACTTTGTTTCTAGTTGCTACTGTAACATATAAAAAAGGAAAATATGGCACAAACATTATTGCAAAATGTGAAGCAATGTAGGTTTGGATTTTTTAATTTTTTTTAACTCATCATCCTTACATACGAGTTCGTTTCATTGAATTTAAAACTGTTGCTACTTTTTACATTTGGATCCTAATTGGTAACTTTCAAAATTAAACGTACAAAAATGCAATGTGATTATACTGCCGAAAGCTTACTCGTATTTCCTTCATCATAATAAGTTAATTTGGGTGAAAGGAATTTATTTTAAAGTGATGTAATTATAGGAACAACTAATTGGAAGAAAATATTTGTCCTTTCAAAATTCTACAGCGGAAAAAAAAACATTCACTGCTTAATTTGTGACATTTTCTGGTCAACCAGTTTTTAATTGCAAAAATTTGGTCACTTAATATTTTTCTGATTATAGGTAATCTACCTAAACAGTTTATTTCGACGAAATAAGTTTGTATTTGAAAACTAAATAACGTGAAAAAAGCACTACCTATTAAATTTAGAATATTTAAAAATTTGTTTTCTTTAAGTACAATGTTAAATTTGTATTTTGGTAAATCATTTATTTACAAAATAAAACATACATTCTCGACAAAATGTGTTTTGATCATTCTATAGACAAGATTTTTGTCTTTTGACACCAAGGTGGCGTTTTATGATTTTCCCCTGCTATCTAAAAAAAACGCTGCGGGTTTCACTTTAGACTTTAATTTGATTGAAAAATCTTGAGAAATTGGTTAATACTGATTTGCATTCATTCACCAGCATAATTTCAATTTTTACCATTTCATTTTTTTTCGTAACAAGTACCGTTTTCGAGATATAACCAAAAAACCTTTTTGGTGGCTTCGGAGGACCGCGGACTTTTACTATATTTACTTCCTAACTAGTCCAAACATAGCCCTAAAACGAAAAATCTTGTTGCAAACCACGTATAGTAGTTCAACCCCTTTTTAAGGCTGGATTGACTGGATTACAATGACTATTACATTATTAAATTTTACGAATTTCTTTAAATCAAAGCTTAAATTTTCGTAAGACAAAAGAGTTTATTTATTTATTATTTCCCAATTAATTTATTGATTTATCTTTTCGAATAACTCACAACTACAAACAGATTATAAATTATAGGTAAGAAGTGTTGTAAAATGCAAATTTCACTGAAATACAAAAAAAAACAAATTTTTACAACTTGAGTCGTAGTGTATATTAGGTATGTTAATTACATTAAACACATTATAACTATGATTTAAGATATATCTCCCTGTAGAAATTAATTTTAGTGTCCGTTTAAGTTTTTCAAGTTGTTGAACCTGTATAAGTATCTACAGTTAACTATTATTGTTAACACCTCTAATGATGGCAAATACATGATATTTATATTCCGAAAATCGAACAATAGTCTTATGAATCACTTTTTTATAAGATCAGATGATGAATCGGTAACAGTAAAAGCCTACGAAACGATTATTTACTTCAATCCAATTTCAAATATAGAACTGGTCATTAAGTTACCTGTTTAACACCTACCCGGTCATAAACAGCACTAAGATAAGCTTCGTTTCTTCTTTTTACAGGTGACAGATGGCTCGTCTCCTGTTTGGGTGTTTTATATTTAAATAAAGGACTCTTCTACCGAGTCGTACCAGCAGACCAGTCTTTTAATGGAGATCAATACGCTGGAGTTTTTCGATTTCGACTTTGGTGGTGCGGCGAATGGACTGAAGTTTTGGTGGATGACCGTTTGCCCACTGTCCATGGGCGACTGGCTTTCCTGCAGTCGCAAAATTCGGACTATTTTTGGCCCGGACTGCTTGAGAAAGCTTACGCAAAGTAAGTGTTTAATTAAAGAAAAAAGCAATTTTGGAGTCAGCTGTCTGCTGTAAATTTGTGATTAAAGTTTTAACGAAGGTGAATGACATTATTTTGAAGCTATAAACCCAACAACGATCTTATTCATACAAAACTTCACTAGGAAACAATTTGTTTTCAAACGATTAATATCAATTATGCTTGCATAATTCTATGCATATGGCTGGTATGGCTTAATTTTCCTGTGGAACTGGTTGATATAGTAAAAGTAAAAGTTAATAAAGTTATTTACAATACATCTGCTTGTGTGAAAAGAGAAACAATCCTGTGTTTATTCAGTTTATTTGTCTTATCATTAATAAAGTTACAAAGGGTTCTTAATTTATTTTTAAATAACGTTTTTGCAGGAAGATGCATTAAAAACAAGATTCGAGTATCTCACATTAATTACTGGCAGCACATGTGCTTGTGCTGCTTATACATAACGGGCTTTCAAACTGTATCTAATCCTGAATAAGAGAAAACTAGAGCATCTCAAATGAAGATGCAGCAGGTATTACAATGACGCATGATGTAAAACCGTTATTTATTATTATTTGAGTAGTTGCTTTTATAATTATTATGTCACTGTGTCACAATTAATGAAACAATGAGTTGTAAAGTCATACAAACAAATAACTGGAAATATTTAGTGCACGAGCACCGAAGTAATTGACTGAATCCAATTGAAAAATTATAGTGTATTATTATTATAGTATGTATTTATAAATAAATATAAAATAATGTTTTGTTTTAAAGCCAGTAAATGTAACGACTGGTAAAAATAATGGGTGTACCTAACTTGAGCACAATATGTGAAAAAAACATTTTGAATTTATAAGTTTAACTGAATAAAAAAAGTGAGAAATTGAATGATGGCTGAAATAACCAATTTATTTTATGTTTTTTTTTTCTTTTATTGATGGTATATGCGTTGTATTTTGATAAACGCTATGAGGGCAATATCAAATTACTATATAGTGAGCGGCAAAATTATGAAGTAATCTGAAAATAAGTATTTTGTTTTGACAAAAATGCTCGAACAGGTCATTTTTCTTTTTAAAAAATACACAATTCTCAACTTGATTTAATAGTATATTATAATACTAGTTTATAAGCAAGCTTTTAAACCACGCACGACGGGTCGTGAGTGTTTTAAAGGCGCTTATAAACGAGTGTTATACGCTATTTTTATTATACCTGCCCATTTACGATCTTTTATCAGCATTGAAAATATGTGAATTTACACAATAAAATTATCAAAGGTTTGTGAATAATTGGTTCAGACATTTCACTATTTCTTATGTGCATTATGATGCAGGTATAATACAAAATTGTTTTTTGTTGATATTATTTCACTTTTTAAATGATTACGAGTATTTTTTCGAAAACTTTTATGCAATTTTTAATATTTTGGTGTTGCCATTTCGACAATTAAAAGAGCTATCAAACTGGCTTAAAAAATAGAGGTTTCCATTAAAATAAAATCGATGACGTCATTACTCAAAAACCCAAAAGTGTAAAATTTTAAATCACGTTGACAATTGTGTATTTTTTAAAAAGAAAATTGACCTGTTCAAGCATTTTTGCCAAAACAAAATATTCTCATTTCAATAGGATTATTCTTAATTTTGCCGCTCACTGTATACAGGATGTATCAGAATTACGTGTGTTAATTTTAACATCGAACACATCTCGATGAATAATACCTTTTTTTTATTTGTAATTTTTCAAAAAAAGCTTTCAAATTTGATTTGAAATTTGGAAAAGATAACCTATCAAAACGTATACATACTCGCCTTGTCTTTTAAACATCAATTACTAAATATACAGGAGGTGGTCAAAAAATTCACAAAACAAACTGACAATTTGATCCCTAATGTTATTTGAAAAAATGAGGTAAACTTTTTACTTTAGAACTTAGTACTTTAGAAAACCTTACAGGCTACGGAAGCGCAAGCCTCCTACGGATTCAGCGGTAAGCCGACCCGACCTGCGGTCTATTTTTCAACAAACAGGAAGATATCTAAATTATTCCTAATTGGCTTTTGTTCAAAGTTCTCCTTAAATAGTTGTTCGAGTAACCTTGTAGCTTTCCACCATGAAAAGATTTCTCCTTCACTATTTCATATTGAACGATTTTGCAAGAAAACAAAAAAGGGAAGATCAAAAATAAATAAAACATGAAACAAGAAATTACTTAAACGTGGAGTAATAAAAGTTGTTAAACTGTTCTGAACAGACTTAGAGATTTGGATTTTTGTCACTTTATTGTTTTAGGTATATTTAAAACGTTAGTGACAGATTTAGATTTTGAACGGTAGGTCACAAATTTCATCCCCATCATCAATGCAAAAACGATATAAAGAAAAATGCACCGAAAATATACTCGTAGACAAACATTATTTTAGCATTAATGATACTCTGCCAACATATTTATCGGTAATAAAATTATGTATACAGAATCCCGTATCTCCCGCAAATATTTAACTAACGGTGAGTGTAGACAATAAAAAAAGCATATGCTAATGAAAGCAAGAAGAAAAATAAGTGAATCGTTCGATACCATCAAGCTAACATAAAAATATTACTCGCAACTTTAACAGTTTCCCTTTTTATCACAGACATTTATCTTAACCACTTCTCGTAGCTGTATATTAATAATACTCGTTTATGCGTAACAGAAATTTTTATTTTATCTTTTCACATAACTCAAGTTTTAGTTTTTATCAACGTTCAAAAATTAGGTAACTTGAGGTTTATTCAACGTGGACTTGAACCAATCTTTTGCTATAAAGAAAAAGTGTTTGTGGCTCACCGCAATGCATCGAAAAAACATAACCTGAAGGTTGGCCGTTTTGTTCGAGAACGGTTTAATTAAAATGCAGCCAAACCGCTAAACTGCTAGACTGAATTTGGCTTTTTTATTAATCAGATTGCTGTTATTAGACCGAACGGTAAATGTAATTTACAAAAGATAGAAGTTGATTAAAACTGCGCAACTGGACTAAAAGCAAAAATTCTAAAGCCTTCCAGGACTTTCTTCATTGTTGACAACATTGTATTATGGTTATGAAAAATGCCATAGGTGTTATGGTAATACGTCTTTTTAATA
Organism: Tribolium madens; assembly: GCF_015345945.1. Lineage (NCBI taxonomy): Eukaryota > Metazoa > Arthropoda > Insecta > Coleoptera > Tenebrionidae > Tribolium > Tribolium madens. The sequence continues at coordinate 4,560,176 of NW_025401069.1, forward strand.
CTTAACACTTTTGTTTTTTTATATTAGTACCTCATTATCAAAACTATCCAAATGGTTTTGACTGCAACTTTAACTCTAGTCATGTTGAAAAAGATAAAATCTTTTCTGAAAGATTTAATTTCTCGTCTAGATTCTAATCATTTTTTAAAGCAGTTCCAACATACATAAAATAAAAACATTAAAAATGCAAATTTGACAATAACAATTGCAATAGATATTATTAAAAAATGACGCTTGACATAATGTAGAGCGACATCACAATGTTTAGATTCTTGTATAAAATCATAGCAACTTTCTAAATCACCTGTTATACGAGACAAGCCCAATATTATCCAATTCTCCTGTACTGATAACACTATTTATATTTCCTACTTGGTTTACAAACTAGAACATTGCGAATTTCTACATAATTGTATGTAATACATCATACAATCCTGAAACTGAAAATTACAAAGTGTTAACCTTTTATTTAGTACTCAAAATTATTTCATGTTTTAACGGTAAATTGTATGTGATTGTAAACTATGCCTTACATTACCTTTCGTGAGCATTGGTACTGTTCAAGGTATTGCTAATAGCATTTTCCCATGAACCGGAACTTAATTAAGCATTCTATTCTAATAACATTGTTTCTTACAGTATTTAAAACATTACTATTCTGTGCAGATTACACGGGTCTTACGAAGCCTTAAAGTACGGTTCACTCCTCGATGGTTTAGCAGATCTGACCGGGGGAATCACCGAAAGCATTCCAATTAGACAAGATGCCACCACATGTGCCAGACTTTTACACAAACTTTTAGACATGACATCAATAATCACCTGTACTGTACAACCCCCCAACTTCCAGATGAGATCAAGTGTTGAGAAACTACCAAATGGAATACAACTAGGGACAAATTATCGAGTATATCTAGTAGAAAGGGTTAGTTGAGTTATTTTTAACCCGATTATTTTTAATTGTAATTGTCATAGGCCGAAACGTATAGTGGTGAAGCCGTTCAGTTGGTAAAACTGCGCAACGCCTTAGGCCCCGCGTCGGATTATGTAGGTCCCTGGTCGATAGACTCCCCCGAGTGGTCGGAAGTGTCACCAAACACCCTCGAAAGGCTCCATTCCGAGCTTTCCGAAGGCGAATTCTGGATGTCTTATGCCGACTTTATCAAAACCTTCACACACATGGAAGTAATTCACTTGGACAGCGACACCAGCAGAGACGAACCCAGTCTACACAACAAAAACACATGGCAGATGAGGCTATATCAAGGGAATTGGCTCAAAGGGGTCTCAGCTGGGGGCTGCAGGAACAACCCTGAAACCTTCCATATAAACCCACAACTCCACCTCCTTCTCAGCGAAATGGAAGAAGTCGTGGTATCGCTCAACCAACATAGCATAATGGAACCCAAAGTCGTAGGTTTTACGGCGTATTCAATACCAAAAAGTAACACAGAGACGATCGGGAAATCGTTCTTCAAAGCCAACAAGTCTTTGTTCAATTCACAATACACCAACAGTCGGCAAGTCAGCTACAGGTGTTACTTGGAACAAGGGGGGTATTTGATCATACCCACCATATTTGAGCCCGGACAAGAATCTGGTTTTACTCTAAGGGTTTACTCAAGCAAACCTTTGAAACTGAAACTACTAGACACTGTACCTCTTCTGCTCAAATCGGCAATAGTCAAAGCACCGCCTTTGCTCGATGGCAAAAGTTTCAGTCAATACGAAGCTGTCTTTCTGCAACTTGCGGACGAACACAGGACTGTCAATGCCTTCGAGCTTCAGGAATTATTAGATGCTTGTTTACCAAACGATTACATCAAAAGTTGTGCCTCGATTGAAGTTTGTAGACAAGTCATACTCACGTTTGATGTAAGTAGAGATTAATAACACGAAATGTGGTTGATCTGGGTTTTTCAGACGTCTGGAACAGGAAGATTGAAGTTCAGTGATTTCAAGGATTTGATGTGTAGTTTGAAATTCTGGCAAACTTCGTTCAAAAACCACACGAAGGAAAAGACGGGCATATTGAAAGCTGAGAGGTTTCGGGATGCTTTACAAGCTGTTGGCTTTCAGTTAAGCAGTGACGTTTTGGCTACGCTTATATTGAGATACATGAGGAAAGATGGAACTTTACGCTTTGGAGATTTTGTTTCTGCCATATTACATTTGACTGTTGCTTTCAGTAAGTTTGGATGTTTAGTTAATTTCAGGGCTTAAGTAATTTGTTTCAGATATTTTTAAAATGAAAGATCCATTACAAAATGGTAGCATCAAATTAAGTCTAGCAGAGGTAAGCAATTTCAATGAAACCAAATAATTTGATTAATTTTCTTATTTTCAGTGGCTGAAATCATCTTTATCTTGCTGATTTTTCGTTGCTTCATACATGTACATAAAATATATATACTATGTATATTATAAATTAATTTTATGTATTTTGTAAGATAGTTTTAATAAAAAAATATAAACAAACTTGAATATTTTTTTGAACCTAAGTTTTGCTCATTTTTTGGATCAATTAATTCAAATTTGTCTCCCATAAAAGAGACATTATTAAAAAGTTACTTTCCGATAAGTAACAAATTACATTTCCAGCCCCCATGTTTCCTGCGAATATTAAATTTGGAAAATGGATCGCAGTAGCACTGTCATTGACATCAAGTTCTTAATTTTTTGTTCCATTTTGCGTCAATATTCTATTTATATTGCTTTTTATATCACATTATTACAATTTCTACAACTATTCTGCTTATCATACCGTGTGGTGCAGATCCAGCGGAACATCAGATTTCTTTCAGAACGTGACTTTCTTTTGAAGAATGAAAGTAAATAATAACAATTGAGTTAGTATTTTTGACATTTAGGTATAAATTTTTAGAATAGAAAGAAAATTCTCCTGCCAAATAAGCCAATTATTAAACGCTCGGAATCACACATCGACAAAACCAATTCGGACAAGCCTCTGAAAAAGCAAATATTTACCAGCGTATCTTTGCATCAGAATTTGGAGTTTTTTCGGCAACAGAGTAACCTATTCCCTAAACCTCTGCCAAACTACGGAGACGCCGATACTTATTTTAGACAAAGCTTAAGAAATTATAATTATTTTGATATCTCATTTTTTAGTAAAAAAAGTAACCGTGGTGTCAAAAGTGCCAGATCTGGTGAAAATTTAAAAAAGGTAAAGTCATTGTCATTTTTACTCAAATTTTGTCATTCGCTTCTGCAGAAAAAATCTTCTTCGTCTGTAAAGCCCAGAACACCTTCTACAGAACTGAAAAGTCCTATTTTAAAATTAAAATTACCTGAGATAAAAAAAGAAACTGACGAATTTGATGCAGATATTTTTTATTCGCCAGATAGTCAAAAAAGTTCAAAAGATTCAACTCATACTTTAACAAATAATAAATCAGACAGCAGTTTAATAGAAGAGAGTGAAGACTTACTAAAAGAGGAAGGAAAGAAATCTGGTGAAATAACTCCAATCAATATGGCTGAAGATGCTGAAGATTTTGCTGAAGAATATGAGGCCCAAGCTGAACCACAGCCAATCATGGGAGATGAAACGGAAACTGAAGGCGAAGAAGAGGAAGGGGAAGTAAGTTTCTCTTTTCCAAGTAGAAAATTATCTTACACATTTCACACAGGATGAAATGAAGCAAGTTGAAAAGATGATAAAACAAGCGTCGGCAGAACTAGCTGAAGTAACCGAAGAAAATCAGCAACTTATAGAAACATTTACCGAAGTAAGTAGATACAAATATGGTTTTAATGAAAATTATACTTTTTCTTGAAAAAAAGGAAGAAGAAGGGGAACAAGAGGAAGAAGGGGAAGGGGCCCCAATGAAAGCCGCTGGTGATGGCTCGATCTTCAAGTTTGATCCAGCAATAGACGCTGCTGTTCTCAGAGAATTAGAAGAAGCAGAAAAACAGGCCAAAGCTACGGCAAAAATAATCTACGAACTGAAAACTCGAGTAACCGAATTGCTGAAAAAAGAAAAAAATACTGAAGCTGAAGCTAAGGAATTGGAAGATAAAAATAAGGAATTGAAAGCTCAAATGCTTCTATTCGAAGAGAAAACCAAACGAATTCAATTCCTCATCGCCCAAACTAATTTATTCGACAAAATGATACCCCCACAAACTCCTCTTCAGACGCCCCACAATGAAGATGTGTTGCCGAAAGTAATCGTCTGTGGAATGACCGAACATAATATTCCAAAATTATTGTTGTGTGATGATAAAAAGAAATCCTGTTCTCCGTCCTGTGACAAAAATGTAAACATTCCAATGGTTAGGTTTGATAATTAATTTTATTGTTTTTTTTTAATAATGGATTTTAGTCTGTTGTGCCAAAATTTGCCAAAAGGTTAAGTGATAGTTACACAATGCAAGAAAAATTAGCCGCTGAAAATGCCGATTTAGAAGGCATGAGGTAAATTTTATGCATCCCTAGTAACGACTTGACAATCACAAAAAAAATCACTCAAAATTTCAGTGTCAAAAAAACTAAAAAACATCATAAAAAATAATCATGTGAAATTCCAGGTATAAATTACAGTCCGATTTACTCAATAAAGACCAAACGATTGAATACCTCCAAAGAAAACTCTGCACCATTCAGTGTGAAATGCGAGTACTCTGCAAAGAAAATTCAGAACTAAACGAAAAAGTGCAACAGGTTGATACAGATCTATTTATTTTTTAAAATTTCGAGTGTCCTGTGTTTGTAGATTTGTGGTCAAAAACAAGAAATTCAAAAACCGAGAAGAATGCCTTGTGGAAAAGGAAAAGGACCATGTCCTGCTGACATCGAGCATCGACTCAATGAATATTCTGAAACAACCAAAATTCTGGTAAAATTGCACTAATTTAATTCTAGAAAAACCACAATTTTTACAGGAAAAACAACTCTGCGATATGGAAAGTGACGTAAAAACGATGCAAAATGAACTTACTGCCGTACAAGCCGAAAGGGAACATTTAGAACAACACAAGAAAATTATTATTTGTCCTCCCCCTATATGCCATCCACCTTGTGTTCCTCCTCCGTGTCCCCCTTGCAGCCCTTGCATTGTTCCTTGTTCAGATTTGCAGTTAAGAGAATTGAGGGAACAATATTGCAGACTACAGGATGATTTCAAGAGCAAAGTGACTGAAGTTGGAGGACTTAGAGCTGATAACGAAAAATTAAAAGCTACAGCTAAAGAAGCTGAAGAAGCGAGAAAAACTCTTGAAGATAGAGTGAAAGAGTTAGAAAGGACATTAAAAAGTTTCAAGACTGATAATAACAAGGTGAGTTTTGTAAAGTATTGTGAAACAAAAATAACGGTTTTTTTAGTTTTTGGGATCAAAGGAACAGTTAATTGAACAAGAACAGCAACTCGCAGTTGCAAAACAAAGATTCAGAGAAGCTCAGGATGAATTGGAGGAATTGAGATCGTTTATTCAGGATCAGCAAGGACAACTTGATGACTATCGAAATAAAGTAAGAATTTAATTTAAAGATTTATTGTTTTAACATAATTTTTAGTACCTGGAAGCCCAACAAGAAGTCGAAGAGCAAAAAAGACACATAGATATGTTGGAAATGGACGCCAATCGAGTCAACGAGCAAGTGAATTTAGAGATTCAACGAGTTAAAAGTCAGTTTCAAGAGAAATTGCAAGAGCTTTTGCCGCTCCCTGATTTACTAAAAACCACTCAATTGAAATTGCAAGAAGCTCAACAGATGCACCTTCTCGCCGAACGTAATAACGAAGCTCTTCAACGAGACTTGCAATTATACAAGGATAAAATTGCCGAAATAACCGGCGAAATGGACAAAGCTCGTAGTGACAACAAATTAGGCGAAAATGAAAAACAGTCACTGGCGCAAAGAATTGAAGAAATGGAAGCAAAAATAAACGAACTGGAGGAAGAGAATTTCAATCTGAAGGAGGACATGAAAAGAACCGAGGAAATGTTGGACGAAACCGAGCGAGAAAAGGAAACAAAAATGCACGAAATTGCTCAACTGGCTGCCCAGTTGGAAACCGTTCGTGAGGAGTCCGCCCGGCAAGTTGCCAGAAATAAGGAAAGATGCGAAACGGTTAGGAGGTCGATGCAGAACCAAATATCCGATTTGGAGAGACAGTTGGCCCAAAGTAGGGCGCAAGCGAGAGCTGCACAGAAGGACAGGGATGAAATTCGACAGAAAATGCAAGCGCAGATTAATAATCTTCACGAAAACTTTGAAGATGCCCAAATGCGGATTAGAAATCTTCAAGGACATGTCAACTTCCTGAAAGAATCGTATACTACGAATGTTCCAGGACATGGCGATACTGATTCGGTGTCCGATCATCAAGATCCTTGTCACTGCGGTCGTGATTTTTGAAAATTTTATACTATAATGAAACTGTAAACAAATCACCTGGAATAAATTTCGATGAACCATTTTTAATTTTTGAAAATGTGATGATAATGAATAAGTTTTAACCAATCTGTAGGTACTCGTATATTCTGCAATTTTTTATGCATCTGGAGATTGAAACAAAAACTTGTTTCCAAACCAATTTCAATACCCAGTTTCCCTCAAGAAATGAAAAAAACTTCAATTTAAAAAGTAACAATTTTTTTCGTTTTTGTAATAAGTAAGATTTAGGATATTTTTTATAAACTAGAGACTGTATGTTGACAGTGTCCAAAAAAATCATACATTTTTTCGAACAAAAGGAGCATTTCTTTCGTTCCCAGAAATCGCCTTACATCGCCTAGAATATTTGTTTAGAATCTCTTTCAGGATAAAGGTCGGTGGTAGTTTACGAGCAGAATCCATTATTTTTTAACTCAATGATTTTTTATTGACTTAACCTCACCTCCATGTGTCATGTTAGTCCTGTCACTTCACTTGTCACAACTTAAAAACGTGTCCAAATTTCTTCACGTTGTGGAGATTAAATTTTTTTTTAGAAAAAAATTACAAATTACTTATTTTTCCACACAGATTGTAAACACATTATTCTGCGCATGCTCTGTGATAAAAATGAATCCATTTGATGACACTAGAATAGGTCCGAACAGTGTGAATTTCTGTAAATTTGTAATTAAATTTATTAGTGTATTTAGCTATTTTCCAAATTAAACAAAATTACATGACGAAATCTATTTGCTCCACACAACTAACCATCACTCCACAGCTAAACATAGGTAAGTTTAGCTGTAAATCGCAAGTAATCTATCATTTTACCATTAAATGTTTCAACAGTAATGTTTTTCACAAGTGAAATTCTTTTTCAGGTACTGAATATTTTTTGAAGATGCACTTTAGCAACAGTAAAAAGTTCAACTTTTACATTGTTACTGCCTAACATCTACTTCCAACACTTAGTTAACCTAACACTTTGATCAAACTAACAAAATGTCAGATATTTTTCAACAATTAGAATCTAATAATAAGGAAGAAGTAGAAGCTGTTAAACAGAAAATTCTCGACCAGTTTCTTAGTGGTAATTTTGTTAACAATTGTTTTTATTTTAGTCTAATCAAATCGTTGCAGTAAAAGACTCCTGGCTTGTCAATGGCTTGTATGACTATTATTTAAGTACAAATTCGGCCAACACTATTCTCGTGTTGGTCAATATTAAGGAACCACACCACCAATATTTATTTGATAGGCTTAGTGATTCTATTGCAAAAAGTTCAAAAACTGATGTCAAAGTCCAAGCTCTTACTCTCTTAGGCCACATTGTTCGCAATCAGCCCACATGGCTATACAGACTATCAGAACATCATCTTTTAAAAGACTTGCTGAGATTGTTAAAGGTGAGTTTTCTAGTTTTGGTACTGCCAAACTAATTAGAGGTAATTGCAGGAAGAAGTGGAAATTTTGCCACTGATAAGTGCATTACTCGTTTTAATTGTCTTAATCCCCATGATTCCTTATTCAATGGGCGAGCTCCTAAATCACGTTTTTGAAATTTTCAGGTATAGAAAAATCATTTTCCTAAGACCTACTAAAAATTTTATGGCACATTATAAGAGATTAACCAAACAATGGCTTGAATTTGTAACCCTCCATAAATGGCACGTTCTTTTGCAAGTGTTGCTGCACCCACCAGAATAAAACAGGGCCATATTTAAAACCAAAGTAGTGGTAGAGTTTTACCAAGCTATTATTAAAAAAAAATCTGCTTTATTTAATAATAACTTGTTAATAACCACCTGGCTTTTTTAAATTTCTTAAAATACTTGACAAAAACTATTAAAATATTTCAAGTATTTTAGACAAAAAGAAAGTAAATAATCCGGCCCTGTTAAAAACTGACCTGTTTCCTTGGTTTCTGGGTCCGGGTGGGTTCCACTAATTTATGATTTGTTTACCCTCTCGTTTACTCTTAACAATACCGCATTTAACTTAAAAGTAATAAAATTTTTAGTAGGTCTTAGCAAAATGATATTAGAGTAAGCAAAAATTTTTATTGAGAGAAATGTGACACTTTCATTATAGTCGTTTGGCTTCGTGGAACTGCAACCCTGGAAGATTAGTTGAAGAACAGATGATTCACATGCAAGTCGCTTTATATGCTTTGTTTCTGAGACTTTACGGCATGTTTCCTTGCAATTTTCTCGCATATCTAAGAACACAGTACAAAGACAAAAACAGAGCAGTATTTATTCACACAATTAAGGTAAAATTAAACATAGGAAAACACATTTCCCTGATTGAAACTTTCCAGCCGATGCTAGAAACTGTTAAAATGAATCCTTCTCTTGTAACTACATCCAAAGATAATGAAACAACAAGCGAGAGGTGTTTTTCGTATCATTGTATTGTATTAGATTGAATAATTTTCTTCAAGGTGGAGAAAAATGGCCGTCCACGATGTTATAGTAGAATGCGAACGATTTTCGCTTGATGTCTCTGATACTTTTTGTGCTCATGATTCTTGTCAACTTGCGTCAGGGTTTCGGTCTCGGTCTGGCACTGCCAACTCATCTATCGGTATTTTTTTCTCACATTTTAGTGTCGTGATTTAATTTAATTATATTTTTCAGATGCGGTTTATTTTCAATCGTTAAAAAACTTGGCAGCATCGATGTCGAATGATAAAGGCGAATATTTCACACCCAGCATGGTTTTTAATCCCAACACGCCCCCTATCGGAGGAGTTATTCCCACTTATGTGCCACAACCGGTAAAGTTTTTATAACAAACACATTTAATTTTTTTGTCAATTTTGAATAGTTTTTACTTTTTCTTTTGATTTAATTTTTAATTTAATTTATAATCGGTTAAAATTCTTTGAATAAGGGTCGTTTGTATGACAGGAATTTACACATGATGAAAATGTTGTCCCACAAGCAGGGTCGTCGCCTCCAGAGGCTGCAATAGAAGCCACCCCAGAAACTACCCCCATACTACAAGAAGTTGGTATTCTAATTCTAGCAACCAAAATATTATTCAGTCGTGCAATTTTAGGACACACAAATCAGGAATCAAGTCAAACCTTTGGCTTCTCCATCACCCCAATCGCCCCTACGAAAAGAAAAATCACCGTTTAATTTTTCGATTGATGTCAGACATTCAAGTTTAGACACGAAAGGCGATTTGCAATTATCAACCTTGACATTTGAAAAGTCTCCTGTGAGTTCATCCCAAATTGTTATAACTCAAATTATTAGCTTTTGTGTAGGTTGGTAGTATTAAACTCAAGTCTTTGTCTCCAACAAGTCCTCAGAAAATCAAAGACAAGAGTCCAACAAAAAGTAGCGGCTCTTCAGACCCCGAAGAGTTCCCGACTGAGAAAAAAACCGAAACTAGTCATCAACCTACACTTAAACAAAGCGACAGTGTGTTGCACGAAAGCGAAGATTGTACGTATTTAGAACTTAAATTGTTTTTACTATATAGCCCAGTCAAATTAAACAAATCGGTGGAAAAAAATCCTAGACTTGTAATTTGAAAAAAACTGAGTAAATTGAATATACTGGGTCCAATACTTCATTAAAGGAGGGGGGAGTCACGAGGGTCTATGAATACAAACTCATCGTTTATGTAATTTATGCAGAATTTTCTGTAGAAGTCTATTTCTGCATCAAAATTTCCTACAAAATTGATCTTATTCATTTTTGTCGTAGAACTAACCGTAGGCTTCAAAAGTTTGGAGTCTACATAAAATTGCATTAAAAATCCTTTGAAACACATTTCATTAGTTTATGGTAAGTATTTATATGTGTAGAGCGTTCCCCAACTAAGCTGGTCTGCCTGAAAGGTGACTCGGGTGTAAACATTTAAACGGAGATATAAATAAAAATTTTGAAAGAAAGAGAGTATCAATTTCTAAGGAGGTTAAATGGGGTGTAAATGTTGAAACAAAGACATAAACATCAACTTCTTTAGAGGTGTAAAGAGGCACTAAAATCAGATTTTTCGAAAATTAGTTTTTAAAGGAATGAAACGGTGTACACATTTAAAGAAATATTGAAACATAAAATTTGGAAAATATGATCCTTAGAGAGTGTAGAAGTGCACTTTTTAAATTTTAACGAAATAAAGTAGAGTGTAAACGCTTAAAAACAAAATTAGAAACATGAAATTTAGAATTTTGAGAGTGCAGAAGTGCACTAAGACGACATTTTATAAAAATCAACATTTAACATTATAGCCCATGCGAAGAACGAGACTACTATAGCTGAATCCCATACAAAACATAGGTAGTTACCCAGCTTTACAGAGTACCTAAGCCTTTTTCCATTTTATATTAGAATCACATGCGGACGAAGTCGCAGGCAAATGCTAGCTGACACCCTCTAATAAACTGTTGGACCCAATACAAGCAATTTACTGTAAGTTTTATTAAAATCATCGATATTAAATCATCTATCTATTAATATTGTATTGAACGAGACTGTAATTCGGTTTTCAATGTTTAAGTTGAAGACGAAGATGCAGCATATGAGGACGCCTAGGAAGACTTTATAGACTCTCTAATGAAGTGTTGCGCCCAATAAATTCAATTTACTGTCATTGTTTTCAAATCCCAAGATTAATTCTGTTTTAAATGCGGATAAAGCACATTTTTTTAAATAATATTTTTTCTCAGCCCTATAACTCGCTTACGGTTAGTCCTACAACAAAAATGCAAAGTTTTGTAGGCTTTAATTTTGATAAGCAGACAAAAACCGATAGGAGTGATAGTTTCCGAGATATAAGCAAAAAAACTAAAAAAAGACACCTTTAGCCCCCTCCTCCTCCTCGAGCTCGGCCCCCACCCTCGGGGACTTTTGATATATGTCTACCCAAGTGTAAAAAAAGCGTTTAAAAAAAATTCCAACTCTCTAGGATTTTTTTCCACCGATCGCCCTATTTTTGTCTAATTTGACTGGGCTAATAATAATTTTGCGTTTTTAGCTGCGAGTGAGAACTTGGAGGACGACCGCAGCTCCCCATGTGCTGCTGGAGGACTCCACATGCCCAACTCCAAGTCCATGAAGGATTTTGCAAAGCGAGTCCAGCGTTTGCGGCACCACAGCCAATGCACGGCCGAGTCAGAAGTTCTGAGTGGAAGTAGTCCCGAAATGGATAGTACGAAAGTCCGCCGTGCGAATTCCTGTCCTGAAATGAAGAAAAGTCCAGTTTCGTCGATTAAAGATAACGTGAGTCGGACTCTGGATGAAACCGATGAAGAACCAAACATGGAAAGAGCCGAAAGTGCCATGTCAAACGGCGTAGATGCTATGTCTGATGGCAGCGGCAATAAACTTTCCACTATTGAAACTCAGACTGATAATTTTTGGCCCATGCCATATGAACATTTGTTCTTGGGAATTTTTCCGACGTTAGGGACTGAGGTGAAGTCTAGTCCGGGAACGGTGTCGACGATTGGTGGGTTGCAAGAGAGGTATATTCAGCCTTCCATCTATGAAGTATTAGATAAGTGAGTATTGATAAGAGGAGCGTTGGGTGGGTCCAAGAGCGATTTGTAGGTACGTAGAGACGGCTATTCAAGATAATGAAAAGGATAATATTAAAGGGCTTAAAAATCAATTGAAGCTTGTTCATCAACAATTACTATTTGAAAGGCATAGGAGAGAAATTCATGCTTTTAAAAATCGGAGGTTTTTGGCCGATGCTAAGAATACTCAAGTATTGGAAGAACATAACTCAGCTTTGGTAAAGCAAAATATTTGTTGTTTGATTTCATTTAAATCTGCTTTTATTTAGAGAGATCAGGTGCAATTACAACAGGCTGATATTGATACTTTAAGGTATCAGCTGGAACAGATGCAGAGAGAACGCGACTTGGAAAATAAAATGTTTACAAATACTATTACAAGTTTAGAGGATAAGGTACAAATAGTTTTTTTGTTGTATTCTAAAATCTCATTTAAATCTTTAGTGCAAAACCCTAGAAGTACAAAATAAAGCACTGCAAGAAGTAGAGGCGGAACGGCTGGAAGCAATAGAATGTTTAAAAACCAAATGCATGTCGTTGACTACTGACAAACAAAAAGCTGAGGCAATGCTCATTGATGCTCTTGCAGAAGTCAAGGTTTGCGTTTTGCTCCATTTCGTTTCGTTTCATTTAATATAAGTTTCTAGTTTGCCAAAGAACAAGCTTTAGCGGGCGAGAAAGGTCGCGCCGAACTTGAAAATGTAAATAAACAACTTGTTTTAATAGGGGAACTTCAGTTGAAGTACAAAGAAAGACTGGATGACCTGACTTCGCTTCGAAGATCTGATCATGAACTGGAATTATTGAAGGAATCATACAATGGCGAAATAAAAGGTATGATGTTTTGTAGAGAATTAACCTATCGTATCTCTTTTAGCTTTGCACCAACGCTACCGCGAGAAAATGACCAAACTCGAGGCTTGCACGAGCAAAATCTCCGACTTGGAACAAACTATCCGTCAAAACGAGGAAACTATCTCCCTGCAAAAACGCACTTTAAATAGTATTAACGAAGAGACGGAGGAAAAATTGAAAGTTTTGGAAAGCAAGTACCAAACTCAGTTGACAATAAGTCGGTCCTTTGAAGAGAAAATTCTTGAAATGTACAAACAGTTGGAAATGTCGACGCGAAAACCAATTCGGTCGCCTGATACTAGCAGTTGTCAGGAGGTTCAAGTGCCGAGCGATAAAGTAAGTGGGACTGTGGCACTCAGTCAACGTTCGTCGCCTTTGTCGTGCTCGTTGACATCGTCGGACGGTAGTTTGGCTTTAGTGCAACCGGATATGCGAGGGTTGCAAGCTTTGGTTGACGAAGAATCTCCAGTGGAGGTAAAACCAAATATTCCCAAGGACGGCGAGAACCAGCCTTCAACTTCAGGCACAAAGAAATGACTGATCCTCGTTCAGAATACTGTTAAAGAAGTTTGTAGTTTTGGTAACAATCATTTCATTCCAACGAAATGATTGTTATGGAGAATTACAGTCACGTGTTAAATTGAATTTGTTTTGATGTATTTTTTAATGTATTTAAATATTTTTGTCTATACTGTAATAAAACTACTCTACTTGATTTACAGATGTTTGATGTAGAGATGTTTTTCAAACACTTTCCTCATAAAAGCTTGTAAAAATAGTTTATTACAGAAAATTGATTTTTACAACAAACTAGAGCAAAAATACAAACTACTTAACTGGCACAAATTGTATCAAACGGATGATTTTTCTCAACATTGTTTCAACGAACCCTTTATCTAAGTCGGATTGGTCCTACAACATTTATTTTTTAGAGAAAAACAATTTTTGTTTTAAACTTACCTGTAGGGTTTCCAATAACTGTTTAGTGAAGCTATCATTAAAAATTGATACTAAACCGTGCTTGAGATTGCTGATATCGTCTGTGGATACTTTCCAAGTGGCTTCCGTGGCAGACGCAAGAGTCCCTAAATCATAAAAATTACACTCAATTCTGACAAAAGAACGTATTTTACCTGGTGACTTTACCGACATTGAACTGAAATTCTTGACTTTAGGAATCGCCTTCAACATGTAATAATCCAAATGTACCCAAATCAAATAAATCGCATTTTCAATAATATAATAGCAGTACTGCATCTCTTTCCTTTTTTTCTCCAGTCTGTTTGAAATTAAATCATATACATGCTCCCTTTTCGTATTAACATCTTGAAGATTCAACGACCCGTCGATAAACTCATCAACATCGGTGCTATCCATCACCGGAATTTCCTTAATCTTCCTCTCCAGTAACTCATAAGTGAATTTCTCTTGATGATGGTGGTTCACAATATTAATCAACTGTTGTACAACCACCCCCAAAGACGGCGTCTGATCATTAAAATTCAACCCGTTCTTCAAATCAACCGAATTCAAACCGGGGTCTTTCAAAGTCGGCTGAAAAATAACCCCGATTCCCCCATGCTCCACGTCATGATTTGCCACAACGTTCCGCGAGTAGGACAACAAGTTGGCCATCACCTGCATGGCAAAGAGGAGCCGCTCCGATGTTTGGAAAGTGTGCGAACGCTCGACTTGCCGATTGACCAGTTCTTTCACCACTTCGTCGGTGAGGATAAATTTAGGCAAAAGAGCAAGTGTTAGTTTCTGTATCCTGAACAGATGGGCCCTTTGGTCGTGCACAATATCGGGATTTTCGAGAATATTCACTAGATTGTTGTTGGCAGTTCGGGCAATCACCGAAGTCAGCAAAGATAACTCTTTCAAAAATTGACGAGACAGGGTGGGACTCCCCGAGCGTAAAATCGTTTCAACCACATCGAGATGATTCAAAATGAAATACATTATCTGCACCACAGCCGACTGGTTATCAGTTCCGAGAGTCGTTAAAATCGCATTGCAAACTTCCAAAGTTGGCAACCACATCTGAAGATACAGTTCCTCAGGTGGTGGTATGAAACTTTCAAGAATGTCAGTGGGACGCCACGTTTTCGCTATCTCCGGGTGGTAACTAAACACATTCATGTTGCCAAAACAGGAGAAAATCTTCTGTTCGAGGAGCAATTCAGCCCCGACTCTTGTTCCCGCCAAGCGTCCCAAAAACAAGATTTTCGACATGTAGACATACAACGGTTTGATGGAAGTTTGTCCAGGTTCGAGGAGCCGTTCCAGGTCGTTATTACTATCCAAAATCGACTGGATGATCACTTTTAAATACCCTCGCCCCGACATATACGCAATCCAGTTGATATTCCCTGACAGTGTGATCAAAACACTGAAACTTGACAATGCCAACATCCGCGACACGTCGTACCCCCCAATGCAATCCTGACACATCACTTCCACTAACCTCTCCCCAAATTTCGCCAAACTATCGGTCGACATTTTAAAATTTTGCAAGTGGTTTTCGATACTGACCCTTGAGTTGTCCAGCCGACTCACATACATACTATTCGAAAGGGGAACACTCTCTGGTGGTTTCTCCAAACTCGCCAATTCCAACAATGTGACTAAAGCGGCGTATAGGTTGATTTTGAGTTTTTCATCCGTGACGTTGGAGACCATGATCCACTCGATCAGATTTTCCAATACCTCCTTGAGCGAACCTAGGAGCATTTGCAACATGCTTGCCGGGATATCCGTCTCAGACGAGAAGTTTTGTTGCTTGCGCTCGTAGACGTGACATTTTCGAAGATTTTCGATGATTAGTAAAACAGCACCTGACAACAGTTGGCCAACTTCGGGCAATAGCTCGATTTTGGTGACGCGCTTCAAGAGATTCAAAACGAAACAAACCCCAACCAATTGGGACTCTTTCACTGATAAAATCTCGTGAGGGATAAACACCATGAGGACTTCCACAACTTGCCTCCAAGCGTCCACAAATTGGACAATTGACGCGTACTTTTCCTTGTTTTTGTTTAACTCGAGGGCGTATTTTAGCACTTTGGGGATTTCTTGAGTCACTGCCTGGATTTGGCCCATCACAGCTGTGCCTTGCAGGAGTTTCACCTCGTCGTATAGTCTCTGATGAAGCTTCTTTAAGTCGATTAATTTTTGTCTCCCGTCTTGTACGCAATGATCTAATAACACGTTGAGGACTTTGGCATCGAAAAATTGCCACTCGGGGGCTAGGACAGTGTCAGGTTTGAATTCAAAATACGGGATTAAATTGACCAAAAAATTGTTACTTATGCGTTCCAAAAACATATAATTACCCTCTCTGACTTCTTCTTTGTAGGTTGCACTGAAGGGATCCTGATTTGTGTTGTTTTCAATCTGTGGCAAACTGACCAAAAAGTGAGACAACTGTTTCATATAACTGACTTGTTTGCTTTGACCACAGACTTTTAATTCAACTGCGAGGGTTTTCATCAACCACGAAATCTGGTTTAAAACGTGCAAACCCTCGTTTATTCTACTGTGGCACAGATTCAAATGATAAGTGAAAAACTTCTTATTAAGTCGTAAGAATCTTAAAACAGGACCGTAGGTTTTGCTATTACTAGATAACAAGAATATGACTTCGTATGCTGATTCTAACAATGATGATGTAATAGAGCCTTCTTTCACAACTTCTGTTTCCATTAACGAAATTATAGAATGGAGACAAGATCTCGGAAAATCTAAAACTCCCGAATACTGGAATTCAGTCTTTGAAATATCTTTTTTAATATCGAATCCTAAAAGAAAGTGACTCAAATTGGGGGCGGTATACGGGAGGCAATGCTTTATCAGCTTCAGAATTTCCAATTTTGTTTTAATAGTCAATTGTGTGTCTTCCTCGGCAACATCACTGTCCAAACTGAGCACAAACCCGTGTTTTATCTCATCTTTCGCATCCGAAGACAGAAAGATATTAATAAATTGATTATGTAAAAGTGGTGTGTTGGTCACGTGGTTTAATATTTTGACAACAACGTAGCTATGTTTCAGCAAATAGGGCTGATAACTCACATATTTCGCTATATTGACACAATGGTCCGGCTTTCCAGTCCTCCTATTGATAGTCAATAGAAGTTTAGTTAAATTCGTCAAGAGGATAGGGGCCGACGAAGCCGTTAAAACATTTACAAATTTCCCATGCAAGGCCAAAACCGAATGAATTATGTTCAAGCAAAGCAAAGTACATTCTTCCAACAACTGTTGATTGGGAAAAGTAACATAAGTATCAAACAATCGATTTCCTTCATCGATGATATCCAAAATGACACTCAGCAATTCGGATTTGTTATTTAACTGAATCATCAAGTGGTACCCCGGGGGCGGATTAAATTCCGTCGGGAGATTCTTTTTGGGAAAATCGGCAATCTGTGGGTCGTACTGTGTCAAAAATTTCTCAAACAGTTTGAGACAAAGCTTGGCGATTTCCCATTTCTCAGACGAATTCCGGTACGACCTCGTATGAAATTTGAGAAATACTGAATTTACGATAAAAGACAGGTACGGGTCAAAACCTGGGGGTCTGGGACCGGCCCCTAAAGTCCTCGGGATTCCAAAATCGGTCAAAACATCTAAGAGCTTCAACATGGCTCTGGTCAACGGATACTCCTCTAGTCGGGCCTCAATCTCGTCCAATTCCGTTTGGATGCCTCGAGGGGTGTAACTTGAGGTCGTAGGGACCGTCACTAAAATCTGAGACGTTTCCAAATTATCCCACATTTGTGCAGCATTTTCTGTCGATTTACTCAACGAAGCCAGAGTGAGCAAAAGATCGGATTTTAGTGGAATTGGCACTGAACACCCCACCAAACCCAACAGAATCGTCAAAGGGGCCCAACCCGGATGTTCGCATAGTGCCAACCTGGAAAAGTCATCGTGGTCGGCGATTGTCCGGATTAACAACAGAACAGCATGAAGGCCTTCCAGCTCTTGAGGAGAGACGCCTTTAAGATACGTATTTCGGTAAACTGTGTCAGTCACAGGGGGTAATTCTTGACGCAAATTATTGTAATATTGAGCGAAAGAAGTGAAAAAGTGATCCCAGGAGAGTGTGGCAGTGAGTTGGGGTCCTACTTGCTTCAACATGTTGAAGCAGTGGCGAGCTGCTTGAGGACAAGACGATAGACTACTTAGCATGGTTAAATAAGGAACGAAAAGTGTGGAGGGTAACATGTCACCCGCAAGACGGACAAATTTGAACAAGGAGACAGCACGAGATGAGGAACGATGAGAACTGTATTGAGTAGAATTGAGTTCGACTGGGCTCCAATAACTTAAAACGTATTCAGTGTTGAGGACATCTTTTGAGTAAACTTTGGCGATAGTCAAGAGAAGGTACTCAAAGTACCGCGGGAGGTTAACAGGAGCGTCTAGACCCTCCCGCGTATAAATCTGAACAGTTCTGGCAATTTCATCAGCTTTGATTCGCAGTTCTTTCACTTTTGGATACATATAGACGATAAAATCTGTAATCAGGTGATGCATTCGTTTGTAGACAAAAGCTTCTTTGTATAAAACATCATTTTCAAGAATGATATTGTGCATAAATTCAAACACGTGGTTCTCTATAGCAGCGTCCACAAAAGTCTCCTCTTTGTTAATAACATCTTGGAATTGCTGATTTTGGGGAATAAGCCTCAGAGACGCTAGACAAACAGCTAGACCAAAAGTAGCAACAGCTTGAAGCCCCTCACACTTCCATTTCGGTTTCCCCGGTTGTAATTCATTAATAACCGTGTTCACAAAATCAGGATCTGACAATATTGGCAGACTTTGAACGGCCTCTTCCCCATCTTCCCTCGAATGCAACACACTAAGATCCAGTGCCGATAACAAGGCCATAATCAAATACAAGTTAACATTATCCAACTTCCCTGATGCCTCTTCTTCAATTTCTGCTTGTCGCAAGTAATTAATTAAAGCCAAAGTTGGTGCTTTTGGAAGCCCGGACTGAGCCGCCCATGTGAAAACAATATCAGCGAGAATAACCCGGATATCTTGGAACAAATCCATGACTTGTCGCCGGTGTCTCGGCCCCCCTAACGCAAGATTTTCTTGCAATTTATCCATTTCTTTGCTCAAGTCCAAAGTGCGCAACAATTCAAAAATTCGGTTAAACAAGCCGCCCTCCATTAACTGATCTGTGTAAGTGGTGACAAATTTTTCAACGTCAGGTTTTATGCTGACGCTCCACTGGACACCAGTTCGGGCCTGGACCAAGTAACGCAAACTCTGAACTAAGGACTTACGGCCGTCGTAGTACAGCAAAACGGCGACTAGTCCGCGAGGAAGGCCGGGGTAGAAAGACATTTGGATTTGGGCGGTGCAGAGGAGGTCCAATGCGACAAATTCGTTCATGTCGTACATATCTGATAAAATAATGGCTTCTTGGTATAACTCCTTAGAGAGGATTTGGTGGCCGAGGCCTTTGATGACAATACCGTCCACCATGCCTTTCTTGAGTTCCTCGCGACTTTTGACATTTTTGGGCTAGGGAAAAAGTGTAAGCACCACATGTGTGCCAGTTTTTATAAATACCTGATTTTGAAGAAGTGAAAAAAAGTTTTGTTTGTGTTTACGTAAGGTATTTTCAAATTCTACGGCGTAAACATCATCGGGGTCGTCACTTAGACTTTTCCAAATGATTTTTTTCAGCCCCTTGTAGGAACTCCACAAATCTTCTGACTTGTTTAATGCTGCAAAAAATGTGTTTCATTGTAATGTAGTGGTCATAAATAATAGAAAACATACCGTCAGACATGATTATGGTCTACTTTTACTAATAAAACGCTCAGAAACATTAAAAGTTTGAGGTTACTTCGGCTTTGCGGCAAAACTGTTATAAATGTCAAACTTGAAAATTGTTGAATTTCAAGTTTTGCCAACAGATTTTTCTAGTAACTTTTCGCAGTTTTATACAAGGAGCAATCAATAAGTAAATTAATTTGAATTGAAAATTTTGGAGAAAATTAAAATCACTTTATGGTCAGATTATGAAATTAAACAATAGTATTAGTAAGTCGTTTTATACGACAATAATAATTGATTTGTAGCTTCTACAAATGTGATAAATCACAATTTGAATTACAAATGTCAACCACATCAATTTAATTGGCTGAACTGCACATGTCTGCTGATTGTTATTGGTTTATTTGTTGGATTATCAACACAAGTGTCACTACTTGTCAGCAGTCACCACACATCACTTTTTATTTCGTTGGTTGATAGTTGTGATTTAGTTTAAGTTCAAGGATCGGTAATGTAAGAGTTCAGATTAAAGCATTATATTGTCAATGCCTTATTTAATTTACGTGTTATTAAATCCCAGCGTAAACTTATTGAAGTGGTAAATTATTTGTTGTGAGTGCGTCCGCGACGGCCGATTTTATCAAAGAAATAAACATTTTTCTTTCAGGTCAAACTGAAAATAAAAAATGTCTTCTGTTCAAATTCAAGAACTTAGAGATGCTTTTCTGCAACAGCTTGCGTCTAAAGGAAATGATGGTAATACAAAAAAATAAAAGATTGTTCAAAGGTTTATTCACATGCTTGTAGCCGTTCATCCCAAGGACTTGGAAAGGGTGAAGAAGGATGATAACTGGGTGAACCGATTTTTACTACAACATGATAATAATCAAACAGAAGCTCTAAATATGATGTGGGAGACGTTAACTTGGAGAAAAGAGTTTAACGTCAATGGTAGGTATGGTCATTGTTATTTTAAGTAATTACATAATGGTAATTTGCAGAGATTAATGACCATGTGAAGATGGATATAATAGTTCAGGGTGGATTTTTTCCACATGGGCATGATAAAGATGGTTGTAGTTTGTTTGTATTCAAGTGTAAGAAATATGTGAAAGGGACTCACAACATGGATGATTTGAAAAGATGTGTCGTGTATTGGTTTGAAAGATTAGAAAGGTAGTTTCATAA
The DNA here is from genome assembly GCF_015345945.1 of Tribolium madens. Lineage (NCBI taxonomy): Eukaryota > Metazoa > Arthropoda > Insecta > Coleoptera > Tenebrionidae > Tribolium > Tribolium madens. The sequence goes on from NW_025401069.1 coordinate 4,580,971, forward strand.
TCTGATCTTTTATTTATTTAATTTATTTAAATTTAAGGCAAGACAAAGGCAAACCTATCACTCTCTTCTTTGATATGGAAGGCTGTGGCTTAGCTAATATGGATTTAGAATTTACTAAATATCTAATAGGCCTATTCAAACAATATTACCCTTATTTTTTAAATTACATTCTGATTTTTGAGATGCCATGGATTTTAAACGGTGAGTGATTTGTTACTCTATAATTAGAAAAACCGCAGATTAGATAACAAATTATTGGTAATTGGAAACGTTACAATGTTTATGTAACTGTTCCGTACAATCATTTGAAGGTTTTTCAGCATAATTTTTAGATAAATACAAAATTTTATTTTTCAAACACCTATAGTGGGCAAATGTCTCACATAAAAAAAGATAAGAAAGCATAAAGGTCAAGTGGGTTTAATTTTAGAGTGTAGCGCTACTGAAACACCTACCTAAAAGCATCACTTTTAATTGCGATAAAAGAAAAACTTGGAAGTATTGTTAGATACTAAGTTATAATAATATTCTATGAATTCAATGTTACTGCTTTATCTTGAATAGCTTTAGAACATTTTGCAATAATAACATTTTTCAAAATTCCAATCAAAATAATCGCACCTTAGATCATTGAACATGGATTTTTTATCAGTGATTTTGCTATGATCATTCAAAGGATTATCTTCTCAGAATATGATAAGAGAAAAAGAAATGAAACTACAGGTGTAATTAATTATCTACAAATAATGGGAATTAAAATATGTTGTTACGTTGAAATTTACAAGCAAATATAACACTGTACCTAGATTGCAATAATTAAATATTACCTGAATTTCAGTAATAAAATTGTACTTAACAACAGTATTGTTAGAATGTTTAATGGATACAATATTTGTCAAATACTTTTACTTTTTTTTTTTAATTTTTTCAAATATGGAGGAAAGAAAACTATTTATTTATGTCGTATTAAAAATTGTAAACACTTTATTTTATTACATATTTCTAATCAATAAATTCTTTAAATTTGGTATATTTCACTCAATTTTATTTATTTTGATTTAAAAGCACTACGTCATTTAATGTACGTGCAAAGATGATCATGTTTATTTTATTTAAAATGAACGTGAATCCTTTGTTTATTTTCAACGTTATTTAATGATAGTGTAGAAAATATTTGTATGTTTGTAAAAAGAATGAATTAAAAAGCAAGTATTGATTTTTCTAGCCGCCTTCAAAATAATTAAATCTTGGCTACCCGAAAAAGCGGTCCAAAAAATCAAATTTGTTGGAAAAAAAGACATAAAAGAGTATGTCCCACTGGACCAGGCACTAACGTGTTGGGGTGGACAAAACGATTACACCTTCAGCTTCCTGCCAGAACCCCAAGAGGAAGTTCCAAATAACGTCAGTACTGCCAGCAGCAGGAAGGTAAGAAATCGAAACGGAAAAACTTTCGCTATTTCAATTTTAGCTGGAAATCTATATTGTCCGAGTATTGATTTTTCTTACGAATTCCTAAGACAGTCATATAATATTCTTAACAAAGGGAATACATAACCTGATTTTTACTTTATTTAATTTTTGTTTAAGTTTTTTTATAATTTGGTTGTTTTAGTAGCTTTCATTTCGGCTTGCACTGAGCTAATGTAATACCAGGATTTATATAGTTAGAAATAATAAACAAGCATTAGCATGCCAATAGCATTTGTCTTAATAAATATGATAATAATATTGAATAATAATGCAAATAATTCTATTGGTTTAATAGTCTTTAGTGTAATTAAAACAAAGTAAACTTTAACCTTAGATCTTCTAAACAGAAACAAAAGATATTGATTCTAATTTTGGTTTTTGACCTTCAGTAACGTTACGTGATAGCATTTGCCGGCAAAACTGGGAGTCATCATAATTTTGCTATCTTCTAGACATCGATTTGCTGTTGTTTACGAACCTAGAAATAGTATCTGTACGAAAAGTTGAATTGGAGTCATTTTCAATGGTAAAACCCGTTTCATTATCAACTTTACAACAAATTTACTGATTTCGCAACACTAATAAATTTAGAACGCTCCCTGTATACATATCTGCGCAAGCATTGGCAAAGTAGGCTAGCTAAAATGTTAATCAATAAAATGTAATGACAGGTTCATTTTGCTGATGGGTCTTCGATGTCAGAGTCACCAGAAGGGAGTGGAGACAGAGAACACGGTATGTTTAATTTCTTTGTTAGTCTAAATTTGAAAATATATTTTGAGCTGAGGGAAAATTTCGTGCAGTCTGACGTTTAATATGGTTACAGATGGAAGTACTCTTAGTGTGCAACCATCCAATATCATCACCTTTGTCAAGGAGGGTGGAGAGCTGGTCAGTACTGTGGAATTACAAAACATTGATAGCTCTCTCATATTGTCCTTCAAGGTAAGATACAGAAGATTGGTGAATAGTATTTATTTTGTAATTTTAGTTAAAGACCACTTCACCGGAAAAATTCCGCGTTAGACCCAGTGTTGGGTGCTTGACACCTGGGGCACGCGCTACGGTACACGTGACTCTCTTGCCCGGTTTCCAGCTAGGTGGCCTATCCAGAGATAAATTCCTTGTGATGAGTACAGTCATTGAACCCCGTGAAATGAACGAGGATTTAACCCAGTTATGGAAGGTATACGATTATTATTAATCAAATGTAAAACAGATGGAGTGCTACAAAAAAAAATCAGTTTATTATTCTGCAAAAAATGTGTTTTTTAAATACACGCAGTTTTGTTTTCTCGCCCTATATTAAGTTTTTGCAAAATTGATAATTGTTAATTAAAATTTTCATTGTTTCAATATTGTGTGGAAATATGTGACTTTTATTTTTTTCTAGGATACGTCTGGAAGGAAATTAAATCAACACCGGCTGAAGTGTGCCCAATCGAACGACATTTCTAAAAATGGGAACGCCGTTCCCGTGCCTGGGGGCTCTTCTGACGGGGATTACACAAACACCAGTCAGCTTATGACAAAAATAAATAACTTAACGGAGTGCCAAAGTCAGTTACACGGGGCTGTTAAACGTATTCAGTATTTCCAGATGGTAATCGTTCTCTTGGTTATCGTTTTGGGGGTTATGTTATCTTATGTCTTACACCTCGAGAGTCGAGAGGGGTATAGCGGTTCATGCAGTGCCCCATAACAATAACTGTTAGACGCAGGCCCGTTCGAAATAAATTTGGTTCGTAAACTGTTGCAAAATTCATTGTACATTATTTTGTACCTGATTTGTATTTTTAAACTGGTTTTAAGTTTTTAACCGGTGCCTGCAGTTCATGACAATATACATTCCTATAAAATTTATTTTTTGTTAAAAGTAAAGTGCTTTATTTTGGGTATTTTAATATATTAAATCAGTTTGAGTGATATTGTTTAAATGTGTGTAGTTGAATTGGTTGATGCAACATCCACCAACCTTACACCATGCTGTTTTTGTCTAGTGAATATATTTTTGTTTATATTTTTAAAGGTTATATTGTTAAAATCTTTAACTTAAATTAGATTTTATATTTTTAGTTAAGATACTTTCATGCTATGTACAATCGCATTAAAAGAACTGAAAAGATGCTAATTGTATATATTTTGCCTATGTGTAAGTTAAACAACTATGTGTAGTGATTTTTATATTGGAGGTCGTACACTCTGTTTACGTTTGACATTTAATAAGAGTTTAGTAGTTATCGATATTAAATTTTATTTGAAACTATTTTTTTATGGATACGTATGTACTGCCACACATATTTATTTAATAGCTAGTATAATATTTATTAACTAATCAAAATTTATAATTAGGCAACTTTTTTAAATAATCAAGCAAAAACATTCAGGTGCTACGAGTTACCAATTACAATCATTGCCACCTTGTTGAAGCATGAACTAAACGAATATTGCCTTATACTTATAATTGTACAACAAAAATCCTCAAACGTGGATTCCTAAACCTAGTTAGGCAGCTGATCTCCAATTCAATGATTTTTTTACGCTCCAACAGTGAGACATATTAAAAAATATATAAAAACAGTTGCCTAAGCTAAAATTTTGAAGAACCTAGGTGAAAAAGGGTAGAAAAATAATTATAGTAGTAATTTTTAATTACAGAATTGATTTGTTCAGAAGTGATGAATAAATTGATGAGAGGAAACTTATACTTATTTTTACAATAGAACCTTAAACACATTCTCCCAAACAGATAAAAATTGACTCACCGTATGTAGCGCATTACCATTTTGCAATAATTAATCATATTATCGTCATATTTCCATTTTAATTATTAAGCTATTATTTATGGATCGAAACTCGATAATAAAGACAATTTTTAAGTTTTATTTTGCTCTTACAATTAAGTTTTAATTTGGAAGCATCAAGTTGAACATATTGGCTTCAGTCTTCCAAATTCGTACCTATTAAGTCACAAACCAACAATAAAGGTAAGTGAAATAAAGAGAGAGAGTTGTATTTGAGTTAAATGATTAACGTAGAATTCATGATACTTTAAACAATTCTGTAATTAAAAAATGCATTGATATCAGGCATGTTTAAATTATCCCGCCAGCGGAGGTCGGATGGTGATTGGTCGAGGGAACGCGTGTGACGCATGCGCTTATCGTTTAGACCGTTGCCCTATTTCCTCCGCTGGCCTCGCCATCTCTGAGTACATCGAACAGACGCTGCCATTGCGATACGCCCTCACAGGACATTTTTGGAGTTAAAAGGTAAGTTGTATTTCCACAAATACCAACTCGCCCTACAAAAGCACCCGCAAATTCACACTCGGTTCAGTGTCGGCGTTGTTTTCCCTCAAATTTGGCACCTGTTTGAGCCCTTGTTGGACACAAAAACACGGAAAATCGGTATTTTTATACACGGCGACACTTTCCCCTTTATATCTTCTCCACGTTGATGACAGCGCCAACCGTGCTAATTTCTCGAAATTTTTGTTGAAATGCCCCCTACATCCAACTTCGTCAAGTATGGATTGTCAGGGAATTAATTAAAGAAATTGGAAATTTGGGGACCCTTCGAGGAATGATCGGCCCTACAAATTTCTTGGCGTCCTATTTTTAACGCAGCTGCAGTTTAATAGGAAAATGGCGGCAGCCTCGTTGATGAACCGTTTCCAATTTTAATCCCACCTTTCAATAATTTGGAATTTGGAGGGAAAGCAGCTCTACTCAAATTAAGACAAATAAATTTCTTACAGCAAACCGCAAAAATTCCATTACGTTCTCAACAAAAACAAATTGTACCAGGTGTTGTCAACAAGTTTTGGAAACCATTCCAACAATTAAGTTTTGTTTTATTTTTTAGGCGTCGAAAAACGCGTGCAGCATGACTGCACAATTTACACATAGTCCAATTAAATTGGAAGGTGTAGATTCGTCGGAAAATGTTACTGAGATTCAGTCGTATTTAGCCGGCTTTCAGAAGGAAATTGGGAATGATGCACCCATACAACAAGTGTCAGGTCTGTTGAGTTTCCTGGTAGTGCTTATCTGTGTTACTTGTTTTTTTTTTTTTAGGTGAAGATAATGAGGGGGAAACGGAAGAGGGAACTTACTTTGTTGATCAAGCGGGTCTTTACTATTACCAAGCTAAGGGGGAAAGCCAGCCTGTTATGACAGTAATGACAGGCCTCCCTGAATCAGGGGGTGATGAAGGTGAGGAATTTATCATTAACCCAAATAATGAAGAAGAGATGGAAGTTGAAGAGGGAGAAGAGGTATATCTAAATTATTTTCATTACCGTTCTTTACTTAATCGAAAAAAATTCCAAAACTCAAATTATAGCTCCACCTCCATTTACATAAAACTTAACTAATTAGTGTTAAGTTAACTTATTGATTATTTTAAGGATCATTAACATGCACTTGTAGAACAATAATGAGACTAATTATAAAAACTGATTTATTATATTTCAGTAAGTTATTGGTGCATAACTATAGCACCGGATAGAGAAAAAATAATTACATGGAGAAACATTGCATAAGGAAAAAACCGTTTACTTAAGAAATTTTCGATTTTTAGGCCAAAAAAGGTAAAATTTTTACTTTCGTGTTAACGAAATACTAAAAATTATCTCAAGTTGTTTAAAAAAATCTCAGTTTGTACGAAATAAAAAATAATGAACCAACAAAAAGAAAACTATTCCCAAAAAAATATGTATATTTTTTTGTAACAAACAAGTTAAAAACTATGACACGTTTGAATAAAAATAAAACATCGTTTATCAGAAATTAAAGAAAACTTCAGAGTTTTGCCCCACCATAACAAAACTGTTCAATTTAAATTTGGTAAAGTGAATATGAATTAAAGAATATAATATGTTAATTAAATTAAAGGATAAATATCCATTTAAACGAAAATGATATTTCGCCTGCTTATTGTAGTGTAAAAGATCTATCAACCTGTAGTTGGTTTTACTAGCTGTACTTGAATAAGGCGCGTTGTCTGAGGTTATTAATTGTTTGTGCTCAAGATGACATTGGTGTACAACCCTTCAATTGTAACTAGAAACTGTAATTCAAATACTCAGTTCAAACTTTTCCTAAAAAACCTTTATGTAAAAAATTAATGAATCTTTTGAATTTTTTTTCTTTTTTTGAATTTTGTTTATTTTTACTAGTTTTTGGAAGTGGAGCTATGGTTATGCTCACTAGTTTTTTTTACTACTACGAATAGAAATATAACATCTATTTTCAAAGAGTTCGACGGTTCAGGAATCCGAAAACCAGATTCTGATTAATTCTGGAAACGCTTATCAGCGAGTGACGGTCGTCCCAGCCGACACCAATTCCAGCGAATTGAGTTACGTTTTAATTGTGCAAGATCCCACTGACTTGAAAGACGGCGAACAAACCGATGGGGAGCAAGACATGACAGTGTACGACTTCGACGAGGGTGAAGAAGGCGGTGTCATTGATTCAGAAACGGACGATGATAAGTCAAAAATTGTTAAAATACTACCCCGAAAATCGCAGGTGGTTTCTCAAGCCCATATGTGCAACTATTGTAATTATACCAGTCCGAAACGGTACCTCTTATCGCGTCACATGAAATCTCATTCAGAAGAACGGCCGCATAAATGCAGCGTTTGCGAACGAGGTTTTAAAACATTAGCATCACTGCAAAATCACGTTAATACACATACGGGTACTAAACCGCATTCTTGCAAATTTTGTGATTCTGCTTTTACGACTTCAGGTAAATAAACGTGTGTTTTGTTTGCATAATTGAATTTGTGTTTACTTAGGGGAGCTTGTTAGACATGTGAGGTACAAACATACGCATGAGAAACCACACAAATGCCCCGAATGTGAATATGCAAGTGTGGAATTGTCCAAATTGAAGAGGCACATTCGATGCCATACCGGGGAACGGCCCTACCAGGTAGAGATAATTTTTATTTATTTTCTTAGCAACTTGTAATTGAATTAATTATTGAAGATGATCTCCTTGTTTTTTCTTTTGTATTATACTGTGATCCGGGTTGTTTTTGCTTTTTTTTACGAAAAATGAATAACTTAATAGATTCAGTTTTGTTATGTAATTAAAAAAATATTTATTATTGAATTATTATTTTCAAATAATTGCATTAATGTGTTGTAAAAAAAAAAATTAGTGGTATATAAAATCAACACTGGTAAAATTACGGACACGGAATTTTAGACATCAAATATATGTCAACTCAAAAAATGTTAATGTAATACACAGTTTATTGTCATTATCATTGACGTTTATTGAAACTAAAATTTTAAGTTTTTTTAGTTGACATTTATTTTTGGCGTCGATTTTCTGATCCAATAATGCCATCAGTGTATTTTTTTCTATGTGTTTCAATAAATTATTTTGATTTGTAATTTTTTCTGTCTGTCGGGATAAAAATTACTAAAATCGAAAATATGGTTTATTGCACATAAGGCCAGTTTTACATTTTTGTGTCAATCGAATACCAAATCTTCCAAAATTCCGTGTCTGGAACTGTACCAATAGTATGACTTTTATTTATATTATTTTGGTCTGAAACACGTCGCGTGCCACTTTTAGTGATTTATTTTAATTTTTTTATTTGACTTTAGGGAATATAATTTACTGATTTTTAGTGTCCCCACTGTACATACGCAAGTCCCGACACTTTCAAGTTAAAGCGTCATTTGCGAATCCATACTGGTGAAAAACCATACGAGTGCGATATTTGCAAAACGAAATTCACCCAGTCCAATAGTTTGAAAGCCCATAAGTTAACCCACAACAGTAAGTCGTCTTGTTTGACAATTTTAAATAAAATTTTTACATCACTTTCGAAATTCCAGTTGGTGATAAACCCGTATTTCACTGCGAATTCTGTCCTACGACCTGCGGTCGTAAAACAGATTTGCGAATTCACGTCCAAAAACTTCACACATCTGACAAACCTCTCAAGTGTAAAAGATGCGGTAAATCATTTCCAGACCGGTACAGTTATAAGGTTGGTATTGTAACATTCTTCCTCCCATTTATAGCGAGTTTGTTAATTAGGTACACAATAAGACTCACGAGGGTGAGAAATGCTACAAGTGTGATCTCTGTCCATACGCTTCAATATCAGCCCGCCATTTAGAGTCGCATATGCTCATCCATACCGACCAAAAACCGTACCATTGTGATCAGTGTGATCAAAGCTTCCGGCAGAAACAGTTGCTGAAAAGGCACCAAAATCTGTACCATAATCCCGACTACATACCACCACCACCTCGGGAAAAAACCCACGAGTGTCCCGAATGTTCGCGAGCTTTCAGACATAAAGGCAATTTAATTCGTCATATGGCCGCCCATGATCCCGATCCGACCATACAAAGGAAGCAGATGGAGTTGAAGTTGGGAAGACAGAAAAAGATTCAGATGATCGATGGACAGCAAGTGGAAGTGATCCCAGGAATGGAGTCGGATGAGGAAGATGAAGGGGAGATCGATATGATGGCAGTAGAGGGCTCTGATGGACAGCAGTATGTCGTCCTTGAAGTCATTCAGCTTGCTGATGGGGAGGAACAAGCAATGGTTGTTGGTGGGGATGGAAGTAATGAGCTTCTTGGGGAAAATATCTTGCCTGATAGTGGTAACAAACACATAATCAAACGAACTGAATACATTAATTCGTGATTTTATTGCAGATTTGAACGGTGAAGATGTAATAAAAGCGTTACAGTCGGCCAGAAGGGTGTACAAAACTGAAGAAACAAAGAAAGAAAATACAGAGAGTGATATGCAGAATTGCTTCGGCTTTGATGTAAGTTCATTCAAAAGTTTGTTATTGGTTTCACTGATTTATTTTTAGGAGGATGAAGAAGAAGAAGAGGAATCGAGAGGAAAAGAAACCATTACGCTTTTAGATCAGATTGACTAAGTTTTCAGATTGGTAGTTTTGTAAACAAAGAATTTGAAAGTCTTTATTTTAACATTAAGTTTAAATTATTTCTATCTTTGTAATTCTTTATGTTTTATTTTAGCAATTGTAAAATTTTGTATATATTTAATAATGATTTACGATTTCCATCTTTTTGTATATAATTATTTTCATGTTAATTCTAGATGTACAACACACTTTAGTTAATAAAGCAGTAAATATACGTATTTCATTTGTTTTTCACCTAAAAGAAAGGAAACTACTACTGTCGTAATGGAAAATAAAAAATTACAACGAATTATTGGCTCCCTATTTTAAACCCGACCCACTACATAAACTTTTACGAAAAAACTGCCTTTTCCTCATATCAGGTAGAGTTTCATTCATTGATTATATATTTTTTCTTATCCTGGGATTGGAGCACAATCTCTGAATCTTGAAGCCTTAGATGCTCCGGCTGATGGTGCGTGTCATGATCATGGTAGATCTCGCGTCACGACGTTTCGAGCCGTTGACGTCGGTCCTGTTTTAGCTCAAGCTTGGCGACGTCGGTGCGAGCGTCTCCAGTAGTTCGCGCCGACTGTGGCGGAGTGCGGTGTAGGTAGACATCTCATGGAAACCGTTGCCTCGGAGTACCATCAGCATCCGAAAGCCGGCTCAAAATGAAAGTTGCAACAGGTCAGTGCTGGAGCAAAAAACACCTTTTGCCGCCTTCATTTTATTTCGACGGAAAAAAAACATGAGGCTTGGGTTCGAAATCCAAACAAATTCGAATAATGTATTTTGTCTGGGAAAAATTGATGATTTTTCAAGCGAAGCTGCGTCTACACATGAGATTTTTGAAAGAATGCCACAATGTGTGTGTGCCAATTTTCGCTCTTAGAAAATTTACCACTTTTTGTATTTTAAAAATAATGCTTGTGTTTGTATCGTGGGCTGTCTTTAGTGACTTATTACGCGCCCTGAATAGAGATTATTTTAATGCATAATATTTGCAAAAGAAGCGGTCAGGTTTATTTTTGACATGAAGAAAGAGTAAAATTGTTCCTCCTGATTTAATCAGAACATGTCAGCTAGGAAGCAGATGTGGCGCTCATTTATATCTTAGATATCTGTACTAATGCTTTAATTTATTGTGCGTTTTATTTCATATCACACAAATAGACTTGCCAAACTTATTATTTATTTATGTTATGTATAAAGAATTTTTATTATGATTTTAAAAATGTTAAGTGCAAATATTTTTTGCATACTATTTTAGTTTGTTCCATAATTATCTAACTTTCTGGTTTGGCTGTAAATCACTTTTTGGTAAACACAAGATAACGGCCGTAAATCACTGAAACCATTTCAAGGAAGTTTTTCAAAATTTTAGTGGTTTATTAGTATCTTTTTAACTCTGTGTCTCTTTTGCTTTGTCTAATAAAAATTCTAAGTCACTATGAAAAACAAAATAATATAAACTTTTGCAATTTAGGAGATAACTGAAGTGTAGAAAAACAAAAACGCAAACATGCACGTCACAGTTTTAGATATGTACTTACCATTAATTCATTCACTATTATTTAGTGTTATGCTAAAGTTTCATAGGTTGTGTTAATATACAAGGTGTGCCAGAACTCGCGTCCCAGAGAAAAATGCCATGTGAAGTGAGATACAAGGAGCATGAAAAAAATGTTAAATCTATAACAATTTCAAAGTTATGAGAGTTTAAATTTTGCATTTGACTCTATTTATTTCTGTTGGAAAAACAGTTTTTCAAGTTTTTTTGCTACAGGCTATTAGAAGAGGAAACAGCTAGACTGGAATAAAAACTGAAGTAGAAACTTAGGTATAGTGCGTTTTTTGACTGTTTTAAACAAGATGTTTGATGATATGTATTTTTGTTTTTTTAATTTTTAAAGAGTGCTTATTTTGTTTATAATTATGCAGGATGTCCTAAAGGCAAACCGCCATACGTCCAACCAGTAAAAGTTGGTCGTGATAAATTAAAAACTATGACATTGGTGAAACAATGCTTATAACTACAGGGTGAATATAAAGTATGGAACCAAGCGGTTTTATTTTTGATCATTTGCCTCCAGAAAATAATAATTAACATAAATTAACGTAAAGAAAAAAATGTGATTGTATTTTCAAAACGAAATTTTGTTTTGTTTTTGAGTTACGCGATTTTTTTTGGGAAAATTGCAATTTATGTGAAAAATTTTTTTTGAAAAAATTAAATATAAAGCAGATAGATGTAATCCTTAGAGTATAGCTTTTATGAGAAAAATGATTTTATAGTGGGTTGCCATATAAAAAAATTATTTTTTTTGTAGAACTCAAAAACAAAAGGAAATTTCGAAAAAAATTATTCTTGTTAAATCAAGACATTTTTATAGTACCTTATCAATTATTAATTAGTTTTTTTCAAAAAATAAATAGTTTAAGCAAAAAACGTTTGGTTCCATACTTTTTATTCACCTGGTATGTATAGTTCCAAGTCTCATTTAATTGATACTGTCAATGTGACATATATGTACATAAACAAGAATCCGAAAACGATCCATTTATGAGATAAAAAAAACTTCAATTTCATAAAAATTAAGAATTAATAAAAACATAGTAACATTAAAGAACTAAAAAATTGCTCAAAATGCCTTCTAATTGCTGCTAATTTGTGCTTCTGAGTAATAATAGTCAAGTCTTGAAATTCTCTCTTTGCTGCTTAGCAAAGTAGTAACTCTTTAACGAACAAAGATATAAAAAAATATTAATTTTTTTTTAGAATGACATTTGCTATCACTGGTTGACGTATGGCGATTTGCTTTTGAGACACTCTGTATGAATTGTATGCTTTAATAGTAACTCATTAATCTGGGTCAATATAATTTTGACAAACTAGGATACATATTTTACGTTCCTATTAATTGATAATGTAAAAGAGCTTTCTACAATCCGCATATTAAATATTATGAAGTATGTAACAAAAATTAATCGATTAGTGATTACTGATTACTTTATTAGGTACCCCTAGAAAAATTAAGCAAAAAATGTGTGTACTTAAAAAAAGATAAAATTTTAAAAAAATATTATAGGTACGAGTAATTATAAGAATAAACTAATGGTAGGACTCGTATTGAACCAAAGGAGAATAAAGACATCAGTAGTAGGTATCTAGACTATCAATTAAAAAAAAAGCCTACTTTTTAACATCTTTGAAACTGCATAATTTTACTTAAGTTTTTTAATAATTAATTACTTATTATTTTTAATAATTTCCATTTTTGATGACAACTGCAAACTACATAATCATAATAAGCTATTAAAATTGTTTTTTTGTGTAATACGAGTAAATCTTTATACATTTTAAAAAGATATCTTGAAAAATTTAGATTTTTGACCTTTCAAGCAAATAAAATTAAAAAGAAATAATTAAGCGAGCTTTTTAATTTCCACTTTGTTTTTTTTGTCTGCAAAAATATGAATATAGTATCTAAAATATAGTATATTAATTAATAAATTTCAACACCCTCATCAAAAGGATGATCTACATTCACATCCTGAACCTGAATGTCAATAATAATTTAATAGTAGAACTTAAACCCTAACTTTAGCTGTAATAAAGCAATAAAATAGATGTTTGAGTTATTTAATATTTATGTTCCAATCTGTTTTAAAAAAACCGAAACGAAGTCTGTGTAAAACCTATTACCTATGTCTATTGCAATAATATCAATAATGTAATAACAAAAAGAGTTACGGATCTCTAATACGTTGTAATACTACCGATGTAGTTATATTTTTAGAGCTCAGCTAGAAATAACTACCGTTCGGTTAAATAGGTCTACGTAAAATATAAATATTGGTATTGCAATACTGAGTTCATCCCATAATCCATTAATAATTTTTGAGCTGTTATATGTGAATTATTTTGAATTTATCTGTGTTTAACATGCAAATAGGAACAAATTTAATTTTAAAGTAAGTTGTTCTGGACACGTTAAGGTTGAGATCAAGGTAAAATTCACACTATTTGTAATAGAAATTGAAATGGCGTGTGCGTAATTATTTTTAGGCTAAATGCCTTTAGTAAGAAGACGAAAATATATTATGACACTGTTTTGTCAACAATTACTTAATTTAATGTATGAATAAAGTAGAGATACAGTGAATTATTCGAGAATTATTTATTATACTCGCATGCATCTCTATTGCATTTAAGAATGAATTTATGACTGAAAATTTTATTAAAATCAAAATTAATTTAATACAATCTTTGTAGAAATGCTTTTAACTACGACTTCTGGCAGCAATGAAGAAAATAGAGATGTGTGTTTGGATTTAGATCTTTCCAAAACATGTAACATAATAGTCATCTTTAAATTTAGTTTATTCTCTACTTTTACCTACCGATACGGCATTTTCACAATGTGTGTTTATAATAAAATCTTGTTCAATAATTATAGTCGTATAAGTTTATTAAAATTTATGCAGTTGCATATCATAAGAACATACCTATGATAATAATGAGTAAGTAATTTAACAATAAATTAATCAATTTTGTTTTAGATCTTCCCTTACATGACAAATTCCCCCCACGATTTCGAGACGAAGGTTCACAATGCGTTTCAGTTGCTGAAAATGAAACTGCGGTTCTTTCAGCCGAATTATATGAAATAGGCAACGATATCGAAATTATATGGTAAGTGTACTTGTATGTACAGCTTATTTTTTTATTTGCTGGTGCGGGTAGTGGGAATCAAGAACACGACATGACCTCCGTCTATTTTTGACATTTAACAGCTTTGACATTTTGGTACTAAAGTCAGAAATTAAAGCTTCTCCCTGTCATTAGGATTTTTATAGGGCTTGAATTACGATTGTTGTGATGATGTAGAGGGTATAAATATTATCCTCAAAACAGTTTTCCCCATTAAAAATGAAATTACAAATGACCTACGTGACGATAAGACACACTTTTGACGTATGTCACTAACTCTGCGTTACTTTAATCGCATTTGTTAAAGTGAGATCAATAGCGTGACGACCTTATGCAAATACGTAACAAGGCTGTTTACAAATGTTGAAAAGAGATAGCTATCTGGTACATCTTTCGAATTATTAATTAATTCACACGCATAAATAAAAAAAAGGACTTTATAAAACCATGTTTGTTTCTCGACCTATAATAATAATGTTTATAAAGTTTACTACTTAGTTGAAAACTAACTCAATGAATTATTTTAATAATAAGTAACATAAAAAGAACATGTTTTTATTATTTCGTAAAATTAACTCTTTAAATAATGTGGTCTTGAAATAAATAAAGAAGAAGAATTAACTGCAAAGAATACGTCAGAAAAAAATAGGACGCAAAATGTAAAAAACAAATTTGAAAATTCCTCAATTTGATCACTGCTGATTAAAACCCTGTCTAATAATAATTTGTACTAAAAATGGTTGAAGAATTAAAGTTAAAAGAAAATTTTTCAAACAATTTTTATTAAATTTAAATTTCTTTCAACTTTCAATATTTTAAATGTTGAAGTACTAAAAACAAAGGTCAATCAAAGATCTTTCATTTATTTTATTCACACAAAAAGTATAATAATCCAATTACCTTGCATGTGAAAAGCAATAGCATTTTAACTTCATTTAACAATTTATTGATTAAAATATGACAGTTCAGGTTGAGAAAAAATGATAAGGAAGTAATCATATTTCTCAACCTGAACTGTCATAGGTATGTCATGTTTTTCAAAATTTGATAAATTCTTTATTGGCTTTCTGTTTTTTAAGGAGGATGATTGTAAATAAAATATTTAGTATACAAACCTTGGTGGTCATTGTTTCATCTTGGCTTGTTGCTAACTATTATAATCCCGAGAATGTAGGTGTAATGCCAGAGGCGACTAAAGAGGACCGAGGGCATTTTCTTTCGAAGGATTAATAATGTTTATTCCATAGTTGCATACAATACTTTTCTCTCAACGGAATAAATTAATAATAACATAAGATGTCAAATAATGTGAAATAATTTGTAAAATATTCAGTTCATTCAATTGCAATTTTAAGAGTAAAAAATCGGTGTTAAGGAGTTTATGTCAAAAAACAAAAGATTCAATTCATTCAATTCCTGTTTATTTTAAGAGTAAAAATTGGTACTTCATTTAATTTATTCCCGAGGGTGTAGTCAAAAACGAGGGAAATAAAGCGTCACTTTATTCCATGTTGGGAGGAAACTTTTTCTGTTTTATTTCTAAAAGGTTCTTACTTACATCTATTATACGTAATTAGCTTAAAAATTCCATAAATCTATAGAAATTTTGACACATTTAAAATATTATAACCTTAGGGTTATATTAGACTTATTTAAGGTTTTATGTAATTACATTAAAACATGAAAATAGAACAAGCCGTACATACTAAAAATACGAATGAAGCAACTTCTACCTAATACAACTTGTAAACGGAAAACATATCTCCAATGTCCTATTTATTTTTAATTTTAGAACAATTCTCTAAGGCTTTCCTTACACTTATGACATTGTCTCATGGCACACAGAATGAAGGTAAAAGTTTAATGGCGACGTTTCTCATTAAAGATAAAAATATACTAAGGACAATATTATTGGGTCCAGATACTTTGCGACGTCAACGACGCTTTTCTGTGTTTCAGATACAGTCGTTGAGTTGGCGGCGCGCAATTCGTGTGCTTTTTATTTTATTCCTTCTTTCACGGTTGTTTTACGGATACAAGTGCTACTTATGTTTACAAATCCTTGTGCTTTGCTTCAATTGTGCTCCTTTATAACCACTTCCTTGTTAGTTTATCATTTTGTTAGAAGAAGTTGTCGCTTCCTGTACTAATTCATGTTGTGATTAATAAACTAAACATTTTTTACTTTTTGTTGTTTCATTTCTCCCAATGAGTTGTAATATTCCTCGATAATATTTTTAAACCGGTTCCTTTGAACTATTTGACTTAACACAATTAACAACAAAATATTTTTAAAAATAGATTGCTCTAATAACCCGAGTCATCGACAATTACACATTTTATAATTTGTTTATCAATCAATCAAATATAGAGTGGATAATGAAAAAACACTTGGGATTTATAAAGAGAAATGGTGGTTGTGTTGTTCCTGACTGATATTAAATAATGGGTCAGAAAGTCACCAAGTGTTGTAAATGTTCAAGTGAAAAGCACAAAAATGGAGTAAATTGTAATGATTCTTCCTCTGATGGGTAAGAGTTTTATTATTTTTCCAGAATTTTAAATAACAAATTTTAAAATATTTGACACATTTCTTCAGTTGCATTGCCAATTTAAATGTTAGCCTTAACATATAATCAATATTCTTTCACCGTTACTTTAGAACGCAAGAATTTAGAAATATAAAAATAAAACATATTTTCGAATCATAAAACACCATGCAACAGCGAAGCAGTCCTAAATTTAAATATTTTTGAGTGTGCCACAATAACACATTTTTCACATTTGGAAAAACATGTGTTAACTCGCCAATGAAAATCTGTTGAATATACCTACGTTTGTAAATTTAATTTTTTTATTGACTAAGGTGTTAATCATCTGGCTCTATTCCATCACCTCTCTGAAGTTTCAACCGGAACTGTTTATTTAAGTACTACTCTTCACCTTGACTTAATTAAAACTCTTTTTCGTTGGAGACTTATGTCATGGATGTTGTTACTTTTTTTAGGTCAAGTACCTGAACAATTAGACAAACTTTAATTATAACAAGTATTTTTAACAATAATAATTAGCCAAAAGTTACAACAGTAATCAATTTCTCAGTCTTATACGCCTGCTTTAATGTTGAAACGTTGTAGCTATCAAATCAATAAAAAATATTATTCTTATATTCCAAATCATATTCATTCACGTTTTTACTAATTAATTTGGGTAGATTAATGATAAATTTCTATTTACTCGTAAGTACATATGTACAATAAACAAATAAGTTGTACAACAAAGAAACAAAATAGAAGAATTTTGTGCTAACAAAACTAAAACTGGACCTGTTTCAAATTTTCTTGGCTATCCCTTCACATGAAAAGTAAAATAGAAATAATAAAAATCAAATTCATAAACTCTCATGTTTATCTCAGTTAAATATTCGAGTTTTAAGTTAACAAAGTAGAAATTGTACAAATGACTCGGCAGGACAAAAACTCTATAAATTTATAAAATTAATTTAATAAAGGGCAGTTTTACCAAAATATTTACTGATTATTGTACACCTATTAATTTTTTCAGATGAATAAATTTAACCGAGGTGAAAATGATACTAAGGGCCAGTTTTATAATCGAATATTAAGGAGCATTAAATTAAATGTTGTTTAGAATGTGCTGATTACTGCCACAATTTCACATTCTAAACCAACATTAACTTTAAAGTCCCTTTAATTCGATTATGAAACTGGTCCTATGTAGGTATGTAAATTCACAGAGTGTGTCAGAACTCGCGCCCCAGAGAAACATTTTAAATAAGATAAGATACCAAGAACATGGAAAAAATGTTTAAAAAATTCTATCTGTCAAATATTTTGACATTTATTTTTTGACATTTGACATTTTCTTATGTAATGATACTGATGATTTTTTTTTGTTTTTTTTATAATTATTTAGTAAAGGTACAAAAATTTGCCAATAAAAGCCACAAATAACATTAAACAGAGTTACAATTTAAGATACAGATTCCTTGTTTCCTCTTCTAATAGCCTGTATCAAAAGAACTTGGAAAATTGTTTTTTAAACAGAAATAAATAAAATCAAAGTGCAAAATTTAAACTCTTACAACTTCGAAATCTTTATAGGTAGAAGTTTTTTAACATTTTTTCCATGTTGCGTGGCACCACAGGTGGCATGTTTCTCTGGGGCGCGAGTTCTTGCGCACTTTGTAGTGCCTATTCTATCTACTATAGTTGTTTTGTATAAAAAAAAACTTTAATTTAAATTTAAAAATTAAATTGATTTAATTCAATTAACTTAACTATTAATTGATAATTTAATAATTTAAATTGTTCATTTTTAGAAAAAATCCCAATGTGAGTTGATTTTTTTACATTGAAATATTTCATTACTCGAACAAACCCTACCTATACAGGTTGTTAAAAAAAGAATGTAAAATATAAATCAATAAAAAAGTCTTAATAAACATGGGTCCGCAAAGTAACGGTTACGGAGATACCAAATGTGAAAATTTTTAGAATTTGTACTAGAAGCTTCTCTTTTTTTGTTTAAACAGACTGCAAATAAATGTTTAAAAAAAAACAAATAATTTTCGAGTGGAATATTTGCTTGAATTTGTTATTGCTAAGATCGAAAGTAAATTTCTGCTATTTTATTGGTTAATATTTGAAAAAAGAGAAGTGAATTGGATAGTCAGTTTTATTTTTTTTATTTCATAGTTATTTTATATTTCAAGCGACTCAATACATTCTTTTTCCTAACGAGGATACTTAAGGATATAATACTTAAGTAGTAATATTATTTTGCTGATTTATGAATGTTATGAAACATTCGCAATTAAAAATATACTTCTAAATGACTTCTTTCTTTATACAATGTTATTTCTATTCCTTAGTAAGCTTCAACGTTGACTCACATTTTTTTTTACCCACCTTTGGAGCTTGACTTTGTTTTAAGAGTTAATATTAGAACTGCGAACCTCTGGCGCCGTTTTCAAAGTGACATATGAAGAATAGTCCAATAATAAATAACTTATGATCTCATATCACATACTCGTATCAGCAGACATGTTTGTATAAAGAATAGGAACATAGTTAAAATATCTTATTTATAAAAAACATAAGAGATCAAATTTTTTCAGGTCTAAAGATGGGGCTCCTATAGCACCTGAACCACGCCGAAGGCTCAAAATTACCGCAAATATAGTCCAGCTGACTTTAGACGACGTCCAAAAAAGTGATGCTGGTATGTACACTGTCACGGCCAAGTCGCCTTCTGGGACGACTTCCAGAGAATTAGAATTGAGGGTAAACAGTGGCAAAAATACGGATGATAATGATGAACCTCCGGCTTTCCTTCGACGACTCAACGACCTCTCCGTTAAAGTTGGCACAAGAACTAGGTTTCTTGTCGAAATAAGAAGCTGTTCCGAACTGACGGTGAGTCTTTCCACCTTTTGTAAAATAAAGACTTATTGAATGAAACCACTGTAAACATGTTCGAAAATAATTTCAACAAAATATTGGCACTTTTTCAACAACTTGAGGGTATTCGGTATTACAAAAGCGTGGGTAATATTAGGTAATTATAATATTTTTAAACATTTATAGCATAACATGCATTAGCAAATGCATTACTGCATGTTTATCTAGACTGAAAGCAATAAAAATTTGTTTCATCCTCTGTTTAGACTCTGATCTCATCGATCTCTAGCCAAGAACAAATTTTACTCTGTGAAATATTTTTTTTTGTGTCAGTGGAACTAAGCTACTATTATTTTTAATGATGACGCACTTAGTTTTAATTTAGATCACTACCGGTCTCGTTTCAAACTTCATTGAACTTTAAGAAAACACAGATTTTCTATTTAAGATCGAATGGTTCCACAACGAAGAAAAAGTGGAGGAAGGAGAACGACTAAGATTTGTCAACGAGAGTGGTTTTCACTGCATCGATGTCGCTCCAGTCACAGCTGACGATGCCGGAAGATGGACCTGTACGGCTCGAAACGCGTCTGGACAAGCAACGAGCACCTGCCATCTCAACGTACTCGGTAATTCTGTTAGCCACTTTTTGTTTTTAAAAAATTACAGTTTTGTACCCACAAAAAAAAGCCCACCCGGACTTAAAGGTTTAGAATACCAAAATAAAAACTAAATGTTAAATTCTTGTAGTACCGAAAACTTACAAACCTCCTGAGTTCCTGGAAGAACTGCGCGCTCTTCTAACCGAACAAGGAACCGTTTCGTTGGAGTGTAAGGTGGTAGGAATACCGACTCCTCTACTTCGCTGGTTCAAGGATGGAAAAGAGATCAAAGCTGGAGACGTTTTTGCCCTCACGGCAAACCCTGACGACCCAACTTCTCTTGGAACATACGTCTGTGAGGCGGTCAACTGTATGGGCAAAGCTGTATCCAGTTCCAAAGTACACGTGGTTGGAAAGGGAAGTCGAGAAGGGTCCCTTAAACCAGCTGATAGGTAAAAATGCACTAGTAAACCGTCCCTCCACTTCAAATTTTTTCTTCAGTTCTATACCATCTGGTCCTTCACCGATATTTACTCGAAACTTGCAAAACGAATCAATCAAAATTGGTGATCCTCTGTTATTATCCTGTCAAGGTAAGTGAAAATTTTTGTTAACAAGTCTTACAGATGTATTCCTAGTGTCTGTACCTCCCTGGCCCAAATCCGTGGCTTGGTATAACTCCGAAGGCCGAATCAACGATGAAACTCCAGGTAGTAGGTACCGACAAATGGCAGATGGACTTGGAGGGTACATGCTTGAAGTCAAACCCACAGAAGCGGCAGATCAAGGCGAGTGGAAATGTGTAGCAACTAGCCAAGATGGTGCCATTTCAATTTCTACCTGTGACGTTAAAATGACTAGTAAGTTACTAAATTTACGCCACAGAAGTTATTTATTATCTTCTAGTACCGAAACATTTTCGAAAACCTCGATTTATGGATACTCTTAAGGCAGTATTAACCGAAGAAGGCTTAGTTTCTTTCGAATGTAAAGTAGTAGGTTCCCCTACCCCTGTATTACAATGGTTCAAAGATGGACAAGAATTAAAACCGGGAGATGTCTACCAACTGACAGGAACAAACTCGTTAGGTTCTTATTGTTGCATTGCCAGAAACTGCATGGGCGAAGCGCGAAGTTCAGCTGAATTAACAGTGGAAGATATTGAAAGTCAACTTAATGACGAGGAGCGAAACCAATTAATTTTAAGGAGCCAAGCACCGAAATTCATTCATGGCTTGAAAAGTGCCGAAGCGAGAATTAACGAACCGTTCAGATTTACCGTCCAAAGTAATTTATAGCTACTTTATTGTTAGGTGAATTGTATTGTTAAAATGGTTGAATTTTAGTCAGTGTAACAACTCCTCTACCAACTCTGTCCTGGTATCGAGACGACCAACCCCTTGATAACGAACCCGAGCGTTACGTTGCCTTGAAGGAAAACCTAGGAGTTGGCCATTTGGACATTATAAGAGTAGAATTTATAGATCAAGCAGAGTGGAAGTGTGTGGCTACAAACGAATTTGGCCACTCTGTCACCTCCTGTTTTCTCAAACTCATTATTCCAAAACATTTCAAAAAACCTAAATTTTTGGAATGTTTACGAGCGGTTTTATCCGAAGAGGGGGCCGTTAATTTAGAGTGCAAAGTAATCGGAGTCCCTCCACCAATGCTCAAATGGTATAAAGATGGAGTTGAGTTGAAACCAGGTGACATTCATAGAATCACTTCCGGAGAAGTATTTATTTTTAAAGTGTTATTTTTTTAATCTAAAAAAAAATCAACAGGATGGTACTTGTTGCCTTGGTACTTATACATGTGAGGCAAGAAACTGCATGGGTACCGTGGCCAGTTCGGCATCTCTTCTTGGTTTCGAAGACCAGAAAACTAGAGCACAACAAAGAATGGAACTAGCAAGACAGCCTTCATTGTCGACAATTCATGAAGAAAGAACTTCGCAGATTTACGACACAGCAGGTGACCAGTCTCTTACTATAGATGACAGAGGAGAAGTTTCCTTCTCGTTTGATGGAAAAGAAGTTTCTGTGTCGTTATACGAAACTCCAGATTTGACGGAAGAAGAAGCAATACAAATTGTCGAGATGTATGCTGACCAGTTGTCGGAACACGTTTCCGGTAAGTTTGCTTCATTTTTTCAAGTATCTTGCTACTTTACTTATTTGTAGAACATAATATTGTGGAACTTCCTCCGTTGAGGTTTGTCAAAGAAACTTCAACTTCCGGTAATCTTTTAATGGAAGCGGTAGTTGTTGACGTTTCTGAAAATTTCTTTACTCCTGAGGAACAAGATTTGCGAACTGAAGCCGACGTTGAAGAAATATATTCAATAACGGACGAAACTGGTCAACTGGTGTCGAGTCTTACATCTGAGAAACTCAAAATTGATGTTTCAACATCAAGTGGTGACGCTCCCAAGAGGCCTCCAAGAAAATCGGATTCACAGAAGAGCAACTCTTATTATAGTTTAACCAAAAATCTGTCATTAGAATCAGGAGCCGGTGAGGAAAGCCTGGCGGTAGTTGCTGACTTAGACACGGAGTCTTACGGTGAGTACGAGAGTGCTATTAGTTCAGAGAAATTACCGGGACAAGATCGGGCCTTCCAAGTGGCTGCAATTACCGAAACTACCAGTCTTCCTGGAGATGATATCGAATCAAGAAGACCGTTAACTCCACGTACCACTCATGAAATCGGTTCAGATTTGAGAGTCAATAGAAGTGAAAGTCAAGAGTTAAACAGGAGTGCAAGAAGACGGTCATCTCAAAGCTCGGACGAAATGTCGAAAGACGGATTAATGAAAAGACCACCAAAGAAGACCAAGAGTTTGGATATTCCTGATGATTATCAAAGAGATATTCAAGGTGAAGAAGGTGATGGTTTAGTTATCGATCCTGAAGTAAATGCGGCTAAACAACTCGAACTTAAAAGAGAAGAACTGCAAATAATCGACGACCTGAAATTATGTATATCGGAAATACAGCAAGGTTTGCTTGCAGTCGAGGAAGAATTGTTTGTGCAAACCACTCTTAAGTCAACATCAGCTACCGCAAAACAAAGTTTAGACACTTTAAGCAGCATTTTGCAACCATTCAGAGACATTCAAACAGTTTTGCAAACAATAGTGCAAGAAGAACACAAATCGGAAATATCAGCTGTTGAGCTAATCGCTCCACCGATTTTTGAACTACAAAAAAGCTTGTCGGTTGTAGAAAAATGTATCGAAATGCAAGGCAAAGAACACACCCTAATCCAAAAAACGTGTGCCAATATCCTCGATACAACTGGGCTACAATTACAAAAGAGTTTGCAACTGATTGAATCTTTAACTCTTCTGGAGAAAGAATTGGACACTACTAAAATTTCAGGACGAATGACTCCCTCAAAAATTATACAAGAAGTTTGTATTACGATCAGAGAAATTCAAACAGGGCTACAAAGTGCGGACGAAATTTTACAAACCAAACACAGCGAAAGTTCACAGAAATCTTTTGAGAACGATTCGAGTACAAAAACACTAAAGAAAGACTTTATGTCATGTATTGAGAGTCTGGCTAATGACCTCCAAAACGGAGTGAAAAATATTCCATATTATGAAGAATTAGATCCACGTTTCCGAGAATCGTCCAAGAATATATTGGACAATCTTTCTGAACCAATAAGGAATTTGATGAAAGAGTTGTCCAACATTAGTAAATTGTCAATTAGACATTCCTTGGAAAGATCTTTAGAACAAGAATTGAGACTAGCACTAATTGACAAATTATCACATCCTCTAGCAGAATTAGTAAACGTAATAGACGATTTGAAAAAAACGAATTCAGGCGATTTCCGATTTAGTGAGATTATGGAAAAAAAGACGATTATTGACGATTCTGTTGAAAAAATCGTTCAGTCTGTGAAAACAATAAAAGGAAAAATTCAACCTGGGACTATAATTGAACAAGATAGTCCTGAAGTAACTTCACAAGACATTGTTAAAGACGTGTTTGATCAAGTGAGCCAAATTGTACTCAGTAACATCACTCAATCAATCGAAGATCTTCTTTTCAACATAGAATCTGCCCAAAAAGTGGTTACTGATACTGTCATTTTAGAAGCATTGAGGCAAATTTCGACACTACAAAAGGATTTAGCCACCACTATAATCAAAGTTTCTCAAATAAAAATGGAACCGACGCTTAATGCTATCGAAAGTTTGGCTCAACCACTTGACGTTTTAAATAATCAACTGACGGAAATAACGCCAACCACAGGAAGGGAGGTTTTAGACGACTTTATTGCTTCATTGAATATCCTGGAAGACAGTATAATAGTAGATGAAGAAAGGCTTGAAACTATTGATTTGTGTATCCCATTTTCGATACTCCGAGGACGAACAAGTGAAGTTCGCGAAAACATTTGTAGCTTAACTGAACACGGGACAGTCCCGGAATCATTATCCGAAGATTCCAAAGAAGGAAGTGTTGTTGTTATTCTTGAAGAATCTTCGGAAACAGTAGTGCCAACAGCATTATTGGAAGACACAAGACAAGCAATTTCGTGTTTAGAAAACGAGACTAGAAATATTTCTAGAGACTTGGCTGTACCTCTCATGAGTTGTCTGAGAACTCTTTTAGAAGTCACAGGTGAATCAGCTTTAGAAAAGAAAAAAGAAGAGTTAACTCTAGATGAACGAATAGCTTTACAAAATTTTGTGGCACCTCTTGAACAAATAGAAGACGCTCTTATAGAAGCACAAGATGTACTAAACGAAACGCCAGGAGTTTCCCAAGAAAGTGACAAAATTCGACTAATACTAGAACACATTCAATATAATGTTGCAGTGATGCATCAACAGATCCTCGATGAAGTTATGTTCTTAGAACAGCTGCAACAAACACAAAAATGTAGTCTGGATGACCTGAAGAGGTCCATAGCTAATGTTCTCACATTACCGATAATGCAAGAAGCACCACAATCCGAATTTATAGCTTCTGCAGCTATTGGGAAGGCAATAATCGAAAATGTTTACGAATTGGAAAAATGTCTTGCTACACTTTATCAAGGGACAATTGTCGAAGGAGTTGAAAAAATCGAGCCGGAATTGTACCAAAAAGCCTCGGAAGTTGTGGAATGTGTGGAAAAATTGACAAATCAACCACATTTCATCGAAAGGAACGAATCTGCAATCACTGCACAAGACGTAAACGAATTGAAAAAAATTTCAGATTCGTTACGAAAGCTTGACGATAGTGTTTCAAATATTCAACAGTTTGAAGAACAGAAAAAGAAAGTTTTTGCTACCCTTAGATTGCCTCTTTTGAGTCTCAATGATTTAGTCTTGGACATAAAACACGAAACGTTTCAGAGATACGTACCACAAATTGAGGAAACGATAGGTGATGCTCTAGAAGTGTTAACAATTGAGCAAAATCGTGGAGACATTACTCCTGATCTTTTAGAACCTTTGAGTTCTTTAGAAACAGTTTTGAATGAAGTTAAAGCAAATGTTCGTGTTATTGATCAAAAACCCTTGTCTTTAAAAAGTTTGCACATGTCTTTAAGCCATTTATCTGATAAAGTTAAAGAATTGAATGCGCATACTGGTCTAAAGTATATCTTGAAATCGTTAAGATTTATGTTAGCAGCTTTTGAGGAAGCTTTGAAGAATGTAACACCTTCAGCAAGTGAAAATATTATTGTCACTCTTCAAACTTTGCAAGAATCTTTAAGTGTTGTGGAAACTAAACATCCACAAATTGGAGAAATACGTGAAGAGTTATCACTTTTATTAAATTGTGAGGAATTATTTAAACTTGACTATTCAGAATCGCGGCAGTTAGAAAATGTAATTAAAATAATGCAAACTGTTTGTGATGGAGATAACTTAAAAACCAGCGTAGAAAAATTAAATATGGAAGTGAAATCATTAAGTATGTCTCATCGATCAATCAAAATCGTTGAGCACCTACAAAAAGTAGCATTTCTTCTTAGCAAAATCGTAATCGCTGAAGCCGCCAGCCAAGAGAAACCTGAAATTTCTGTGATAAATCAATTTAGTGATGCTGTGACAGGTTTAATGACTACAGACATCAAAAAACTTACGACTGATCGAAAATTATTATTTGATGAACTTCGATATACACTACCGGTCTTAAGAGACAACGCACAAAATGTTCCTTTAGATGAATTTGAACAAGAAATAGTTAAACAAGCAACAAATGTGGTATCGTTAGTTTCGGATTACATAAACAATCAAGAAAATGTAACAACTGAAAAACTCTTACAATGTGTTGGTCAGACAAATGACACAGTGAAGACACTAAAAAATAATAAGGATTTAATAAAAAATATCTGTGTTTTGTATTTTAAAACAGTGAATACTTTGCAAAATATTAAAAAAGAAGAAGATCAGAGGAAAGAGGTACAATTGCAATATATTCAGATGGTTGCTGATTCGGTTCAAGGTTTTGCAAAGCACATTGCAACAATTAAGTATTCTAATGTTGATAAAGAAAAAATTCTGTCTTTACAAAAGTCGCTCTATCCTTTACAAATGGCAGTCAACGATTTGAGTCAACTAAAATTAGCGGCTAGTGATTTAAAATTTCTTGAAAATATTGCAAAAATAATGACTGATCTTGATACATTTGTGTCATCAAAGTTGGCAGTCACTGAAGAAATTTTAACCAAAGGTCTTCCGAAAAAAGAAGATATTATTATTTTGTTAAATATTCTTAACAAGGCGGTGAAATCAGTTGAAGAAAATTCTCCGATTAGAAAAATCACACATTTGTTAAACTCATTAACTGAAAATATGCCTGACTTTGCTCAACAATTACAACAAGCATTTACCAAAGAAGTTAAGACTGAAATAATTAATAAACAACTAATTACACCCTTGAAGCAAATTGAAGAAAAGTTATGCCAGCAATCACAAATTGATCTAAAACAGAATTTAGAGAAAATTCAAGAAAGTTTGATCTGTTTTAATGACATTCTTCAAGAAGAATTAACTGAAGATGAAATTAAATTTGCTGAAAACATTAAACTTTATATTGATGAGTTGAAAAGAATTAGTGAAACTGAAGATTTATCAGTTTTAAAAGAACGTGAAAATAATTTAATCCAAACAGAATCTGCTCTCGAAGTGCCTCATTTACAAATTTTATCACAAACTCTGTTGGCTACAGGGAAACGAATACAAGAAGAAATTGAAACACATAAAGCAAAACAAGTGGAAGAATCACTTAACCCAATGCAAGAACTTGTTTCACCAATTAAAGAAATGCAAAGTAAACTTGAAACTTTACAAAATATGGATTTGCCTGAAACTGAAAAAATTCAAGGCCTTTTGTGTGAAGTTCAGAAGTTGGAACCAATGGTTCTGGAAACAACTTCTCTTTCGCCTTCTGATATTTCACTAGTCGGAGCTGAAAAAGAATTATTATTAGAACTAAGTAATTATATTTCGTCTCAATTAAGTGAACAAAAATATGAACAAGTTGCTTTTAACAATTTGTCAAAGAAAGTAGAGGCACTGAAAACAACACCAAGTGATAATGAAAAATGCTTGAAAATCTGCAAAATAATGGAAGCTACAGTTCAAAGTATCGGCGAAATTGTGAAAATGAAAAAATTCGAAGAAGCTGCCAAAGTAATTAAGTCTATGGTAGAAAAATTGGAAATTCTTCGAGAAAGCATTATGAAAATTGAAGGGCAAAGTGCGACAGCTGAAAAGAAAGCGGCTGTAACTGAATTACAGAAATCTGTTCAAGCTGTTGAAGGAATGATTGGAAGCAATTTGCCTCTTATTCTTCAAGCAGAAGAAAAAATGGTCGTCGATGCAGCAAATAATACTTTGAAAGAACTCAACAATTACATGGAGCCTCAAGGGGAACAAAAAGCTACGGTTGAAACTGTCAAAGCCGTGATTGATGATTTGCGTTTAGCGGTTGTAATTCTCCCTAAAGAATCTAAAATTAAAGAAACGATGGAACATCTGGAAGATACTGCCAAGAATGTTATTAATTTAATGGAAAATGTCCCCGTACCGGTTGAAACTAAAGTTAAAACAATAAAATTAGTTAAAGACATGGAAGAGAGGATCAAAAATATTAACAAAAGTCAGTTGTCTAAAGAAAAACAGGAAATGTTGAATAAAATGACACTCACTACTGTTAAATTAGTTGAGCTCTTACAAATTGTTAAAGTTGAAAATGAAGTAGAAGAGCATGCTGTTTCCCTACTTCATGATTTATTGCAAGAACTAGATGATAGTTTCAACTCTAACGAAATCAGTGATGAAATCAATCCAAAGTTGAAAATCTTCAAGGCCTGTTTGGAAGAAGCTCAAAAAGATTCGCCACTAGTAGAATTCCCCGAAATTCTTGAACTTTTTATAAGTCACTTGGAGAAATTCGTAGTTAAAAGCATCGAAGAACCGTTGCCTTGCATACCTCTTACAACACTACAAGACACTTTGCAGTCATTACAAGAATCAATTTCTACAGCAGAAGCAAAACCCGAAGATAAAGCTACTAAAATATTAATCACGGAAATGCAGAGACCTCTTACGACTTTGCTATTTGTCTCTGGTAGTATTTTAGAAGAAAGAAAAGCAAAGTTATCACAAGACGATTTAAATCACATCACTACAACTTCGGAGACGATTGAAGATTTGAGCAAAATCATTGAAGCAGGAGACGATGAGATGGACAAAGCGAAAATGTTAGAACACCAAGCTGACAAACTGAAAGTTCTACTGGCTAGTATTAATTTGGAATCGCAAATCAAAGATTTGATAGAACCGCTACAAGACGTGCAAAACTGTGTTAAGAAAGCCATGGAGAAAGCAATAATTAAGCAACAAGAAGAAGCAGTGCAAAAAGAGCAAATTGTGAAAAAACTTGCCAAATCGTTTAAAAATTTCAAAGAGTGCATTATTCATTTTGTTGAAAATAAACCGACAAGCCCTATTTTCACTGTTTTACAAGAACTAGACAAGCCGTTACAAGCTGTTATTCAAGCTGTGAGTGAGGTGGAAAGTACAAAAATGACAACTCAAGACTTAGCAAAGCTGAAGGAACTGAATGCTTCTTTAGAACGCGCAGCTGATGTTCAAGACGACATAAGTGAGCCTTTGCTAATATTAAAAGAAACGCTATCTACTATTGTGACTTCTCAAGAACAAACTGTTGATTTGAATACTTCAAAAGCCGAACAAACATTCCTTCAATGTATTTCTGAACCGTTGGAAGAACTTGACACGGCTATTGGAGTTACTCAGTTAGTTTTAGAAGAACCCAAATCTAGCGAAACTGAAACACTACTGCACAAAATAAATACATCAACTATTGGTTTGTTGAAATTTGCAACTGTGCTAAAAAATATTCCTCACGGTAATTTGAAACTCTTGGAAAAGCTTGTAAACCCATTTTATGCTCTTCAACGGCAATTATCGAAATGCGTGGAAGCACGAATTTTAGAAGAAGAGTTCTCAATTTTGAACACCATTGAATCATCTTTTCAAAATATTTTGGAAATTGTTCAAAAAACTGATGATTATGAGAATTTTGATATCAAAGAATTGTCTCAACCTCTGGATGGCATACAGAATACAATAATTAGTGTCTGCAATAAAGCAGTTTTGATCGAAGTGCCTGAAGGTCAAGAATCCGTATTGCAAAAATTATTAGAACCATTAGAAAATGTTGTTAAGGCTGTTATCAGTATCCAAACCGAATTATCAAACAAAAATTCTTTGCGGAACATGTCACAACGCATTAAAGAGAAGTGTAAGGAAATAAATCAGAAATTGGATAATGCAGAATTAAAAGACATCGCAAACCTTGTGCATTTAATTCTAGATGATTTAAAAAATATAGAATATGAAGAGGCTTCAATAATTTTGGAAAAATCAAAACCTTATTTGGAGAAAATTGTTGCTAAAGAAGTGACTGTAAGTGGGCCTATTAGCGATTCATTAGTACGATTTAGTACTGTCTATGCCGAAATAGTAAAAATGAATAAGGCGGAATTAACTTCTACAAACATCTGTAAATTGTTTAATTGTTTAGAAAATTTGACAAATGTTTTTACAACTGAAATTAAGGTCAATGTGGCACAGATGTTAAAAGAACCATTGAAACAGATTGAACATAAAGTCGCTTTATTGGCTTCTCAAGTAGAATCCTGTCCAGAACCAAAAACAGCAATAGTGTCGTTGGCTGAAATCACTTTACCATTACAAGAACTAGAAGAAAGTGTTCAAAAATCGGAAGAAATGATATCCGAGTCAACAGAAGAGTTATCTCTAAGACAAGAGACTTTACAAAAAGTTAAAGAACCCTTAGAAAAACTATCCATTTTGATGACTTCTGTGCAAGAAAATCTACAAACTCCCCAAATAACCGAACTTGAAAAACAGCAATTAAAGGAAGCTCTTGTTTGTTTTAAGGAGAATTTGGAATTGATAAAATCGGCACCGGTGACTCACGCAACTATCATTAATCAGCCTCTGGAAGCCTTGACAGCTAAAATTGAAGAAGTTTGGGAAGCTACAGAAAAAGAACAGATGGTTGAAGAAGAAGAAGAAGAAAAATCAGCAACAAGCGAACCAATTATTAATGAATTTAAATCCGAAAATCTTACTGTAATTCAAAACTTTGGAAAATCTTTAACTGATTCGAGAAATGTCTTAAGAGAATTTATCAATAAAGTAGGAAATGTAAAAGACCATGAAGATTTGATTGCTTACGAAGAACTTGATGACGGTTTCTTGTTTCTTTTTGAAAGTTTACACAATTTGGCTAATTTAATCAATAAAGATAAAGTACAAGACTTAAATCTGCAAAACTTAGATATTTTAAATACGACAATGAAAGAGTTTATGACTTTTACTAAACAACTTAAGTTAGTAGAAGACTCTTTAAATAAACCTGAAATCCACAAAATGAAAAATAAACTAAGTCATTCTTTTGCACAATTGAGAAATAAAATTGAAGTTCTTATAAAATTATCTTCGGAAGTTAAATCATTGCAACTAGTTGTAGAGCCACTGAAATTAATTATTTTGAAAATCGATTATATTGATAGTAAAATAGAAAAAATCGAACTTTCGAATCTTCCTACAACTAATATTAATAAAACACCAGTAGAAAATTTGTGTAATGAATTAAAAACTCTAGAAACCACATTCTTGTCTTCAAATATAACACCAAAACTAGCTACAGTAAGCATCATCGAAACGCAAGGATATTTAACAAATTTTGTGAAAGCTTTAATACAAACTGAAAAAGACTTCAACATTTCAGGAAAAGACATTCCAGTAGAAGTTACAGAAAAAGTAAAACGAATTAAAGAACCGTTGAACAAATTTTCGGCAGTTGTTGTTGAACTCAAAAATTTAATTGGAAAGCCGCAGCTGAAAGAACATAGTAAAAAATTGCAGCAAGCAGTAATAACACTAAAGGAACAAACTGATCAGTTGCTAGAATCGATTCCACAAAATGAGACTCTGTCCCAACGGACGAGAGAGTTATCAGCGAAATTAGAAGAAATTCAACAAAGACTTATAACTGAGGAACAGTTAACTGTAAAACAAAACACACAAATTATTAAAGATCTTGCAGAACCTATCATTACTTTATCACAAGCGACATGGGCACTAAGTGCGCTAATAGAAAAACAAAAAATATTACCCCAACAAGGGGTATTAAATGTTGTGGATATGAAAGACAGTGTAGTTTCGGTAGTAAGTGCGTTACAAGAAACTGAAAAACATTCCATTGAATTATGTAAAGAAATACCAGAAAATGTCAAAACTACGATAAGTCATGTTAAGGAACCTTTAGAAAAGTTGGCGGCGGTCATTATGAACATAAAAGTAGCTGCAGAAAACGAAAAAATACAAGAAGTGGATAAATCCGAAGTTTGCGACACTTTGAAGGCCACAGAATTGAAACTAAACCAAGTGGTGGTAAAAGTTACTGAGTCTAAAATGCTACAAGAAGTTGAAACACCGATTAAAACACTTACCTTAAAGTTAAAAGAACTTGAAAATCGAATAAGAAATGAAAAACCTGTTGAAAAAGCTGTTTTGTCTCCTATAACAGAATTAGTTAATGAAATAAAAACATTAAAGGCAGAGTGCAAATCTGTAGAAGGTGTTTCTCAGAAGGGTATCATCGACATTACTGAAATAGAACAAGAAGTAGAAGCTTTAGAAAATGTTATAGTAAGTTGTGAAGATAACAATTTGACCGAATTAGAAAATTTGAAAGAACCGTTAGAAAATCTGCGCTTGGTGGTTGAAGAAGTTAAAAACAGTCTTAATAAACCTGAAATTCAAGAACCTCTCAAAGCTAAAGTAGCGAAGAGCTTGGAAAGTGTAAAATATGAGCTAAACCAAGCTGCAGAAGCTAAGGTATCAGAAGTAACTTCGCTTGCTGTTAAAAAACTTTCGGCGAAATTATCGGAAATTAAAGACGTTATTGAAGCAGAAAAGACAAGTTGTGAAAAAGTACGTGAAGCGACAAAAATAATTCTCCAGCCTGTCGGTCAGCTCAAGGATCAAATACAGAGTTTGCGAATTAGTGTTACTGATCTAAAATCCACTCCTCAACAAGCCATTTTGAACATTATTGAAATCGAAAATGATTTGGTTAACTTACAAGATGCTTTCACTGATTCTCAACAAATGTCTCTTGAGGAAGCTGAAAAAATAAAACCAGAAGAATTAGAACAGATTGAAAGTTTGAAACAGCCTTTAGAAAAATTCGCTGCTGTTGTGGTTGAAATAAAAAATATTGTCAACAAACCTGAAGTTCTCGAACAACAAAAATCAAAAATGAAAAAAGCAATACAGGCCTTAAAGTGTGATTTAGAAAAAATCACGCAAATAATACCGGAAGTAAAAAGTTTAGAAACTTCACTTTTAGCAGCAAAGCAGCTTTCAGCTAAATTGACACAAGTAGAAAAATTAATCGAGACTGAGGAAAAACCAAAAGTGGTGTCCGAAGAAATTAAAGTAATTTGTGGATCTCTTATTGACCTAAAGCAAGAAATTCAAGCCTTGTATTTAGATATTAATGACGTCAAATTAACTTCACGACCAGGAGTATTAACTATTGTAGAAATTGAACAAAACCTTTTAAACATCGAAAATGCTTTAGCTTCCGTAAAAAATATGCCCAAACCACTGACAGAACAATTGATTTGCTTGAAACAACCTCTTGAACTACTTTCCTCAGTAGTTGTCGAAATAAGAGGAACTCTTAAGAAACCTGAGAATATAAAACAGAAAAGCCCAAAAATTTATAAAGCAATACAAGCATTAAAATGTGAATTGGATAACGTTTCAGCTGTAGTTTCTAAAAGTACATCTTTTGAAACTATGTCGGTTGCTGTGAAGGAACTCTCAAGTAAATTATCAGAAATAGAAAAGTCAATAGAAGAAATGGAAAAAGAAGAGTTGAAATTAAAGCAAGCTGTTGTTGAACCAATTACAACTTTGTCTGAAGAATTAAAAACTTTAAAATCTGAAATAAAAGAATTGGAGACGATGCCTCAGCAAGGCATTTTGCAAGTTGCAGAGTTAGAACAAAGTCTTGTTAATTTGCAAGAAGCTTTGATTAGTCCTGAACAAGAACAACAAGTGGCGATAGAAGCAATTCAAAACGTACAAGCCTTAAAAGAACCTTTAGAAAAATTAACGGCAACTGTTATAGAAATGAGAAGCGCTGTTAACAAGCCAGAAATCCAAGAACAACAAAAACCTAAAGTAAAACAAGCATTAAAAGCGTTAAAATGTGAGCTAGAGAAAGTATCACAAGCAATTCCGGAAGCAAAGCGTTTAGAAACTTCTTGTGTGGCAATTCAACAATTATCGGCAAAATTATCAGAAATAGAAAAGCAATTATCGGAGAAGCCAAAAACCGAATCTATAGTTTTGTATCCTATATTTAATTTAAGATCAGAAATTCAAGCTTTGCAAGCAGATGCCAAGGATTTAAAACTTACGCCTCAAAGGGGAGTGTTTGGAATTTTAGAAATTGAACAAAATTTATTAGATTTGCAAAATGCTTTAACAGAAACTGAAAAACTCACAGTTGAAGAAAGGCAACTTGTAGAAAATCAATTAAATTCTTTAAAACAGCCTTTGGAAAAACTTTCAGCTGTTGTTGTTGAAATTAGAAGTGCTATTAACAAACCGGAAATAACAGAACAACGACCAAAAGTTTGCAAAGCAATTACCGTTTTGAAATGTGAATTAGATCGGGTTGTTCAGATAATTCCAGAAATTGAAGCTTTAAAAACTTCTATTCTTGCTGTTAAACAATTATCAGCTAAATTATCTACAGTCGAAGAGATGTTACAAAAAGAAGAACACTCACCACAATATTCTGAATCAATGTTAGCCGTTCTACAACCTGTCACCGTTTTAGCAGAAGAAGTTAAAGCGTTACGACTAGAAAGTCAAACAGCAGCTACATCTCAACAAGGAGTCTTAACTGTTACAAAAATTGAGCAAACGCTGATAAATTTACAAGATGCTTTGAAATCACCTATTGAAGAGAGTGGGGAATTGACCATTCAAGCTTTACAACAAATGGAATCGTTAAAAGAACCACTTGAAAAATTAACAGCAGTTGTAATAGAAATGAAAAGTGCTATAAATAAACCAGAAATACAAGAACAACAAAAACCAAAAATTGAACAAGCTGTCATGGCGTTAAAGTGCGTATTAGATAAAGTGTCTCAAACGATGCCGAAAGAAAAAAGTTTGGAAACTTCGACAGTTGCTATAAAAGCGCTTTCTGCTAAATTAGAAGAAGTAGAAAGTTCAATAACACCTAAGGAAGAAGAAGAAAATCGAGAAGAATTTTTAAAAATAATTAACGCTATTCTTAATCCCATTGAATTGCTTTTAGAAAAAGTAAACGTGTTAAGAAGTAATGTTCAAGATAAGTCGCTGGTAGCAGAAAGTGTTTTAAATATTATTCAGATTGAAGAAACGTTGGTGCATCTTCAAAAAGCTGTAACTTCGAGCGTAACTTCATTTAAAGAAATTTCAAACAATGTACTTAAAACATTTAATGAAATGCAAGCAATAAACCAACCCTTTGAAAATCTTGCTCTAGTTGTTGAAAATATAATAAAATATATTAACAAACCTGAAGGACTTGAAGTTCAAAGAGTGAGCATCTGTTCGGTCATTTCTGCTCTACGATACGAATTAGAAGTCCTGTTAGGAAACATTCCAAAAATAAAACCTTTTGAAGCTATATTCATCGCAGTCCAAGAAATGTTATCTAAGTTGACCGAACTTGAGAAAAAGATGTTACAAAAACAAGTTACTTCATCCCAAGAAGCTACTCTTAAAAGTATTAGCAACGTTGTTGAAGAAATTAAAACTCAGCGGACGGAAACTAAAGAAGTGGCAACTCCACAACAAGGCATTTTAAGTACTGTTGAGTTAGAACAAAGTCTGATTGATCTAAAAGAAGCTTGCATTATTGTTGAAGAAATTCCATCTGGTGATGTTCAAAGTCTTATTCCCGAAGCGACAAAAAAAATCGAAGCATTGAAACAACCTTTAGAAAAATTATCCGCTGTCATTGTTGAAATCAAGAATGTAGCAAGTAAGCCACAAGTTCAGGAACACAAACCAAAAATTGAGAAAGCAATACAAGCTGTAAAATGCGAATTGGAAAACATAACTCAATCGATATCAGAGGCAAAAAGTGTTGAAATTTCACCAATAGCTTTAAAACAACTCTCTGCCAAAATAACAGAAGTTGAAGATTTAATGACAGTTGAAAAACCTAAGGAGAATTTAGATTTTCAAGCAATAAATGTTCTAGTTGATGAAATCACAGCTTTGCAAGCTGATATTGAAGATTCAACTGTTCAATTTGAAACAGGAGTTTTAACTATTGTTGAGTTGGATGAAAATTTGCGTAACTTCAGGGCAGCTGTAGCCACCTGCAAAGAAATTATAAATGATGAAGTTTTAGTAGCCTTGGAACAAATCGCTACTTTTGTTGACTCTCTGGAAAAGTTTTCGTTTGTCATTGTGGAAGTAAGAAGTGCAGTGAATAAACCTGAAGTACAAGAAAAACTCAAACCAAAAGTAAAAAATGCTTTGCAAACTCTCAAGTCTGAACTGGACATAATTAATCAAAAATTACCCAAAACTGAACATGTCAAAATATTAGTTTTGGCTATAAATGAACTTTCTTCGAAATTGTCTTTTGTTGATTCCAAAATTAAATTCACCGAACAAAAAACAAAATCAGAGTCAGAAGTATTGAAAATTATGTTACAACCAATTATGGACCTTTCGGAAGAAATTACAACATTACAAGCCGATATTAAAAATGTTGATGTAGTTCCTCAACAAGGAGTACTTAGTGTGATAGAATTAAAACAAGAAATTCTTAATTTGCAAGAAGCTATCCTCACTTCTGAAGAGTTTTCGTCAGAGGAAGCTACAACTGTATCTTCAGAAGCATTGGACCAAATTAAGTCTTTGCAAGAACCTTTACAAAAACTTTCTTCAATCATAGTAGAGGTCAGAAATGTTGTTAATATGCCTGAAGTTCGCGAAGCAAAGAAACCGAAAGTCAAAAAAGCACTTGCAGCGCTGAAATGCGAGTTAGATAAAGTGTCGCAAATCATACCTGAAGCAAAAATTTTGGAAGTTTCTTCTGGAGCAATTCAAAAACTATCATCTAAATTATCAACCGTTGAAACATCAATAGAAATAAATCAAGAGTCTTTTGAACAGAAAGAAGTCGTTATTCAACCAATGTTACAATTATCTACAGAATTAAAAACATTAAACGCACAAATTAAACAAGTTGATGTTCCTCAACAAGGTGTTCTATCTGTTGTGGAAATTGAACCGGAATTATTGACTTTACAAGAAGCTTTAGGGGCTATTGAACCAGTTGCTGAATTCAATGTAGATCAGCTGAAGACTTTGGCAGAACCGATGGAAAAACTCTCTTCGTTAGTTGTAGAAGTACAACATGCATTGAATAAACCAGAAATTCAAGAACAACAGAAACCTCGAGTAAGTGCAGCATTACGTGGCATAAAATATGAGTTAGAAAAAGTTTCTCAAAATATTCCGAAACTAAAAGAAGCAAAAACTACCCTATTAGCTATCGAAAAACTTTCTGCTAAGATAACAGAAGTTGAGGATCAGATGAACGTAGATGAAAAGTGTAAAAAAACGGAATCAGAAGTAATAAAAATTATACTTCAACCTATTATGGATTTAACGGAAGAAATAGGAGCATTACAACAAGATATAGACGACGTCAAAATAATACCAAAACAAGGGGTCCTTAGTGTAATTAAACTAAAAGACGATCTAAGTTTCTTTCAAGAATCGTTAATTACTTCAAAAGAATTTTCTTCTGAAAGTGTTTCAAACATACCTTCTCAGATGCTGCAAAAAATTGAATCTTTAAAAGAACCAATAAAAGCACTTTCTGAAGTGGTAGTAGAAGTTCGTTGTGCTCTTAAAAGGCCAGAAATTCGAACCGAAAATAAACCCAAGATGAAAAAAGCTTTGCTAACTGTAAAATATAAAGTTGAAGAAATTTTGGAATTGAAAATACAAACACTGGAAGTAATAGCAAATCCTCTAAAACAACTTACAAACAAGATAAATGAAATTGTGGAGTTGATAGATGCGGAAGAGATACCGACTGAAAAAAGTTTAAAACTGAAAACTAGTCTAGTAGCATTATTGGAAGAAGTAAAAATTTTAAAAGCCGAGAGCCAAAATTTAAATCTGCAACCGCAACAAGGCGTTGTAAGTTTGGTAGAAATAGAAGCTAATTTAACTAACCTTCAAGAAACTTTAATCCATTGTGAAGAAAGTGCTATCGAAGAAGCTGAAATTGTACAGATTGAATCACTAAAGCA
The DNA here is from genome assembly GCF_015345945.1 of Tribolium madens. Classification (NCBI taxonomy): domain Eukaryota; kingdom Metazoa; phylum Arthropoda; class Insecta; order Coleoptera; family Tenebrionidae; genus Tribolium; species Tribolium madens. The sequence continues at coordinate 4,619,053 of NW_025401069.1, forward strand.
ACCACTTGAAAAGTTATCCGCAGTCATAGTTAAAGTAAAAGAAACTTTAAATAAACCAGAAATTAAAGAAAAAGAGCACAAAGTGTCTGAAGCTATTTTAACTTTGAAAAGTAAAGTGGACATAGTTGCGCAGAAAATTTCCAAAGCCAAACCTCTACAAACATCAGTTGTTGCTTTAGAACAGCTTTCGGCGAAATTATCTGAAATTGATACAAAATTAACCGAACCAAAACAACAAACAAAAACTGAGTCAGAAGTAGTGAAGATGATGTTGCAACCTCTAATGGACTTATCTGAAGAAATAAAAGCCTTAAAAGCAGATACCGAAGATTTGAAAATAGTGCCTCAGCAAGGACTTCTCAGTTTGGTTGAATTAGAGCAAGAAATACAGAAATTACAGGAATCTTTGATAAGTTCTGAACAATTTTCTTCCGAAAATGTTGCCAACATAACACCTATTGCTTTAAATCAAATTGAAGGTCTTAAGGAACCATTGGAAACATTTGCTGCTGTTGTTGTAGATGTAAGGTGTGCTATTAAGAAACCAGAAGTGCGAGAAGAGAAGAAGCCAAAAGTTAAAAAAGCACTATTGGCGTTACAATCGGAGTTGACAAAAGTCACTCAAATAATTCCAGAAGTAAAAATGTTGAATTCCTCAACTGTTCCATTAACGAAACTCACACTCAAGCTTGGTGAAATAGAAAAAATTATAGACATGGTTGAGCAAGCACCTCAGAAAACATCACAGCTTCAAAAAGAGTTAATTGAACCAATGTCTGGACTGGTTGAAAAATTAAAAACTTTACAAACTAAAATTAAAGATGTTAAAATTGCTCCACAACAAGGTGTCGTGGGAGTAATAAAGCTGGAAAAAACCTTGACAGACTTACAAAACACGTTAAATGTTTCTGCAGAAGAAGTTGAAAGTGTAATTCCTGAAACAGTCAAAACTATCAAAATTTTGAAGGAACCAATAGAAAAACTTTCAGCTCTGGTTGTAGAAATAAAGGAAACGGTCAATCAACCAGAAATCCATCTTCAACAAAAACCAAAAGTTAGTAAAGCCTTGTTGGCCTTAAAATGTGAGCTAGATAAAGTTATTCAAACTTTACCTGAATCAAAGTCTTTAGAAACATCAATCGTATCTATGACAAAGCTTTCAGCCGAGTTATCAGAAATTGATAATTTCATTAATTTACCAGAAATTCCAACAAAAACTGAATCGGAAGTAATGAAATACATACTTCAACCAGTTATGGATTTATCAGAAGAAATAAAAGCGTTGCAAACCGATGCAAAAGATCTAAATTTACAATGTCAGCAAGGTGTTCTTAGTGTTACAGAAGTTCAGAGAGAAATTTCTGATTTACAAGAGGCCATAATTAGTTCAGATCAACTTTCTTCTGAACAAATCGCCGCAATAACACCTGAAGTGTTGCAGCAAATTGAAGCAATAAAACAACCGATAGAAGAATTTTCTGCTGTCATAATAGAAGTCAGAAGTTCTCTTAAACAGCCAGAAGTTCGAGAAAACTGCAAGCCAAAAATCAAAAAAGCACTGACAAGTTTGAAATGTGAATTGGAAAAAGTGACGCAAATAATTCCACAAGCAAAAATGTTGGAAACGTCATCAGTTGCAATTAGCCAACTTTGTGCAAAGTTAACAAATGTGGAACAACTATTAGATCAAGAAAAACCAATAGAGGAACCTTCACAGCTGCAGGAAGCAGTCATTCAGCCCGTCTGTGCTTTTACTGAAGAGTTAAAAATATTAAAAACAGAAATTGATAATGTAAAACTAGTCCCACAGCAAGGTATCATAAGCATTGTAGAAGTCGAAAAAGATTTTTTTGCGTTACAAAAAGAACTTGTAAATTTTGAACAAAGTGGAGATATTTCTGGTGAAACAGCTGGTGATGAAATTAAAATTTTAAAAGAGCCTCTGGAAAAACTCACAGCAGTAGTAGTGGAAATGAAAAATAAATTGCACAAACCCGAAATACGCCAAGAACAAAAACCTAAATTATGCAGAGCCCTGAATGCTCTTAAATGCGAATTAGAAAAAATACCACAGAAATTACCCGAAACAATATCTTTGGAATCTACTATTGTAGCCATGAAGAAGCTTTCTGCGACAATCTCTGAAGTCACAGAAATGATAAATCTACCGGAAAAACCAAAGAAAACAGAATCGGAAGTTATCAAGACAATGTTGCAACCACTCATGGACCTTTCTGAAGAAATGACAGCCTTGCGAGCGGACAGTACAGATTTAAATTTGATACCACAACAAGGAGTTCTTACTGTTCTTGATTTAGAACCTGAATTAGTTTCGTTGCAAGAAGCTTTGATAACGTCGGAGTCATTTTCGTCTGAAGAAGCGGCAAATATAACCACACAAAATTTAATTCAAATCGAAGCCTTGAAAGAACCTCTAAAAGAAGTTTCCGCTCTTGTGATAGAAGTAAGAAGTCAACTTAAAAAACCAGAGATAATAGAACAGTGTAAGCCAAAAGTAAAGAAAGCCCTTGAAGCTTTACATTGTGAATTAGAACATGTAATGCAAATAATTCCTGAAGTAAACATTTTGAAAACAACTTCTGCTGAAATTGAAAAACTTTCAGGAAAAATAATTGAAGTCCAACATTTAATTGAACAAAGTGACAAACGGAAAAATAAATCAAAAATATCCGAAGTCCTTCTTGAACCTATGTCAACTTTAATTGAAGAAGTAAAAGTGTTACGAGAAAAAACTCAAAGTTTAGAAAAAACTCCTCAACAAGGGATACTCAGTGTAGTAGAGATAGAACAAGAAGTAGCTTCTCTACAGGAAGCTTTGCTTGCTTCTGAAAAATGTGAAGATATCACTAACTTACCTTCTGCAATCATAGAAAAAATTGAAGCATTGAAGGAACCCATAAAACAACTTTCTGCTGTTGTGGTAGAACTAAAGTTTACTACAACTAAAGCACTAATTGAAGAAAGAGAAAAAGAAAAAACGCATAATGCCTTAATGGCATTAAAGTCTCAACTAGATGAAATTAAACCAGTGCCAATTGAAACGAAAACTTTGGAAATTCTAACTCTTTCTTTCAATAAATTATCGGCAAAAATATCAGAAATAGATAGCAAAATTGGAAAAGAAGACAAGCAAACAAAAACAAACAAACTACAGCTTATTCTTCAACCTGTCTCAAACTTAGTAGAAAATGTAAAAGCTTTAAAATGCGAGACTAAAAGAATAGAGGAATCTGCCCAGCAGGGACTGTTGAGTGTAGTTGAAATTGAAAAAGACCTTTTGTCTCTACAAGAAGCAATTATGGATTCTAGTCACTTAAAAGTAGAAGAAATTGAAAATATGCCTTGCAACGCTTTGGAACAAATTGCCGCTTTAAAACAACCACTTGAAAAACTATCATCTGTAATAATTGAAACAAAATCTGCAGTTAAAAAACCTGAAATACAAAAACAAGAAAAACCAAAATTATCTAAGGCTTTGTCTGCCCTTAAGTGTCAGTTAGAAGAAATATCGCACAGTATACCTGAAGTTAAATCTTTACAAATGTTAAGAACATCTGCTAAAAAATTATCAGCGACTTTATCCGAAGTTGAAAACAAAATTTGTGAAAAACCTAAGAGAGAAGATTTACATCTAACAGAAATGGTTCTTCTTCCGGTGAAAAACTTATTAAAAGAAGTAAAAGCACTTCAAACTGAATGTATAAAAATTGAAAAATTACCCCAGAGAGGTGTTTTAAGCGTGGTTGATCTTGAAAAAGAACTTCTAGTTTTGCAAGAATCTCTATTAAATTCTGAACAAACGTCGATTGAAGAAAGCCAGACTTTACCTTCTGCCACGGTGGAGCAAGTAAAATCTTTAGGAGAACCTTTGCAGCAATTAACAGCTATTGTTATTGACCTAAAAAATGTTACACACAAAGCGACATTACAAGCACAAAAACCAAAAGTGCAAAAAGCTGTATTGGCCCTAAAATGTAAGTTGGAAGAAATTCAGTGTATTATTCCAGAAGTGAAATCATTACAGAAATCGACTAATGCTGTTCAAAGTCTCAAAGCAAAATTATCAGAAATTGCAAGCAGACTGGAAGATAAGCAAAAATTGGGTGAAATTATCCTTGAACCAGTTACTAACCTATCAAACGATCTTAAAGCTTTACATGCTAAAGCGGTAGATGTTAAGTCAACCGCCCAACAAAGTATATTGAGTGTCACAAAAATTGAAAAAGAACTATTTTCTTTACAAAGTAGTTTAACTGAATCCGATACTCTGATTTCTGAGACAACTGAGAATATATCACCTGAAACATTGACACAAATAGGCACCCTGAAAGAACCATTAGAGAAACTTTCAGCTACTGTTGTGGAAATAAGAAGTATTGTTGAGAAACCAAAGGTAATCGTGAAACAAATACCAAAGTTACTGAAAACTTTTCAAGCTTTAAAATGTAAACTAGATGAAGTGTACCAAAAAGTTCCTGAAACTAAAGCTTTACAAAAGACTCTAATTGCAATCAAACAATTATCAGCAAAACTTTCAGTGGTTGAAAAAGAAATGGCAATTTCACCAAAAAATTTAACAATTTCTGAACTTGTTTTAGAACACGTTATTACTCTAGCCAATAGTGTTCAGTCTCTTAAGGCAGAATGCAAAGACATTTCATCTTCTAAACAAGAGGGTGTTTTGGGTATTACCCAAACAGATCAAGATCTACAAGAATTGAAAGAAAGTATTATAGAAACAGAAAAATTATCTTTTGAGGAAACAGAAGATATAAAACCTGAAGTTTTAGAAAAAATACACTTGTTGGCAGACCCTTTGCAGAAACTGTCTGCCATTGTTGTGACTGTAAAAGATTCAGCAAACAAGACAGAAGTGCAAGAAGTACTTAAACCTGAAATAAAAACGGCAGTCAAAGCTCTAGTCGGTCAATTAGAAGAAATTAATCACGTAATTCATGAAGCTAAACCACTACAGGCAACATCTGTAGCTTTCAAAAAACTACAGTCTTCATTATCCCATATTATCGAAGAAGTTAAAGAAGAGAAACAACCTAAAAAGTCAATTGATTTGAAAATTTTGACTCAATGTAACGCACAGTTTGAGGACGAAATATCTTTACTGGAAAAACAAACAGATTTGGACACAAATGTTAATACGCTGTTAAAAGACCTCATTTCACTTAGGAAAGTTCTAAAACAGTTTAATTCTGTCTTAGTGGAATGCCAGAATATGCAAGATATTGAAGTAAATGAAAAAATTTCCGGAAAAATTGATTCACTAAAAGAGCTGTATGACAACGTTATTGTAGAAATTGTAAAAATTAATTCGTCTCCAGAAAAAACTGCATTGAATGATATAAAATTAGTCGGAAATCAATTACAAATATTTGGTGCAGAATTAGAAAAAGTTGCGACTGTTTGCGACTCAAGCCCACTTGAAAACTTGCTTTGCTCTGGATTTAAAAATTATTCTGAAAGCATTACTAATGCTGCAAGGGCACTGTTGATACAGACAAGACTCGATCTTTCAATTCTCAAAGGAACCAAAGAATCATTAAATAAAATGAAAGGACAGTTTACGGCAAATACCAAAATTAGAGAATTTGAGGAAAACAATCAAAACACTGAAGCTCTTCAACTGCAGGATCTAAATGGTCCTCTCCAAAAGATGTTTGATACGATTTCAGAAATAGAAAATCTTAAAGGCCTACTAGATATGAAAGATTTAAATAAAAAGGACGAACACGATCTGAGGGAACTAAGAGATCACTTACACAATTTATCTTTAATCATATCGGAAATACCTTATTTAGAAATATTTAGCAACAATTTGAATAATGTTAAAAAAATTGCAACCGTAATCTTAAATGAAAAAAATCATAACAAATCTGTCGGAATGCTTAAGGAATCTTTAGAACTGCTGTCTAATCAAATAACTAAAATACAAAGCCGTATAGATAATGTTACTTTTGAATACGTGATTGATGAAGATGAAAATCAAAAAAACAAAGAAGAAGCTGAAAACAAAGTTAAGGAGCAAGTTGGAAAAGAAGATAAAAAGGGGGCTGATGCAGAAGTTAAAGACAAAACAGAAACAAAGGGTAAACAGAAAACAGAAAAGGAAGCTAAAGAAGAAACTGAAATCAAAGCCAAAGAAGACGCTGAAAAGAAAATTAAAAAGGAAGCTGAGAAAAAAGCTAAAGAAGAAACTGAAAAGAAATCGAAAGAGGAAGCTGAAAAGAAGGCGAAAAAAGAGACCGAGAAGAAGGGTAAAGAAGAACCCGAAAACAAAGCTAAAGAAGAGAATGAAAAGAAACTTAAAGAAGAAGCTGATAAAAAAGCTATAGAGGAAGCTGAGAAAAAAGCTAAAGAAGAAGCTGAAAAGAAAGCGAAAGAGGAAGCTGAGAAGAAGGCTAAAGAAGAAACCGAGAAAAAGTCTAAAGAAGAAACTGATACTAGAGTAAAAGAAAAAGCTAAGAAAAAAGCCGAAAAGAAAGCAAAAGAAGAAACTGAGGAGAAAACTAAAGAAGACGTCGAGAAAAAAGCTTATGAAGAAACTGAAAAGAAGGTTACAGAAGAAGCTGACAAGAAGGCCAAAAAGGAAGCTGACAAGAAAACTAAAGAAGAAGCTGAAAAAATATCCAAAGAAGAAGCTGAAAAGAAAGTTAAAGAAGAAGCTGATAAGAAAGCTAAAGAGGAAACTGAGAAGAAAGCGCAAGAGGAAGCTGAGAAAAAATCTAAAGAAGAGGCTGAAAAGAAAGCGAAAGAAAAAGCTGAGAAAAAAGAGAAAGAAGAAACTGAAAATAAAGCGAAAGAGGAAGCTGAGAAGAAGGTTAAAAAGGAAGTTGAAAAGAAAGCCAAAGAAGAAGTTGAAAAGAAAGCGAATGAGGAAGCTGAAAAGAAAGTTAAAGAGGAAGCTGAGAAAAAGATTAAAGAAGAAGCTAAAAGGAAAGCTAAAGAAGAAGCTGAAAAGGAAGCTAAGGAAGAATCTGAAAAAAAGGCTAAAGAGGAAGTTGAAAAGAAAGCGAAGGAGGAAGCTGAGAAGAAAGCCAAAGAAGAAGCTGAAAAGAAAGCGCAAGAGGAAGCTGATAAGAAAGCGAAGGAGAAAGCTGAAAAGAAAGTTAAAGAGGAAGCTGAGAAAAAGGTTAAAGAAGAAGCTGAAAGGAAAGCTAAAGAAGAAGCTGAAAAGGAAGCTAAGGAAGAATCTGAAAAGAAGGCTAAAGAGGAAGTTGACAAGAAAGCGAAGGAGGAAGCTGAGAAGAAAGCGCAAGAGGAAGCTGAGAAAAAAGCTAGAGAAGAAGCTGAAGAGAAAGCTAAAGAGGAAGCTGAAAAGAAAGCGAAGGAGGAAGCTGAAAAGAAAGCGAAGGAGGAAGCTGAGAAGAAGGCCAAAGAAGAAGCTAAGAAAAAAGCTAAAGAAGATGCTAAAAAGAAAGCCAAAGAAGAAGCTGAGAACAAAGTCAAAGAAGAAGCTGAAAAGAAAGCGCAAGAGGAAGCTGAAAAAAAAGCTAAAGAAGAAGCTGAAGAGAAAGCTAAAGAGGAAGCTGAAAAGAAAGCAAAGGAGGAAGCTGAAATGAAAGCAAAGGAAGAAGCTGAGAAGAAGGCTAAAGAAAAAGCTAAAAAGAAAGCTAAAGAAGAAGCTGAGAAGAAGGCTAAAGAGGAAGCTGAAAAGAAAATGAAAGAGGAAGCTGAAAAGAAAGCGAGGGAGGAAGCTGAGAAGCAGGCTAAAGAAAAAGCTGAGAAAAAAGCTAAGCAAGATGCTGAAAAGAAAGCCAAAGAAGAAGCTGAGAAAGAAGCCAAAGAAGAAGCTGAAAAGAAAGTGAAAGAGGAAGCTGACAAAAAAGCTAAAGAAAAAGCTGAAAATAAAGCTAAAGAAGAAGCTGAGAAGAAGGCTAAAGAGGAAGCTGATAAGAAAATGAAAGAGGAAGCTGAAAAGAAAGCGAGGGAGGAAGCTGAGAAGCAGGCTAAAGAAAAAGCTGAGAAAAAAGTTAAAGAAGATGTTGAAATGAAAGCCAAAGAAGAAGCTGAAAAGAAAGCTAAAGAAGAAGCTAATAAGAAGGCTAAAGAGGAAGCTGAAAACAAAATGAAAGAGGAAGCTGAAAAGAAAGCGAAGGAGGAAGCTGAGAAGAAGGCTGAAGAAAAAGCCGAGAATAAAGCTAAAGAAGATGCTAAAAAGAAAGCCAAAGAAGAAGCTGATAACAAAGCCAAAGAAGAAGCTGAAAAGAAAGCGCAAGAGGAAGCTGAGAAAAAAGCTAAAAAAGAAACTGAAGAGAAAGCTAAAGAAGAAGCTGAAACGAAGGCTAAAGAGGAATGTGAAAAGAAAATGAAAGAGGAAGCTGAAAAGAAAGCGAAGGAGGAAGCTGAGAAGAAGGCTAAAGAAAAAGCCGAGAAAAAAGCTAAAGAAGATGCTGAAAAGAAAGCCAAAAAAGAAGCTGAGAAAAAAGCCAAAGAAGAAGCTGAAAAGAAAGTGAAAGAAGAAGATGAGAAGAAGGTTAAAGAGGAAGCTGAAAAGAAAGTAAAAGAGGAAGCTGAAAAGAAAGCGAAGGAGGAAGCTGAGAAGAAGGCTATAGAAAAAGCCGAGAAAAAAGCTAAAGAAGATGCTGAAAAGAAAACCAAAGAAGAAGTTGAGAAAAAAGCCAAAGAAGAAGCTGAAAAGAAAGCGAAAGAAGAAGCTGAGAAGAAAGCGAAAGAAGAAGCTGAGAAGAAAGCTAAAGAAAAAGCTGAAAAGAAAGCTAAAGAAGACTCTGAAAAAATAGCCAAAGAAGAAGCTGAAAAGAAAGTGAAAGAAGAAGCTGATAAGAAAGCTAAAGAGGAAGCTGAGAAAAAAACCAAAGAAGAAGCTGAAAAGAAAGCGCAAGAGGAAGCTGAGAAAAAAGCTAAAGAAGAAGCTGAAAAGAAAGCTGAAAAAGAAGCTGAAAAGAAAGCGAAAGAGGAAGCTGAAAAGAAAGAGAAGGAGGAAGCCGAAAAAAAAGCGAAAGAGGAAGCTGAGAAGAAGGCCAAAGAAAAAACCGAGAGAAAAGCTAAAAAAGATGCCGAAAAAAAAGCCAAAGTAGTGGTTGAGAAAAAAGTCAAAGAAGAAAGTGAAAAGAAAGCGAAAGAGGAAGCTGAGAATAAAGCTAAAGAAGCTGAAAAGAAAGCTGAAGCAGAAGCTGAAAAGAAGGCTAAAGATGAAGCTGAAAATAAAGCGAAGGAGGAAACTGAGAAACAAGCTAAAGATGAAGCTGAAAAGAAAGCCAAAGAAAAAACTGAAAATAAGGTTAAAGAAGAAGTTAAGAAAGAAACTAAAGAACAAATTGAAAAGAAATTGAAACAGAAAACAGAGCAGGCTACAGAAGAAGCCGACAAAAAGAAAGGCAAACATGAAGCTGAAAATAAGGCTAAAGGGGAAGCCGAAAAACAATCAAAAGAAGAGGCAAACACCAAATTTAGAGAAACTAAAAAAGTAGCTAAAGAGGAAGGTGAAAAGAAGGTAGAAATTCAAAAAGAAAAAATTCACACAGAATTTAATAACCACAATAACGCTCAGAGTAATGGTGAATGTAGTACTTACAAATCCCAATCCTCAATTCAGTATAAAAACGAAGTCTGTAACGGTGAAGACAAATTAGGATTCGAAATAAAAAGAAATAAACAGTTTGAAGGAAGAACATTTTATGACGACAATCTGGAAATGTTTAAACCTCAGAGTTATCATGGACCTAGATTTGCCGACAGGAAACCAATTTTCAGCACAAGCTTAACAGATCGTTCGGCTACTGTCGATTCCAGAGTAAAACTTACTTGCAGCATTATCAATGCTGAAAATGTAACCACAATGTGGTTGAAAAACGGAAAAACCCTAACTCAGACCGACAAATACGATATTTCATTTTCCAATGGGTTGGCATCTTTGGAAATATTGAACACCACTATAGAAGATTCAGGCGAATACAGCTGTATAGCCAAAAATGAACACGGCGTAAGTACAACATTCGCCAATTTGAAAATTTTAGAAGCAATTGACACCACGGTATCCCCGCCCACGTTCACAAGACCACTGAAAGATTCATACAAGATTTCTGAAGACGAATTAATCCTTGAATGTCGAATCAGGTATTCGCACTCTCACAATATAAAGTGGTACAAAGATAGCTTCGAGCTTCAAAGTGGAGGAAGATACAGACAGAGTTATTCCGCAGATGGAATTTGTAAATTATCGATAAAAAATCCTGAGAAAAGTGATACTGGGAGGTACACTTGTAGGGCAGAAAATGAGTTATGGAGCGACCAAGTCTCTCACGAAATTAATTTTACATCAAAGGAAGATTATGTTGCGGAAAAATACAAAACGAAAAGTATTCTCAAGGGACCCCGTGATCAACACAAACCCTATTTTGCGGGAGTTCTGACGGACCATTTGGTACCATCAGGAGGAATAATGGCTCTGCAGGTGGAAATTAAAGGCCCTGCTGAAATCACATGGTTTAAAGAGAGCCATAAGTTACCCAAAGCGTCTTCACGACATCGAACCTTTGAAGAACGTGGAGTTCACACTCTTCTCATCCCCAACGTGACCGAATTCGAAGCCGGGAAGTACACCTGCAGAGCTTCTAATATCTTTGGACGAAGTGAAACTAGTTCTTACGTGCAAATTATCCACCCATCTTCAATTCGCGATGGAAAACCAGCAATGTTTCTCTCAAGACCTGACACTGTAATGACTGTAACCCCCGAATCGGACATTGTAGTCTCTTTTAGAGTTACTGGAGATCCAAAACCATCAAGTAAGAAAATGATATAAAAGTTTTTTTTCCACTAATTTGTTTTCATATTTAAGTTGTTTGGATGAAAGGGTTGCACGACATAACAACGACCCATAGGACTTACAGGGAAACATCCGACGATTACAATAGACTAACCCTGAAAAGGGCTACCGAGGACGACGTCGGTACTTATTGCATTTTGGCTAGGAATCGTTTTGGCACTGACAGAGCCTTTTTCACTGTTCGTTTGCGACACAGGGCGCGATCTGTGACCCCAACCAAGGAAACAACTCAATCAATCCTCACCGATATTCCAAGCTTCCAGGAGAGAAAATACTTCACTGGTGAGTGAGCGTTTTCATTGTTAAACCGCGCGCATTTCTCCAACTTTCCTCAACGAAATCAAGCAAATGCCAAAAATCTCGCCGCCTACAAGCTAAATTTAAACAGTTTACTAATAAGCTCTTGCCTAGCATTGCATACATTTCCACGATAAGTTAAAGTAACAAACATGCGAGTTATCGATTGGTGCGACAAAGATTCTCCTCCTGAGGAGCTTTCTTTAACTACGTTAAGAAAAAAATGGAGCGGGAGAGACTGTCTCATTTCAGAATTTCTCAATTATTTAGTCGAGTATCAAGGTATGGAGTTTGGTTGCTTTGAATGATTTTATTTCAAAATGAAAATATTGCAGTGAATGTAAATAAACAACCAGATTCGAAAATAAACTCACGCTGAAATTTGCACAGTTACATAATGGTTCAAATTAAACTCTCTCTAAACATGTGAAATGAGTGTCATTGAAATGCACTTGCTTTCCAATTATCATACTAACTGATCCATTAATCTTCGACACCACATTGAATTAATTCACCATGACAGATATTTTGCTAATTTTAGGCCAAGTAAGGATTATATTAAAATTATATACACATACGCCTACTCCAGCAACATAAAAAAGAGAATATATGGATATGGTTTTAATCACTGTCATGTTTATTATTATAGCCTATATTTTTTACTAAAAAAAAAGTACATTTAGAATTATAATAAATGGTACTGTTTTTGACTAATTAGTGAAACAACATTGCAATTTACATGCACATTTTTATTTGTTTAGTAATAATTAGCACCACAAACATTGTACTTGTCACTTAATCGCACCTGTCTTGTAATTTCTACTTTGTATTAAAACGAAATTGCCAAATTGTTACAGTTATAAAGCTTTTATTCCAATCATTAATCAAACACTCGCTTAAATAATAGCTGTTTACTATTGATTGATTTATTACCTGCCTTTTGATAAAATCTCGAATTTATTTCACTTAAAGTTTAGAACATTCCCAAAATAAAAATAAGGTCATCGTTGCTAAATTGAAATATCAAAACATGGCATTTAGGATCAACTGCAGTATCATAAATCATTTGCTATAAGGTGTAAAAATATTATTTATTATTTTAATTGTATATTTACTCGAATTAGGAGTATAGTTTATAAAATGTGTCGAGTTAAAATATAAATGTCTTGTAGGTATATTTTTGACAATTTTTAGAAAAAAGATATTGATTTGATTACTAAATTAGAATTAATATCAAAAATACATACAAACCGTTTCTTTTTCTCGGTTCAGTTGTGTTTTATTTAATAAATAATATTTTTAAATTTTTATTAGTTGATTGTTAATTTGTTTTTTGTTAATTGTTAATATCATTTAATACTTGATTTTTTTAATAATTACCTGTTTTATTATAGTTCTACAAATAAATTCAGAAATTCGTCGATAACTAGCTATTTAAGCTCCACCTGCTCATATTACAAATAACATTTATATTAAAAATAAAAGTAAAATTATTGAATTATTGTAAATTAAAATTGTGTTGGTATATTATTTTTTGGAAACATTTCCTATATTTTATTTGATTAATCACAACAAAACATGTTTTTATCCGCAAACGTCAAAAAAGTGATTACCATTATAACTGAATGTCAGAAGTAAAAGTTTTATCTTTCAGTCAATGAGTAAAATTTTTTTGCGCTTAAGCGTTTCTACTTTTATAATAACATTTTACTATGTTGGTGTTGCTCCTTACTCTCAATCTGAATACGTCTGCGGATAAAATAGTATATGCTATTCGAAGTAAAAGTGAGTTCATGTGGCTCAGTTGACTTATTTGCCTCACTACGTTCGGTGAAATAAACGTTCATCTTTGCCACATAAAATATCAGTTTTACTTCTAATAACATAATATGGTTATTATATTAATGGAAAACCTATTTCACTAATTATTTTTCAAAATTATTTATTAAATATCTTTTAATGTTGTTAAAAACACACATAAACGGTTTTTTTTAAAAAAGAAAACTATTAATTTGTTTATTTCAAACCCCTGAAGACTTAAATGTTGTTTCTTTCTACCTTTTATAACTAAAAGAGTTAGTTTGACAATTAAATATTTAATCAAAATATTTCTGAAATACATATTCCTTATCTAAAAAATAAAGTTGAGTTTAGATTAGCAACAACACTATTTATAGTTCATTAAATAAATTAAGATTAAGAGAATACAAAATAGAATACAAAGAATTAAAAATAAGAGAACTGCGCTTATCTCAAAAAGTTCAAACATCTAACAAAAAAAGTAAAAATTTGCATTTTTATGGCTTTTATAGTTTCTTGGAAGAAATTGTTGGTCTAGATTACACATTATTATAACTCCATTAAAATAACAATACAAATAAACCTATCAACCTACTTCCATATTTGCTCAGCTATTAATAATAAATAAAGGAATCAGAGCTCAACCATTAATGTGTATAGTGAAATCATCACAATTTTTCAATTATATTAAATTTTTATTTGTACCAAAAATTTTCGTTTGTAGACGTTCCAGGCCCTATCACTGGTGAACCCGTGGTTGTTGACACCGGCCGCAACTGGATCTCGCTTTCCTGGGGCAAACCGGAACACCGAGGAGCAGCCCCCGTAATAGCGTACAAAATTGAAGCTTGGCTTCGGGGCGGTGAAGAGGCAAGATGGACCGACCTCGGAGTTTCTCCACTCAATAGCTTCGATGCGTTCAATTTAAAACCCGACGGTGAATACCAATTCCGAATAACACCCAGAAACAGGTATGGATGGGGAGAGAGCGTCCAAAGTGGCTCAATCGTAATTGGAAGAACAGTAAACTTACCCGAATTTATAAGAATTTTACCCGGCCAATTGAAAGTTTTATTGGGTTCAGACGTTTCACTGGAATGCGAAGTGAGTGGTTCACTTATTTATAAAATTTTAATTTTATAAGAAAATATTCAGGTCAGGGAAGATCCGTCGCTGGTAATACGGTGGTTCCGGGATGCCAGCGAGGTATTCCCCGAGGATGATGAGAGATACCAAATCGGATACAAGAACGGAATTTGTACATTGTCGATAAGTCGGATTAATGAAAATGATGAAGGGAGATTTATGTGTGAAGCTACAAATAAAGCTGGCAGGGTTTCAACATTTGCGAGAGTTTTTACTGTTAGTGATCCAAAAATTTTATCGGCTGATAAAAATTTGAAATTGTAAGTGCTGAAGTATAAAATTAGAAAACCGGGATGCGAAAAATATGATCTTTACAGGAGAATAAATGATTATGATAAGGTCACTTCTTTGCCTCCACAATTTACCATGAGGTTGAGAGATCGAAGAGTGCAAGTTTCATATCCAGTGCGTCTCACTTGCCAAATCGCTGGCTGTCCAGAACCAAGAATAAAATGGTACAAAGATGACGTAGAAATAAAACAAGACGGTATTTTCACCATCGGATCAAAATTAAAGTAAAAATAACTCAAATGATTCTAGCGCGTTTCCAATTCTCGTCCGAAGACCATTTCCACACACTCGAAATTGCCAAAACAGTCTTGGAAGATTCAGGAATTTACTGTGCAGTGGCTCGCAATAACCACGGATCGGTTTCATGCAGATGCAATTTAGTGGTAGACAAAGGTATTCGCGCTTATATTTCTCCACAGTTCCAAAACCAGCTGGAACCATCAACTAGTGAAATAAAAGAAGGGAAAGAATTGCGTTTAACCGGTAAAGTTCAAGCCTACCCGGCAGTAGGAGTCAACTGGTACAAAAACGGGGTAATTAAATGAGGTAATTTGAAATAAATGATTACAATGCTGACTTTCAGGTTCGTTTGAGACCTTCGAGGAAGTCTATAATGACTCTATCATACGATGGAAGAGTGGCACTCACTGTTACCTCGATAAATAAGAGAGATGCAGGTGTTTACACTTGCGTTGCCGCCAATGAAGTTGGACAAGCCGAAAGTAGCGCTACTGTTGAAGTTGTGGAAGTTACAGCAGATGTAGATGCTGATGCTGCTGTGGCAAAAATACCTCCTCTAGGAAAAGACGTTCCGTAAGTTCTTATGGGAAAATAAATACATTTTATTAAATCTAAGGCTAAAGAAATGTTCTGGAATGAATTAAAAGCAAATGAAGTAATGAAGGTGAACTGAAACCACTCCTTTTAATCATATTCTTCACGCGTCTTTGATCATTTCTTATCACATAAAGATATGCTTAGAATTTCTATTGCAAGTTGAGCAAAAACGATAATCCAACTCAAAGCTAAAAAAAAATAAAACAATGAAACATTTGAGGGCATTAGTATACATAATATATAACACCTAATAATTACTCAGGACCAATCGAACATACTGAAAAATAACAAACATCAAAAGGACAAGCAAACAGACTTTCAATTAATATGCAGAAATTGTTTTCCGTTTCCCTACTATTTTTCTGTAACTTATTAAAATTTTCAAACTTCTATTAAATATTTATCTTAATAGAATCAATTTACTCGTATGCTATTACCATTTTAATAAAATTGTAGCAAAATTTTGGCTAAAATATTTTTTGTTTACTTTTTTCTTAAACTGTCACATTTTTGTTAAAAAAATAATTGTAGTTATACAATTTATATGATTTCATTTTTGATTGCCATTGAGTATGTTGTATGTTGCTATTGCACAAAGTTTCTGAATCTGGTTACTCTAGATTTAACAATCACCCCATTTTTAATAAAGCGGTATCTATTAAAATTTATATCAAAACACTGGATTGGTTCCAAGTTTGTAAACAGTTTAAAACTACGGTTTAAAATGACGGTAAAATTTGATGACAGGTGTAGTAAGTAAATATATTTCAACTGTTGAGTGTTTACAGGTACTCAAAGGAGCCCAAATTTTTGAAGAAACCTAGATCCTCGGAGGCTTATGAAGGCGATAACATCGTGATTTTATGCGAAGTCATTGGTGATCCCAAACCCGAAGTCGTATGGCTCAGGGACTTCTTGAAGGTAAGCTCATATTTCACACTGATAAGTATCTATTACATAAAGTGAAAATATTTTATTGTCCCACAGCGAAATAAATAATATACGTTATTAAGCTCACGGTGCCTGAACACTTGACAAATAGTCGTACTAACAACCTTATCTCTTTGATGTTGCTACTATAAGAAGCGTATTTAAATTTATCAATTTTTTAAACATAGATTTAGATAATTTAGTCACTTTATTATTGATAAATTAATTAAGGATCTTAAAAAATTATCAATGATAAGTGCGTTGTGTTATATGCTGGAATGCAGTAATTCCAATATTTCATCATTATGAGTACGGACATGAATTTCCATATATGTCTGAAATGCAGTTTACACAATAAGGCTTGACATGACTCATTATTTAGTTGACGTTTAATCGAGAGACAAAATAAAAAAATACACAAAGAACAAACATCTTACTTTAGAATGATGAGCCATCTGGTGGCATCTTAACAAAACATTTGACTAGAACTAAAAGAAACTACAACTAAAACATAGAAAAAACTATGTAGTTCAACCAACATTTTCTTTATCAGGTAGCAAACTATTGATCAGAACTTTCCCGGAAAATACAATATTCAAAAGACTGAAAGATTACTACCTACATAGGAGTCTAAAAAATATTGATACGCCACTGGATGTGAGATAATAAATCAATCCAAGTAAATCATATCTATAATAGAAGACAATTCCGATATATTCGTTTGCTTATTATATGTTAATTTATTAAAGCTCATACACCTAATAATTTATGTCACCTGTAGACTACTAAAGAACCGAGCCTAACCTATTATCATCTTATTAATAGTAATACGATTTCTATTGCTGCCAACACAATTCCTTTCAACTCAACAAAGAATCAATTCAGTTTACGTATTATTTACTTACAAGTCACGTAAGAACCAAAGGCTTTGGAGAAGTACAAAACACTGATATAAATACAATACGATAGAGTTATGCCAAGTCCTGACCTTATATAGTACTTACCGGTATCATTCCGATCAAGAAAAGATGCACTCAACGATTCTAACTTGATGTTAACCGATGTTGTTCTTTTCTTTTATGATTCATAAAATTAAAATGATTTCACACACATTAAAAACCATGTTTAATGGGCAATATTTAGCACTAATGGACTCTTCTTCACTTTAAAATTATTTACGATTTGTTCTTTTACGGTAAAGGTTTTTAAATCGTAAATTTGTCTCCACATTTTGCCTTATAGGTACAGTTCACCTACATATACTTGGTGCCACTAAAAATACAACACATATCCTTTTATACACCCGGTGCGGTGATTCAAAAGGATCGAAGATATGCTTGTATTTTTTCGCTGCCTGATTTTTAAACTATATCCTAAATTAAAATTAAAATAGTACAAAAAATGGACAACGCTGTAGCAGATTTTTGATAAATGTCATTGCAGACTTTCCCCTTCAGAAAATCTTAAAAGTTGATTAGGTTTTTCTATGTTTTACTTGTTACTTTTTAATAGTTTATCTATTATTAAATTAAAATTTAAAAAATATTACTCACCGCTGACGAGACTATATGCATTTTATTTTTTTTTAATTGTGATTTTTATTCTAGGCATTGAAAAAAAAGGTTTTTGTATTTATTTCTGTTTTACGCTGTACATGCGTATAAATGTAGGTAAATTCTGCTGATAAAACCTTGAAAAACAAAGTTTTTTAACAGTGTATCAGTTAGATTATTTAGGGAACTCTCAAAATTTATGATTTCTAAGTTTGGAAATTTGATACAAATCATAGTCTGCAAACGAATGTTCTCATGTAGCAGTTTCAGTGTCAGTGGGTATATTACCTTATATTTTAGGACTATGGCGTTTGACACATTTTAAGACGTAGTCTCTATACTCTATGATATGTATGTTTTCTGTGTACCGACCAATTAGTATTATTTAACTTGTTCCTGGAGATTTTTAAATTAAATAAGTCACAGATAAAGAACATTTACCACTTTAAATGTTCAGTCGTTGTAAAATTATTCAAGAATATTTGTTGTAACAATGCAGTATTGCTTACAATGAAAGCTTTATGGCGAATGAGAATCTAGATAAAAACATTAATTCTCTTTGTGTTGACATATCAATATTATTAACTAATTTTTTAACGATGCAATGATTGAATATCTTTAGAATTATTAATTTGTAGTAATACTTTCATTTGTTTTGTAATCCTATTGTTACCAAAAGCTGTTTTGAAATAGGTATTTAGGTGTATCTATATAATTTTATAAACTAAGTATGTACTAAAATACTGAATTCGAAGTTTATGTTCTCATGTACGTGTTTAATACTATTAAGTTGGTTAATTAATATTGAAACATTAGTAAATAGTGATAAAATTAGCTCTTTTAATTGCATTAATAATTAACAAATAATTGAATTAATGATATAAATAATATATTGCACGGAAATTCTCTTTTATTTTGTTTTAGTGAATCGTAAAATGGAAGTTCGTACGCTTACAGGTATAGATAATAAATTAATAATATAAAAAAGTGTTTATGACCAATAATACAGTTAAAGATGTATTCTCTACTTTTTGCATTCTATTAATAATAATATGTATTGTACTTACTGATTAGTGAGATATCGATATCAGTTCCTTGCTACTAAAATAAGTGAAATATACGCACTCTCGTGGAGCTCTTTTTTATTATAAGCACCAAATATAGTGCCTACCGGATTAATTAAATTTATTGTTGTCAAATAAGAATGCCATTAATTTTTGAAACGTTAATAATATCAAATACCTACGCTAACAGAATAAAATCCAGGCTGTCCCAACTAAAATTTGCACCTCTTAAAATCTCCAATTTGTCCAAATTTGGAAAAAATGGTGAAACAGATCAATTTTAACTTAAATTTTGTTTTAGTTTCAAAATTCTTTCTGCATCCCTCTATGGTCTAAAACCACCTCTTCAAAAAATTTAAATTGCAAGAGGGGTCGAGTGATACATTATTTTGAAGATGTTTTTATTGTCTATGCATTCATATTTTTTTCAAGAATTATTTTTTAAAAAGACTATGAACCATTTAAAAAATTACAGGTTTTTATTTTTAACTTAGTTACGACAATACAATAATAATTTATGAAATCAATTAGAAACTGTGAAAAAATGATAATTTTACCAATATTAACTTGTTCATAATTTGAACGAGAGTATTCCGGAAAGCAGCTTTAAAATGATGTGTAGCTTGACCTCTCTTAAATTTAATTTTTTTCAAGGGGTGTAGCTTTGGGCGCTACAGGGATGCACAATTAACGTTAAAACTAAGATAAAATTTGCTCTCCTTTTAAGTTAAAATTGACCTATTTCAGCATTTCCAAACTTGGACGAAACCGGAGATTTTAAGGGGTGCAAATTTTAGGGACATATTAAACTATATTATAACAGCACTTTAAAGTGTAAACTAATTATAGTTTCAAGCGAGTGTTAGAAGGTGTACTACTTTTAAATTAAGTAATTATGTATTATAAGAACCAGTTTACAAAAACTAGCAGACACTATAGAGATCGCTATCAAAGATGCTTTTCTTCCACAGATAAATATTTTATCGACAATTAAAGCCGGTTAAGAATTGGGCCACTAAATGTTTTCCCGAGAATATATTATCTTCAATTTTGCAATTTTCTATAAAAAATAAAAAACCAGCACAATGTGAACACTGAAAGTAACTGACTTAATTTCCAAAAAAAGATAATTGCGGTCCAAGCAATCGTACCGACAATGGAATATTTACTTGACAGATTTAAAGTGATTTTTAGGAATGAAATTGTAGCCATAAAATCAGGACTTAACCGACGCATTGACCAATAAAAATACTTGTAACAGTGTTGTCATCTTGCCAATTTAATGGATACTCTGTGCAACCACTTTTTACACATGTCTTGTTCTCTTGTTTGTCAATTTTTTCATGAGCAAACTTTCGATATAATTGTCAACCCAAACGATGGGTAATAACATGGGGATTAATTTATGGTCGAGAATTTGATGGTTTATGGTAATTTTATAGTGTGAAATTACAACAATTTAGACCTGTAAATGGCACGATAAATTTCAGATTAAACATAGGTACAATGTAGCTGAATTTTCGTACTTGGTGCCATTTATTGTTCTACTTTCAGTGGTTATTTTGCAATGTCTAAATTTTTGCAATTACTAAAAATAGAACTGAAATGTTCGCTTTTGTTCTGTTAAATATTACAGTAAAAGAAATGTTACATTATGCAAACATCATAGATCATATGGATGATTGCAAAATACAAGTCGTGCCAACTTCAACTTTTATTTAAATGAATTTTTTATTGCTCCTTGGGAGCAGAATAACAAATCATCGTTTTGTTGCATTAGCTATGTGGGTAGTAATAATAACATTAATGACAAATGACGAATCATAAATTAATAAAATGTCTGGCCACGAAGATTTATAAAAATAGCCACAATAAAAACAAGATCAGTGATAAATCCTGCAAGGCCGTCGTGAGTCAGAGTTGTAGGATTCTCCTACAGCAAGGATATGTGGGCATAACAAGAAATACGTAGGTTCCATAAACAAACAACAAAAATGCGTTAACCTGGGTCAGTGTTGTTTGGAAAGTTTGACAATTACTTGTGGGACATGTGACATCCCAATTAGTGGTTGGTTGAAAGTGTGAAAGGTGTTTTTGTAAAGTTTGTTCAAAAATACCTTTAAAGTTTAAATGGGCAGCTCGAGAATTGCGTTCGACCTTCATGACGGCCGTTGAAAACGAGCGCCACGTCTCATTCTATTGCAATAATCCAAACCAGCTGTAAAATCGTTTATCTTAGCGGTACTATCACATAGAATCTTTCTATCTTTATCCACACGTACAATTTTTACAGGTGAAATAAAAACCGACATACGGGTATAATATTAATAGCATCCGCTTGATCACGATCACTAAGTTTCTCCAATATTTACCTGCCATAAGTTTAAATAAAGCTCTGAAACGCTGATATTTTCATAATTACGGACGTGGCGACCACTTTGTTTCGTTGCATTTCACAAAAATTTATTAATGCCGGTGTTTCGAAGCGTTAAACCCTGTGGATGATTCAATAGCACAATTTTTCTGTCCTTGTTTATCGCATCAATAAATTTCGCTCTCTCTCTTTCGAGCACAGTAGGGTTTAACATTTATTATAGTATTATTATGCAAAACGCCAATTTAAATAGCAAAATTAATTATCGGTGCAATAAATAAGTGGCTATAAAAACGCCTTCAGCGGGACCGCGCACAATCTTTGCCTCATAAATATGGAAAAAGAACCACCGACACCGGCGCAATCGCAGCGAATTATTTTCTAAGGGGCGTTAGATAGGTGGCAGAAAAAATTAACATTGCGTTTTATAAAATAATTTCACAATCTCATGTTGGTATCATGGGGAGTACCCTCATACGCATTAGAAAGTGACTTAATTCAAAATGAATTGCTTAAGTTGGGAACACCCCTTTTGACGACTACAACTAATTACAGTATAAAATTTAACTAGGTACAAAGAATGAAACAGTATATTATACAGAGTAGTTCAAATTCGCACCCCAAAGAAAAATGCCAAGTAAGATAAGATACCAGGTACCAGGAACGTGGAAAAAATGTTTAAAAAATTATATCTGTTAAAGAAAATAAGATACCAGAAACATGCCAAAAAATGCTTAAAAAATTCTGTCTGTAAAAGAATTTTGACATTTATATTTTCATATTTAATTTTTTGTCTATTTATTGTTACCGACGATCTTATATGTTTTTTTTTTTTATAATTATTCGGTAAAGGTTCAGAAACTTTGCTAATAAAAGCCACAAATAACGTTAAACATAGTTACAATTCAGGATATAGCTTCTTTGTTTTCCCTTCTATAATAGCCTGTAGCAAAACAAATGTAAATGTATTTTTCCTTGAGAAATAAATAGTTAAAGAGCAAAATTTAAACCTTCCTAATTTCGAAATTCTTAGATAGAATTTTTTTAACATTTTTTCCATGTTGCTAGTATCTTATCTAGGGAGTAAAACGATGCTCGAAAAAATGCATAAACAGAACTTTTCCGTTTGAAGAAGTTTCTTCTAAAAATAATCACTTGAATAAAAACACATTTTGACATTATTTTATCCAAATAATTTTCTAAAAAGAGGTAATAGTTTAGTTAAAAAATATTCGTTTGTAACCAATACAAGTGATAAGATATCAGTCAAAAAATTTTGAACACACAAATTCTTCTGAAAAAAACTACAAGATCCTATTTCTATTTCGGAAAACTTGATTCAAATAATTTTAAATTTACAAAAACAACTTAGACAATTCAATAGACATAATATGTAATTGTACTTTAAATCTTTGAGTGTAGGTTATTCAAAAAATACTAATAACAGGGATTATTAATAATTCATAGCACAAAATTTTCATCATTAAATCCAAATTCAATTATAATTATGTTGACGTAATCAATGGCTAAAAATATCTTGGAAAACATTATTAACTTCTATTAAAATACGATTATATAAAAATTTCTACATCAACTCATATCTATTCGTATTTTGACCAAATTGAAATTAGGTATCAATACCGATTTAGCATTGTGTTTATTTGCAATAGGAAATTAGGAAAAGTGTGGTAAAAATCATTCAAATCATTCACTACAATCACTCACTTGGCATTCATACAGCTTATTAATTTACTCATTTACGTCAAAGGCCATAAAATTATACTAATGGTGACGTCGTAGAAGAATTTTTAAAACGCCACTCAATGAAACATTTACGGTTTACTTTATTTTTATTGCCGAAATCATAAAATGTATAAGTTCTTTGCAACTCGCTACATTTATGAGAGCACCATGACGCGTTTTCCACATATTTGGTAATCTGTGCAAACTCAGTTTACCCAAAATTACCATGTCTTTTCATCAAGATCATATCTATAAAATAAACATACACAAAAAAGGAAACTAAATAAAAATGTTCGCAACCCAGACATAATAAATTATCGCCAATTAATTTATAAGTTTCTATAAACAACGATCAAAATGCCATAATTATTAGCGATATAAAACGGATTGTAAAATGAAATAATGTTTCTTTCTACGCTATTTGTCCGACCTTGTTAAACATTTATTGCATTTACGTACACCATTGATCTCATTGCTCAAATGCGAAAGTTTTCCGTTATTATGGAAATCCGTCTTCGAATCGTTACCGTAAAATTTGATGTTTCAATTCTATTAAATTTTATTTCCAGCCTGATTATTATAAAGATGCATCTCATTTTCTTCGTATTGGTGACGGTCCTGAATATCGACTCGAAATACCTAATGCTAAGTTAGATTTCACCGGAACTTACACAGTTTATGCCAAGAATTGTTACGGGGATGCTAAAGCCATCATTTCCTTACAAATCAAAGTCAAAGGTAGGGATTTGGATGAATTCGAAAGAGTTTGTAAAAATTTCTTTCTTCTAGATAATTCAGAATTGAGCAAAATGGAGAATGGCAAAAAAATCAGGTATGAAACTCTCTTTTTTAGTGATTAAAAATCAAATTGTCATTTTCAGCAACATCCAAACTATACCATCAATTGTACAAGAACTCAAAGATTTGAGATGCTGTGATGGTGATAGTGTTGCTTTAGAATGCAAACTTGGAGGAAATCCACCTTTTGATGTAAGGTGGGAAAAAGAAGGCAAATTAATTCATTTAGGAGAAGATTTTAACGCTGAATTTGACGGCGAAACTGCCACTTTGTCTATCAAACAAGTCTATCCCGAGGATGAAGGCGAATATACTTGCGTGGCGTACAACGACTTGGGGAAAGTCTTCACTTCTGCTTGTCTATTAGTGGACTGTAAGAAACTTTCTTTTTTTTGACACAATTATTAAACTTTTATATTTACAGTGCCTGAAGAAAAGGAAAATCTTCTCAAACAACAACTAAGACAACCCTCAAACTTAACCGTCAATTCTACGACCGCTAGAGCTTCACGAAGTGTTTCTCCACTTCCTCGTTCCCTTGCCTACCCCCCTGTAACCAGTCGAGGGTATCGCATCAGAGCTGCGCCCCCAAAATTCTACGCAATTCCCCACAATCGTGTAGCTGAAGAGGGCGAAACTGTCCGATTCCAGTGTGCCGTAGCCGGCCACCCCGACCCTTGGGTAACCTGGTCAAAAGACGGTTCTCCCCTCTCTTCATCTTCGAGGATCACTATAACGGAAGTAGACGATTTGAGGATTTTAGAAATTCGGGAAATCACTCCACACGATTCCGGCATGTACAAAGTTGTCTTGGAGAACGACGTTGGAAGGATTGAAGCTTCAGCAAGACTGGAAGTAATTTCGCATCGTTTTGCTTCTGCCAGAGGCCTTCGAGCTCGAAGTCTGTCACCTAAACCCCACGATTCGTACGGAAGGGGTTTTGGGGGTAGTTCAGTGAGGTATGGGAGTACTGCTCGACTTTTCTACGACATTCGTTCAGTACCTACGCCTTTCTTGAAATGGTACAAAGATGGGGTGCCTATTGCGGATTCGGCCAAGTTTGAAGTTTACCATGATAAGGGGGTTGCCTGTTTGGTTGTCAAAGAAGCGACGTTTGGGGATCAAGGGTCGTATAAGTGTGTTGCGACAAATGGTGAAAATTCAGTGGAATCTATTGTCGAGTTGAAGATAATGAAAGAAGAACTGGCGCCAAGGATTACTAATCCGCTGCTAAAGTCGCTCAATGTTACCGAAGGAAATCCGGTGACGTTGCGATTAGAGGTTACCGGAAGACAGCCGTTTGATGTTGTTTGGATGAAGGACGGATGTGTGTTACCGGATTGCGCCCAATTCCGCCAAAGTTGTGAAGACGAGTTTGTTGTCTTAGCAGTGAACGATGCGAAATCACAAGACTCGGGCTGCTACACATGTGAAGTCTATAATTTGTTTGGAGAAGCATCTGCGAAATGTCAGCTGGTCGTTCATGGTAAATATTAAAGGACAATTGTGATGATAAAGTAGAATTTCATTAAGTGTTCTTTATGGAAGACATTATTGTGTCTTAATGACCGTTTAAGTGCCGTTTTCTCTTTCGCATTTGCTCCATAAATTTTCTGAATAAATTGTTACAAGCAGATACTGCCCAGATAAAAACAACAGCAAACGTTAACCTTCTCTTCGTGCAGTCGTGAAGTTATAAAATAACACGGTCGCGCCCACCGTTCTATAGGCGCCAGTTGAAGAACTGCAATTGCCTTCGAATATTGCCACTGCCAGTGAAAAGAGGGCAGACAAATTGATTTACTTGCCTACCTTATCGCAATATTTTGTACGTTTATTATTTAGGTAGCCGCTTTAATTGAACATCTTAATTAGTGAAATGCATGTATCTATGTTACAGAAAAGTGCGGTAAATCGTTCGACTTTGTAAAGTTCCCATCGCCGGTGATCACAACGTCAGGAAAAACTGTCAGTTTTTGTGTCAAAGTGAAGAATGCGGACGCAGACAAGCCGAAAATCTCATGGGAAGTTGCCGGAGTTCCTGTAACTGTAGGCAGCAGATTCCAGGTAAGTTTCAAATTTCACTGCATTCTTTTACACTTCGTTTTTTAAAAAAAAAATATTTCGTTTTATTATAAAAGAAAATTTATTTATTCGAAGTCCGAGTGCAATTGACATGTTTACATTTGGGTTCTTTGTTTTTAATATAATAAAAATAAATTCCACCACGCAAACTGTTTTTATTATTTTATTGTTATGCAAAGTTTTAAATATTTAAATTTAATGTAGTAAAACGTGTCTTTTCATGCAATAGGCCTTGCACTGTGATATTTGAAAAATTTTGTAATATTTCGTGAATGTCATTTAAAATAATAAAAGTCTGTGCTCAAAACAATCAAAATTTTTAATAACTTAAAATTTGGTATACAATATTTTCATATGTTATAACAGATGTTGTTCTTTTCAAATTTATTTTTGTGTCAAGTCTGATCCGTTTGAAAATGCAATAAATTATATGCATCTGATAAGAGTGAGTGTTGTAGTAAAATCAACTATGATTTGTTATTTAAAACAATTTGTTTGCGAGAAAACGGTGTAAATTATGCAACCAACAGAAAATCTACTTTTTTCAGATTTTTGCTGATTATTTCCGTGATTTGAAATAAGAGACCGGTAATTGCATTGAAATAATAAATTTAGTCGGTATCTACTTTGTAAAAAGTAAAAAATCTAGAACGAAATCGTGAAAAGTGAAAATAAAAGAATAATTTTTTTAATTGGTATTTTGTTTTACAAGCAACTTGGCAAAAATAGGTAAATCCCCTTTTTAAGACGCAAACCATTTTAATTTCACGACTTTATATTAATTTCCACTACTCAATTTAATAATAATTTATATTTTTTCCTTGGTGTATCTTATTTTTCATTTTAATAAATGGGGTATGTAAATAAATAAAATAATCGAAATTTGCGTAATGTTTTTTCAAAATATGAATTAATAATATAAAGTTTTTTGCAGCGAAATCAGAATTGAAAGAAATGATTTTGTGATATAAAAGTGATTTGAGGTTTTACATCACTCATATTTTATTAAAACTTTTAGATAATTAGTTACAAAACTGTATTTATCTATTTCAAATTAATAAATAACAAAATTGTTTTAAAGTTAACCTGTTATCACTCTTATAAATCTTTTTTAACGCTGTAAAGAATGTTAGACATCAAAATATTGTATATTTTATAACATCACGTTGAAGTGATAACCACACCAGAACATTGAAAACTTTATTATTGATCCACCTAACTAAGTCACTACAATAATAAACCCAATTTCTTCCATATTCTGCTACTTGTCCATTTCAATTAAACTAAAGCAAATAAGGAAATGTAGCATTGCACATCCTTTCTGATTTTGTTCCGGAAAAGTACCGAAGACATGAATATTCATATCTTCGCAGTCCGTGATAAATTTGTAAAAGAAGAAGTGAAATAACTATCTGGGAAGCATCCCTGTTCAACAGGTTCCAGTTTATTTTTCATAATAATTATTGACTGACAGCTTCAATAAAATCAGGCGTCGTCACATCTTTTCGCAATTTCGGATAATTAATATCCTTGAAAATTACTAAAAAACCATTTTATTTAGTCGGTGCACACCTGCTCGCATGCAACGACCTCCGCGAGCAAGATAGATCACGTTTTCGTCCCTATGTTTACCTACTGGTGATTATAGGTAGAGGAAGATGGTGACGTCGACATTCTCCACATTACCGGAGTGACACATCTCGATGTTGGTGAGGTAAAGTGCACGGCTACGAAGCAGTCGAAGTCGGCGACTAGCGCAGAAGCCATCACTTGTAGCACTCAACTGACAGTCGTGCCGGACTTGGATAGCTTCGTTGTGCTTGAGGGTAGCAGTGCTAGTGCAGCCTCCATGGAGGCGTTGAACGGAGTGTCTTCGGGAGTTAAGAGTGATGTGATGGTGGTGTCTAAAATCGACGAACCTGCGATGCTCCTGAGGAAGCCTCAAGACACCACAGCACTAGTAGGTGATAGGGTGCTGCTCAAGGCCACTTATATGGGTCATCCGGAACCTACGGTCCGATGGACGAAAGCGGTAAGAAACATACCTTCAGTACAGAGTTTACTTTGTTGCATGTTTGCTGCTTCAGCAATTTTTTTAATCAAAAGGTCAAGAAAGTTGCCATGTGCACGGCTTCTTCACTAACTATAAAAAAGGCGAGGACAAAAATGTTGAAATACAAAAGGAAAGAGAACGTGCAGTCTGCTACTATTATAAAAACTCCACTTTTTTGAACTGTTTAAGAGATTCAAAGAATTTTTATTGCAACTGATACAGTTTTTGCTGGATTCCTGAAGCTTCTAGAAAATCAACTTTGTTTTCAGGGTCTCAAATAACTAAATATTTGAGTCAATTTCAAGAACAAATAGATTGCGTTATACAAATTTATCTTACACGTTTTAGCTTTTAAATTTTATTTTTCCTATATTTAATAATAAACCTTTTATGCTTGTTTCGTCTAATAATTGTTTGCATGTCGAGTATTTTTACAGATTTTATTGCAATTGAGATAAATTATTGAATCCGCGAATTTGGTTTTGTTTAATTAAATTTATTAACTACCGAAACGAGATAAACATGTGGATACCTCTGAGTGGGCCAAATTGATCATTTATTGCCAATTAAACTGTTGAGATAATTATTTGCCATGAACCTTTATTTAACTTTATGATGACTAATGAAGTCTGTTTTAAAATTATGAAAAGTAATCAGAATTGATTTATTTTCTTATTCATTGTTGGGGTATTTAAATATTTTTTGTTTATTTTTCTTGTGACAACAATTTACTAAAATATCTTCATTTGGTATACTTATTTTATGTAATGTAATTATAGTCTAGGAGTAAGTAACTACTACTAACTACCTCAGTAAAAGGATTTACGTTTAAATTTTAAAAGGAAAATTAAACTCAATCAAAATTTTGATATTCTCTATGTACTCCTAACAAGACAAATAATCCAATACGTGTATTATTATGTTAAGAAAACATTAATAGGTTAAATATTTAAACTATTATAAAATTATCCTACAAAGTTTGAATCAACTTTTGTTGTTCCTTGTTTATCGAACTAACATTTCTTGTTGTTGTAACGTAGTAACAAATGGTTACTATTTAAAATATATTGCTTGTCAAACCGATACTCACTAATTAATTTAGCTAATTTATACACAAGTAAAACAAATGAGAGCTTATTATCACTTATCAGACGCACATTACGATTAATTACAGTGAATAATTACTACTCCTATTACCTTAAAATATTTCTTTCTTTTTAACGTTTAGTAAATATCAAGATATGGATTTATGAGTACATATTTACAAAAAACATATCACAATTATTACACGATTATGGCTATTAATAAAGATTATTTGTGTAACTACTTTCGGTCGTTTTTTTTGCCTTTTATAGCTACGCGATGTTTCAAAATCCAATACCGATTAAAATTTTACTTAATATAATATGTAGGTAGTTTAGTAATTAAATATACATTATTAATTATTAAATTTAAGTCGGTTTATAATGAAGAGTAGATGTCTATTTTTTTGCTGAAAAATCGTAAATACATTTCGATCAAAAATGATGATACATTTTTTAAAATAGACCTTGAATTATTTAGCTACTACTTACGAGTATATGATTTTACAGAAATTAGACTTAATATAAATATTAGTAAATGCTAATGCTGCTATTAGCTCATAAAATCTTAAAAAAGTTTATTTATATGTATAATAAGAAGCGAAGTTTTTTGTCAATAAACTAGAAAAAATAAAATAGTAAATATTCACCAACTTAAAAAATGATATAGTAATTAAAACCAAAAATACTCGGATAAACGTAAATTCTATAAAGTGTACAAAATATTTTTTTGTTTTTAATATTAAATCGCTATAGCACCCAATTACCAGTGACAAAAGTTTTTGCTTTGTTGGCAATTATTACATTTTTTTTTTTAAATTAGGTAAGTAATTCAAAAGGTTTTTTTTTCTAAAATTTATCGTTAAAACGTTTCTTTTTTGATATTAACAATTTTCGTTGCTAAATAAATACTAAGGGATAAATAAGATTTGTTATTGTTTTATTTATTAGTGTATAAAGTAAATCAGGAAACACTTTACCTATGCACTATCAACACCAATGCAACCAATTTACGAATACGTACAGTTCCCAATTTAAATATGTAGTAAAAATTCACTACATTTTGTATAAGATTTTGAAGAAGCTTCAGATTTCTTTGATTTGTAATTACACGAATTTAGTACTGTTGGTATAGTAATTAGAGGTTATTATAAAGAAAATTGTAGAAAGGTATTTTTATTTTATACTGTTGAAACAATGAGATGATAACCAGTTCAAATTTCTTATTTTTTAGGATAATAGAGCTCACTGTAATTACCGTTATTTTATATTTAAGTAGCGGAACCCATTTTTAAAAGGAATATCTTTTATTTACTTTTAATTGCTAAAGTTTTCGTATAAATAAAACATTGACGTGTTTTTTATTAATTGAATATTTTTTATCTTGTTTGGCTGGGTGCCTTTAGATTTGATCTAATTATTGTTTTAAGGCTACAGTGAAAGGTTCATGTTTCTAAATCCTTGACTATCGTGCAACAACAAAAGTTGATTGTTTATTTGCATCACTTTATTTTGATGAAAATTAGAATCTATTCATTCTATAAAATGCAGTACTATACCTACGTTCCTGAAGCGTATTTACAAATTAACAATTTGCAACCAAAAGGTATTTGACGTTTACAAGAATTTTAAATGTAAAACATAATACGTTTATGTGGGCAGGCACAGATATCATCAGCATCCATTTACATGAAAAAGTTTATTACCCCTTGTCGTAAACCTACTTGTCTACGTGTTCATTATCGTGACTAATGGGAACCCACCAAATTCCACAATCATTATACGGTTTAACAAAAATTGACCATACACGTGGGTACAAGTATTTTGTATTTTTTATGGATGTAATTAGGAGTGACTAATGGATTTACCCGATTTTAAACGTAAAAGTGGCACAGATATGTGTTTTCCATTAATTAATGGAATCAAGTCATAATGCAAATTGACCGATTTATAAGCAGATAACCAGATAATAGGTTTTTATGAAAAAAATGCATTTTTCTCCATTCACCACGCCCGATTTGGTATTAACATTTCAAAAATTTGATTCGAAATTGCGATAACATAATTTTAACGAATCGATCAAACTTATTGTGTGCAACTTTCACATTTCGTTTGCAAAAATAGTGTGTTGTAATCTTGTTGTTATTAATTTTTACACAAGGTGCGTGTACAAGTGTTAAATACTGCGACAATGTCAAGGTGCTTAAAGCCAGATTTGGACTAATTGGAATTGTTAGAAACAACGCAAAAGCAGATTGAATGATTGCAAGTTTGATCAAAATGCGCTCCACATATTAATAAGTTAATAACAATGTTTTTACGTCAGTGTTGTGATGAAGCCAAGTTTTTATGTAAGAATGCTACTCAAGTACGCAACATGACTCACCGTATGACTTTAAATAATTTATATTTGTACCGGTTCATGCAAATAACACTTTAGATATAAAAAAGAAATTTAAGTTGAAATGTCATTGCTCAAAGTATGAACTTTATTTACAATTACAAGTGTTTAACTTTTTAAACAATGTGGCTTCTGGCTTGTCATTCAAGTGCATCAAGTATTAATAAAAATATAAATATAACGACATAAATCTGCATTTCATTTATAATTAAATTTAATGACATAGATACTACAAATAAAACTGATTCTTTTTGCTTTTACCAGAGTTGGAAATTATGTAAATATAATTTATTATTATCTAAATTCCCAGCTGTACTTACCGGATTTAGGCGATTTTTATTGCTGACACACTTCCTTAACATCCGTCTAAGAAAGGTCGTTACAATGATATTTCAAAATAAACAAAAAGAAAACACATGTGTGTCATGTTCGTTTATGTGTGTTGAATGCTCTTCTCAATAATGTTTAGAGAATCTCGTGTTCTGTAAATTTTGAGAAAAATGCAGAGCGGACTATACTGATGACTAAATAATTATTTGGAAACATTTTAATTTAATTTTTGAAAATGGAGAAGAAAATTTGATTTAAGTATCTATAAAAAAGTTATTAATCAACACTGGGCTAAGCAAATTCCGAGATACAAATTGGAAAATAGTATCTAAAGCTCAATTATATCAAACACAGGGAAAAAAACGTTGAAAAAATTTGGAGTGTGGTTCCTTGGGTGAAAATAAGAAAAAAAGTTTATTTGATCTTATATCCGGAAATGCTTCTTGAGGGAGCTAAAGCTCCTTGAGGATGGCAGGCACAAGGTCTTTTTTTCAATTATCTCAGTAACCAGTGGACATAAGATCTAAAAAGTTTACATTTGTAGTCATTTGTTGTCGTTGAATCTATTAGTGATATCAAATATTGTAAATTGTGTACCTTAATAAGGAGGACGAGGGCACTGGAGTTAATCTATTTAAGGCGTAAAATTTTGCTTTAGAAGAAGTTTTTTAAATTTTTTGGAGTATGCGGATTTATTGGCTAATTTTCATCACAAATCACAAAAAAAAGGTTAATATAAATGTAATGAAAAAGTGCAAAAAAAGGAATATGTTAATATATCGAAATATTGGTACCATTTTTTCTCGTACAACGGTTCATTGTATTTCTTTTTGGTATTCATTGCAATGCTAATAACACTAACAATTGGATTAACACTACAGTTGATGTTTGCTTATGTTTATTTATAACTGTTTAGACTTTGGTATTGATAACCAAATGAAAATTTCTAACTGTTTTATCAACAATAAGTACTTCATTCGTTTTTTTTTTTAATTGAGGACCTTCTTGTTCCATTTATGACTTAATATTTGATTTAAATTGCGATAATGAACAATTACTGCAATGTAATGTACAAATATTATTCATAAAGAATATATACACACTATATAAATGAATACATAAACCTTATCTGACTAATTTTTGATAGAATAAAGTGTCAAAATCTGTTTTATTACTGCATAAATCAAAGTTGCAAATAAATAACTAGAAATGACATCATGAACCATATAATAAATTACTCTATATTTGCACGTGTTATTGTAAAGGGCATTTGAGAATTGAACTTCTACATTTACAAAAATATACTTAAAATTTCTTTTTTTTATTGCAGGGTAAAGAATTAAAGAATGATGAACGGACCAGTATCACATCTGGCGACGGCGTTTCTTGTCTGTTGCTGCAAAACATCACCACTGACGACAGCGGAAAATACGACGTTTCCGTGGAAAATCGTTTCGGGGCCGATTCAAATTACGCATCTGTTTCAGTTGAAGGTAATTTTATATTCTATGTTCGACCAACTTTTATTGTCCTTAATTAGAAAGACGGTAAAAAGCAAACTTCAACATTTTATAGGCAAGCAACAACAGCTTGATATGAATACAGGATACTCCCCTCTAAATTATACCATTAATAAATAAATCGTCTAGGTATAATGGAATAAAAGAAACTATTGTTTAAGTTGCTGAGACAATAGTATCAGATTTCTGTACTTAATTACGAACGATAGAAATCAACAATGAATCGTGAACAATTAACAACAACTTTTTATTTCTTATTACATTATTATTAATTCCATTTATTGAATCTAATTGATTTACACATTTCTCTCACACACAAGCAACAGTATAATTGAATTTCTATAAGAACAAAAGATGTTTGTGATTGGTATTTTCTTTTTTCAACAGCATTTTTCTACAAACTGCAATGTTACGGCTTACTTTTGATGGAACAGTTTGGCACAATGATAGACCTAAAAAATGCAAATATTACTTAGTAGCAGAAACGC
The DNA here is from genome assembly GCF_015345945.1 of Tribolium madens. NCBI lineage: Eukaryota > Metazoa > Arthropoda > Insecta > Coleoptera > Tenebrionidae > Tribolium > Tribolium madens. The sequence goes on from NW_025401069.1 coordinate 4,652,667, forward strand.
ATAAAGATTAAAAAAAATACTTAATTTTTTTATTATAAAATTTTAATATTTGAGAGCTAAATTGAAATAAACTGTTGTATGCGCTATGTGCATAATTAGTGATTATAACCCAAGGGTTTTTTTAAATACACTTCCTTGATACGTAGTAAATTTTTTCTTTAGTTTAATTAATTTTTTTTCTGAATACAAAAAACTCATTTAAAATTGCAGCGTATTTCCTCATTATACCTACCTACACATAAAGTGGACGCATAGAAATGAACTTAGATTTGAAATAGAAAATATATTAAATTTTTAAATTATCTGTTAACTTAAGAAATTGTTTGCATCGAATATAATCTTGTTGTTGTTCTAGGACCCCCGGACCCTCCAAGCGGAAAGCCATGCGTCTCCGCTATCATGGACAGCATCACCGTAGCGTGGAGCAGCTCACCTTACGACGGAGGAAAAATAGTCACCGGTTTCGCCGTCGAATATTCCCTCGCCGGCAGCGATGTTTGGTCAACGGCGACTGAAAATTGTTACTCTTTGAGATATACAATCAAAGGACTTCAACTCGGGGCCCGATACTTGTTTCGAGTACGTGCACAAAACGTTCACGGTTACAGCAAACCTAGTCAAGAGTCTGATCCCTTACTTTTAGAAGAAAAAAGTAATAATCTAATAAGTTTTACACGAATTTCTTACAAATTATTTTTAGCTGATTCGGGCTTCGAACCTCGAATTGTCACTCTAGAACCTGGGCCGGAATTCAAATCGCGATTTGAAGTTTTAGAAGAGTTGGGAAAAGGGCGATTTGGCGTCGTCCACAAAGTTATGGATAAAACGAGTTTACAAAAGCTCGCCGCTAAATTTATTAAGTGTAGGACCTCCAAAGATAGAGATAAGGTGCAGGAAGAGATCGATATTATGAATCTTTTAAGGCACCAAAAACTTTTACAACTCGCTGCAGCGTTTGATAATCCCAAAGAAATGATCATGGTGACGGAATAGTACGTCTTAGAGTACTTTTTTTGCCAGAAATAATGATTCTATTGTTGCAGTATCTCTGGCGGAGAATTATTCGAACGTGTGGTCGCCGATGATTTCACTTTGACTGAAAAAGACTGTATCCTCTTCATGCGCCAAATATGCGAAGGCGTGGCTTATATGCATAGTCAAAACATAGTTCATTTAGATCTAAAACCGGAAAACATCATGTGTCACACACGAACTTCGCACGAAATCAAAATCATCGATTTTGGTCTTGCCCAAAAACTCAATCCTGACAAACCAATTCGAGTACTTTTCGGTACTCCGGAATTTATTCCACCCGAAATAATAAATTACGAGCCTATCGGAGTCGAGTCTGATATGTGGTCTTTGGGTGTCATCTGTTACGTATTGTAATTAAAATTTATGGAGTGAAACTTCGAAATCTTATCCTAATTGTTTACAGATTATCCGGTCTTTCACCATTTATGGGAGACAATGACGCTGAAACTTTCGCCAACATCACCAGAGCAGATTACGACTTTGAAGACGAGGCTTTTAACACAGTCTCGCAGAATGCTAGAGATTTTATCGCCGCGCTTTTGCTCAAAAGAAGAGAGTAAGTTGAACGAATATCACCACTTTTTAGTCCAACTTAAAAAATTTCAGAGATAGGTTATCGGCCGAACAGTGTCTAAAACACATTTGGTTGGACCCAGAAAGCCATAAAAATACCGTTGTGCTCTCCACTGATAAACTCAAGAAATTTATAATAAGACGCAAGTGGCAGGTATGCTGTTTTTCACTAACTAATATTAGCATATGAAGAGATTGTTTTGTTGAACGAATTTAAAATACCTACTTAAATTTAAAAAACAGACATTTCATGATGCTAATGCATCTAATAGCATGTTTTTCTTGTTTTTTCTTTTATTTGCATGTGTGTTGTGTGTTGCTTATTAGAAAACCGGAAACGCAATCCGCGCATTAGGACGAATGGCGACTCTTTCAGCAAGTAGACGTAATTCAGCAAATTCAACTCCTAGTACTCCTCGACCATCGATAACCGGTTTAAAAATGTCCAGTCTTAACGAAGAAAACACAAACGGTGTTTCTCCATTTGAAAATGAGATTAAATCCTTACCTGAAGAAGTCTTATGTAACAATAATGTGGACTCATTTAAAGAAAACGGGTTTGAAGAAATGGAAAATAAAAAAGTAATACGTACTAGAGCTCACAGTGAACGTAGCGATAGTGGAGTGAGTGACTGTTCCTCTCATTTGACAAGTAGTTCTTGCACATCTACTCCTCTTTTGGGAAAGAAATTTCCTATCAATGAAGAACCGGAACCACAACGTAAAATTTCAGACAATGAAACGTCACCGAAATTCGTTTCTAACACTTCTATAATTTTGAGTCCTGCTTGTCGTATTAAGCCAATTGAGAAAATTGACGAAATCAAAAGACCCGATGTGTTAAAACTGGAAAGTAAAATTGATACACTAACCAAAAAAGTGACTTCAAAATGTAAGTACGCTTTAGTGTGCGTTTTGAGGGGTTTTAGTTAGTTGTTGTATTGTCAATTATTTCTTATTTGTTTTTATTTTTAGCTAAATCACCAAGTTCGACAGGTAGCCTAAAACGGTTGCCCATCTATTCATCTCGATCCGTGGCCAAAACCATCAAGAAATTTGACAAAATCGACACACTCCCAAAACCTGTAGATAGTAGTAATAATAAATTAGAGCAAGCTAAACCCAGTAAAACAGAAAAAAATGACGCCATCAATCTGCTCGAAGTTAATAACAAGCTAAATAAAACTGCTTCGTCTCCAGTGCAACACAAAAAATTGTTAAGTATTTCTAAAACTCCCAAAGCTATAGATGATAGAAACGATAAAATATCTTCTAAGTCAACTGTTGAAAAAATAGTTCAGAAAATATCGTCTCCTAACGAAACTAATAACTTGAAACCTCCGAGTGTAAAATATAAGTGTCCTTCGCCGTCTCTTTTGAGGAAAACTCAAGCGGTTTTAGCCAAAGAGCAGTCAAACGAATATTACATGTCCAAGCATAATAATTCGAACCAATTGAATGATCAAATTTCAAAAACTTGTCCAAAATCGCCGGCCGTAAATCGAAAAGACAAACCAAAAAGCGCAAGTTTTCAGAAAGCTGCTGCTTTCTGGAATTCGCCAAAAAGTTAACTGACGCGTATTAGTACCTATGTTTAATGTATATAATTTTATCTTCTGTGTAATTAGTGCTTTAAGATGTATAAATATTTAGAGGTAGGTCTACTCTCTTGTTCTAACGTTTTGTGTTTTCAAAGAGCTGTTGTATCCTCCAATTATGTACCTATATTAATGTAACAATGACTAAAATAAATTATATTTATTACTGTTTATATTTTTTTTTAACTAAAAAATACAAAAAAATTAAAGATAATGCTGACATGACTTGATCAGGTGGTATAGGGAGACTGTTTCTAATAATATTAAAAAAATTTAAATTTTTAAGAGTAACAAAAGGTAGGTAGAAACATAAAGGCGTACATCTAAAACGCAAGACCACAGTAACGTAAGATATGTCTTAATAAAAACGTACCTAGTCAAAAAAATAACATTAAAAAATTAGATGGGAAGTAGAATAAAAGGCTAAAACTAAAGACTAAAAACTTAAGAATAGATAAAGAGTACCAGAGTAGTATCGATGTATCAGCAATACTATTTTATTTAAAAAATGCATTTTACAAAAATCAAATAAAAAATAAAATCTTACAAGCAAAACAACAAAACTATTTTTAATATTAGATACTCGATTAGATATTTTTATTATTTAAACAACAAGCTGAAATTCATTATCAATTTATTGATCTCAAATTTTTTTATTTTAAATTCTAACGAAGATGAAGCTCTGCATTTTAATCAAAGTGGTTTTAATTCTTCTGTAGATCCTATCCCGCTTACAATATTTTTATGGAAATTAAATTTTTAATATTCTACACACTCCTCTTCTTCAGCCTTAGCCAAATTCCTTTTTTGGCTTTCAAGGTCATCCTATATGATAAATTTAATTTTTCTCGTCCAGGGACTAATGACACATGATATTTCCTTAATATTTGGGAGATTACAGTTTTCAATTCTATTATTGCAAATTTGTAACCTATAAAAGAATAAATCAGGTATATTATTATAGTCTTCTAAGAGCTTTTTGTTAAAATTATAAATACGGAGAGATAAATAGCTACCAACAATTTTAGAATAAAATGAAAACAACATATGACTCGTATAACAACATTGAATCAATACTTTGACGCAACTTAAATAGTTAGGTGGTTTAAACTTAATTAAATAATAAATCATTAATAAAGCATTACCGATACAGTTACGAGGTCCAGCGCTAAAGGGAATGTATCCATATGGATGAATCTTTATTTTATTTTCCGCAGAAAAGCGATCAGGATCAAACTTCAATGGATCAGGGAACACATGTGGTAATCTATGAGTGACGAAGGGAGAAATCACAATATTTGTTCCTGCTGGAAGTGTGTATTTTCCTAAAACAAAAAACTTTGTTATGTAGGTTTAGGGTATAAACACAATCAGCTTGAAACCACACTTCATTTGGACAATTTAATTTGGCATTAATTTATTTGCAGAAAGAAAAAAAATATACCTAAAGGTATGTCTTCAGTCACTTTTCGAGTGACCATTGGAACACTTGGATACAGTCTTAAAGTTTCTTTAATACATTGCTCCAAGTACTTCATTTCAGCAACATCTTCAAAGGTTACTACTTGATTTCCATCTTTGAAAATATCATTTAGCTCTTGCAAAACTTTTTCTTGAATATCTTGATGTGCGGCTAGAGAATATAATGTGAATGATAACGCAGCTCCCACAGAATCTTGTCCCTAAAATACTTGTATTGTATTTCAAACAATTATAATTACAATTACAAAATGAAAAAAACACTTACTGCTAACATAAAAGTAGAAGTTTCATTTACAATATCATTATCTGTAAATTCCGGATTCATGTTCGAGATTTCCATCAACATGTTCATTAAATTATTCATAGCGGTGCAGTTTAAATTTGTTCTTTTACTGTCTAAAATCTAGCCAGTTAACGTGTAAAATTTTAGATGAACTTTGTCGTACTTACAGATTTTGTATATTGCTGTAGCACATTTTTTTGATTTTCTTCCACTTTTGAAAAGTCGGTTCTTTTGAAAATTGTGTTAAAAAGCAGCCAAGGTCTTGTAATTCTGTGCACCATCAGAAATTGCCCCCTGAAAGATTATTTACTTATTTTAACATTGCGATAAAAAATATATTGTTACGAAATACCCTCTATAAGGAGATGACTCTGATCTTTTCCCAGAAATGCCTAATATTGATTCTAAAAAAATATTTACAAAACTATTTCAAATTATTTTATCCACTTTGTACCTTCCTGAACATCAAAAACAAATTTATTTGCAAACTTAGTAATATTAACGTCTGTCTCATTTTCTAAATCGTGGACTACAACAATTGACCATTTCAAAAATATGTCAAAAAACACTCGTAAAACATTAATGTGAAAGTACGGTTGAATTAATTTTCGATGTTGTTTCCATATTTCACCTAAAACAAACAATACGGTTCATTTTGTAAGTACCTAGTTGTTATTTACCTACCAGAAGAAGTTATAAGACCATCACCAACCACATTATGTAAACAGTTATAAAATATATTTTTAGTGGTGTATCTGTTAGTGCCTAGAATAATCTGTAAGGCTTTTGGTTCATAAATAAAAAAAATTGGAAATATTGATAACCAACAACGCATAAATGGACTGTAGATTTCAGACATCTTCTCGGCTATTTCTTCTAATTCTACAACATAAGACCATTGGATTAGAGTAACTTACTTAATGATAATTATTATCAAATAGGGTACTTACTTCGGTCATTTTTCAGTAAGAGTACGTTCCCTATAAACGGTACTGCTGGAGGTCCAGAAAGTTGAAATGCCAAATACACACTTCTGATATAATTTTTAAAATAAATGGACATGAGCATAATTGATAATATAACTAAATAAGTGCATATATCGGTCCACATTTTTACTCTGAAAATTAAAAAATATTTTAAATTTAAATATGTTCTCAGAAAAATGTAAACAAAAAAGTTTAACAAATTCTTCATCTTTTCTTTCACTTCAAAATGACTTTTTATTATTATTAATAAAGTTTTTTTTAGATTTTAATTCAAGTTTACATTTTTATTTCAAGAAGAAGCAGTTCTATGTATTTAATAAAAATGGGGAGACTAAAAAGACTGATGTGAACTAAAAATATTTTTTGTTTATGTCATAAAATGCGTTACAATAATTAAATAAATGCTTTGTCACTAGTGAAAGTATCTAAATTAATTATAATTAAATGCAGTTGTAACGCAAGTGTAAAGAAAATGTATATTTTTGTAAAGATGAGTGAGTTCTTCCTTCTTATTAGTTTACTTTGAAAAGAGCAATCTTCCGTGATGTAAGTGCCATTTGAAAATGACAGTTATTAATCTTCAGAAATAAAATAACACAATAGTGTTCTTAACTTAACTGATTGTCAATTACATCATTTAATACTTGATTATAAATAAAAATAAAAACTTATAAAGGTGTTAAAAGGCAAAATACTGAGAAATGAAAGTTTCCGTTGTAGACAAAATGCATCAATGCAGCTTTTTATTTTTTCTACCCACAGCAGTTAGATATTTATCAGGGGTTAAATTAGAAGTAAAAATGGTGTAGGTACTTACCTTACTTGACTTGAAATTGGTATCAAAATTTAATTTATTTTGCGTTGTGGGGAGATTTTTCTTTCTTTAAAATACGAAACACTCAACTACGCAAATATAATAACATTTAAGATATTTATTGTCTGTGTTGTTATTACCATATCGTTTTGTATTTTTGTCAACGCTTACCTTAAACGTGAGCTGCAATTTACTTTGGAAGGTGTTTGGGACAAGGACGATTCTTCTTCGTTAACAGTTTTCCAATTAAAGTCAAAAACAAAAAAACACAACAACAAAAAATAAAGTACTTTTAATTAAAATTTCTTAATGTAATAAGGAAGATAAAAAATAATTTACTTTCAAGAAGCATACCTATAGCATTTTTTTATCTTATTATACAGTCTCATATTATTGTAGGTAAAAACATAAAGAAGTTTTAGTTGATTACATTGTCTCATTTGCAAAATTTTTATTTTGTTTTTTTTTTTTTCAATTTTTCAGCTAAATAATGTTATTGTATATTGTTTTAAATATTTATAGCTAAAAAATAAAAGGTTGTATTTGGACTGTTTGTCTATGTAGATAGATATCTATATTTATTCACATATACCTATGCAAATAATAATAAAAAAAGCCAACATATAAATTTCCAAAATTATTCCTTATTGGGACAATGATAAAAAGTCACATACCTTTTTGAAAAATTCACTTAACAAGTGGAAAATTCGAGCTACTTAAAACAATTTTCAAAATTGTTGTATGACGTAATGCGGCTATAAAATCAGAGCCATACAGTTTGAAAATCTGGTTTGCAGGCCAATGCTCTGTTTAGAACTGTGGATTCTCAAGATCTCAAGGCAGATGTGATGTAGCAGGTACCTCTTCCAAAACAGGATAACACGAATGGGGATATTGTTTTGTTGTCTACTTATGAAGATAAGTATTTTTTCATAATTTTGAAGCAAAAGGCAAAAGTTTAGTAATATAAAACTATTTAAAAATTATTGAGTGACTTAGGGCCAGTTAAAATTAATGTTGGTTTAGAATGTGAAATTTTTGTCACCAACTCCGTAGTAATCAGCACATTCTAAATCAATATTATTTGTAAAGTCCCTTTAATTCTATTATGAAACTGGCCTTCAGGGCTAAAGTGAACAAAAATCACAAACTTTTTCTCTATTTGGCTAAACGAACCATATGAAAAGACCTATTACTGTTATTTATAACCATAGTTGCACACACTTTTCCACCTATTAATGCAAAAATAAATCGCATTTAAATTTATTGTTTAAAAAACTATTTAAAACATTAATATCTTCAGTGTAAATTGCATATAGACTTGGTTCACTTCAATTCTGATCCCTTCAAATAGCTGATGATTTTGTTGATTAGAGGTTCTATCGAGCGATCAAGATAATTTGTAATCGAGTTATCCTTGGATTCGAAAACGTATGTCTGTAAAATATCAAGTAAAATGACAAGTCGAAAGGTAAAATGGCATGATGAAAAAAGTGATTATTTTAATAACTAAATTTATAATTTACCTTCAAAAAAGAGCGGTCCAACTCGTGTTATTATACGTCGGCGACTAATTCCAGCCTATTTTGCCGTTTTACCTTTCGACTTGTCATTTTATTTGACGTTTTACGTGCAATTAGACATACGTTCTCGGATGCAAAAATGACTCGATTACAAATTATCTTGATCGCTCGATATAAATTTTAAAAGAGTTGCAAAATCTTATTTATATTTATTTCTCTATTTTATAAATAAATAAATAAATAAATATTTTATAAATAATTATTGCTAATGACTTTATAAAAATTGCTGACTTTAAATTTGTTTCAAAAATTGTGAGTACCTAAAGTCTAATCAAAAAACAACCCAACAACAAACATAATTTTTCGTTACTTACAAAATCGTCTTGTTATATGAAAATATTAATTTGAGAATTAAAGATCAGATTATGCTAATAGTTATTTAAATATTTAAATTTTTTTTTGTAGTTATGTAAATGAGATCAGAAACTAACTTTGAATTTGTAATTTGATCGATGAACATTCGAGATTTTTTTTAATGGGTAATTTGAATTAACACAAAATCACAGTTTTTATGTAATTTGGTTGAAGTTCGAAAAAAACGACAAAAAGCAAATACTTAATCTGAAAAAATAATTATTAATTATTAAAAATTTATGAAGATACATAAATGTAGCAGCTGTACAAAAACAAAAGTCGCGGTAATACGGTAACTGATGTGTTGCAAAATAATTTAATGTCTTCCAATCAAATATAGGTGATTCTTAAATAGACCGACAAAATTTTATCCTTGGTAGTATTAAATGAGAACATGCTGGAATAGTTATTTATTGTAAGAGTGTGTTAGATAGCGTTTTATCCACGCAAGAATGTTTAACCGCGAGAGCGGTTAATTTTCTTAAGTGGATAAAACGCGACTAACACACGACTGCAATACAAGCCCAAATTATTCCAAACTTAATTAAAAATTAAATTGACATTTAAACTTTAAGCCAAATGTGCTTTCTGTTAAACGTAGTAAGCTGTTACGTGGTGCGCTGGTTACTAACAGTGGAATAAAGTTACTTTATTGTACGCATCTAAACTGTGGAATAAAGTCTCTTTATAGAGTGATTGTAGATAAAATTAATTAATTAGTTTTACTGTGCATTTTTTATTTTTACTGTGCATTTATTATTTTTACTGATCAAAAATACTTGACATTTTACATAATATACTGTGCATATAATTGGTAGCCAATAAAAATTAAAATTGAGATTAAAATTTTTTTTAACTTTTATTTATTCTTTGCAGATTACTGTAAAGTAGTCTTTCTCACAGATCTTTTGTCACAGAGCTTTTTTGTGCCTTCTGTGGTCATTAAAATAAAGTTTACGTTTTAACAGGTTACTGTAAAATTGTGTCTTGAAATTAGTTTTGTTACAAGCTGTAATTTAGTTATTTTTGTTACAAGTACCTGAGGCATTAGTTGATGTCATAGCATCTAGTACCTTGCAAGTACCTAAAACACAGTTTTTGCGGACGAATCGTTGCTGTTTACGGACGAGGTCAAACCGAGTCTGGATGGAATAGCAGATGAGTCCGCAAAAACGTTTTAGGTACGTGTTACAAACAACATTTTTTTCTTAAAGCTTCCAAACACACAAATTCACAATTCTTATTAGTTAAAAAAAATGCTATCATAGTAACCAATTTTATTCTTTGCAGATCACTGTAAAGTAGTCTTTCTCACAGATCTTTTGTGACAGAGCTTTTTTGTGCTTTCTGTGATCTTTAAAATAAAGTTTACGTTTTAAAGGTTACTGTAAAATTGTGTCTTGAAATGAAATGTTTAAAAATTTAACAAATAAATAGCACTAGTTTTGTTACAAGCTGTAAATAGTTATTTTTGTTACAAGTACCTGAGTAACTTACAAGTATCTAAAACACAGTTTTTGCTGACGAATCGTTATTGTTTACGGACGAAGTGAAACCGAGCATATAGTCCGTAAAAACGTTTTAGGTACATACGTGTAACACACAACATTTTTTTGTTAAGGCTCCCAAAACATAAATTCACAAAGACTCAATGTGTTTCTAAAACAGCTGTTTTCGGAAACGTATACAAAAAAGTCATATTTTTTATTTTTTTTTGAAGTTTGTTCAAAAAAAATACAAAAATCGCTTGCAAACTTTTAATTTTTGTTATTCCCTAAAACGTGTCAAAAATTAAAAATATAAAATATGTATAAATTAGTTTGTCCTATTGTTATGAAACCAATTTTTTCTATTTCGGTGTTAGAATAAGTCTATTCCAGCACCCAAATGATGTCATTTGAGTGCTGGAATAAGTTGTTGGCGTTAATTTAATTTTAGTGACGGACTTTCTTCACAATTAATTTTCAAATGTGAAAATATGAATTATTTTTATTTTGTAGAGCCGCCTAAAATTATTCCACATACCTAGATGTCGCCAAGCGTCGTAAAATTCTCTAGAAAAAAAAAATAAATTTTCGTTTTTTAATTTATAAAATGATATAAAGCCGCAAAATAGAAAAAATAGTATAAAGCACTTGTTGCAGAAGGTTCTTCAAGCACTCATTTGTTCCTCAAATCGCCGCTACGGAGCTCGTTTAGGAAGTTCAAATTTGTGCTTGAATAAGATACCTTCTGCAACTTGTACTTTAATATCCTATTTTTACCTGCACCTGGTCAAAAATGTAAAATTGTTAAAATTTTCTTGAGAATTTTTTATATTTATTTTAGTTATAAAATGTAATCTTTGTCGATTGTATTTCTTTTCAAGTCCAAAATCAAGAGAAAAATGAACTTTTTTTCTATTTCGGTGTTAGAATAAGTCTATTCCAGCACCCAAATGACGTCATTTGAGTGCTGGAATAAGTCGTTGGCGTTAATTTAATTTTAGTGACGGACTTTCTTCACAATTCATTTTTAAATGTAAAAATAAGAATTATTTTTATTTTTTACAGCCGCCTAAAATTATTCCACATAAATGTCGCCAACCGTCGCAAAATTCTCTAGAAAAGAAAAAAGTAAAATTTTCGTTTTTAAATTTATAAAATGATATAAAGCGACAAAATATGTACAAAAAATAGTATAAAGCACTTGTTGCAGAAGGTTCTTCAAGCACTCATTTGTTTATGTTTATTATCCCTTTGCAGTTTTGGCGTAAAACAAAGATATATTTTTTCCTCTTGTAAACTCAATCCGGGGACATACTGTATAAGTGTAGAAAACTAACAATACACACATGAATGATTTGATTGACGATAGGTCTTGCGCAGTTGTTCCACCCGGGAGGTGCGGTTTGTCCTCCCGATGAGTGTGTTTGGTTTATGATAGTGATTGAAAAACTGTCATTTATTATATCGAAAGGTGTGGTTTTTTTATTTAATTTCCTCGGCCAAATAGTAAATTAGTTTCTAAATTATCTGTTATTTTCTTATTAATACATAATAGTCAATATGACTGGGAGGTTACCAGCTTGTGTTATCGACGTCGGCACAGGGTATGTCCATTCATAACCAAACTTTTGACATTATTAACAACAACTTTCCTCATTTCCAGTTACACCAAATTAGGTTTCGCCAATAATAAAGAACCACAATTTATTATACCCTCTGCTATAGCAATAAAAGAAACCGCCAAAGTCGGCGATCAATCCAGTCGAAGACTGTGCAAAGGTGTTGAAGATCTAGACTTCTTCATAGGCGATGAAGCCTTTGAAGCTACTGGATATGCGGTCAAAGTAAAGCGTTTTCTCTACGTTGTAATGATTTTACTTAAACGACTTGTTTTTCAAGTATCCTGTTCGCCACGGTTTAGTGGAAGATTGGGATTTGATGGAAAGGTTTTTAGAACAGTGTATTTTCAAATACTTGCGAGCGGAACCAGAAGATCATTACTTTTTATTGACTGAACCACCATTGAACACCCCCGAAAATAGGGAATATACAGCCGAAATTATGTTTGAATCGTTCAATGTACCTGGTTTATACATTGCTGTGCAAGCTGTTTTAGCTTTAGCGGCCAGTTGGGTAGGCCGTAGTATTGAAGAAAGAACTCTAACTGGCATCGTTATCGACAGTGGAGACGGTGTCACACACGTTATTCCAGTGGTGAGTGAGAATTTTTAAGGAGATAGTTTAAAAATTAATGCTTTTTGACAAAGTTGACAATAATTGAATGATTTTTTAGGCCGAAGGCTACGTCATCGGTAGTTGTATCAAACACATTCCTATCGCCGGACGCAACATCACCTACTTCATCCAATCACTTCTTCGCGAGCGTGAAATCGGCATCCCCCCAGAACAGTCTCTTGAAACCGCCAAAGCAATCAAAGAAAGACATTGCTACATTTGTCCTGACATTGCAAAAGAATTTGCGAAATACGACGCAGACCCAGCTAAATGGATGAAAAAGTACGAAGGAATGAACTCGGTTACCAAACAGCCTTTCAGCGTTGACGTTGGCTACGAGAGGTTTTTGGGACCAGAGATTTTCTTTCATCCGGAATTTTCCAATCCGGATTTTACCATTCCGTTGTCTCAAATCGTAGACGATGTGATTCAAAATTGTCCCATTGATGTACGGAGGCCCATGTATAATAACATTGTTCTGTCGGGGGGGTCCACCATGTTTAAGGACTTCGGGCGGCGGTTGCAGAGGGACATAAAGAAGACAGTCGATGCGAGGCTGAAGCTTAGCGAGACTCTTGGAGGTGGCAGATTGAAGGTTTGCTATTGCGTCTGCTGAAAATAGTTTTTGATTGGACTAATTTGTAGCCTAAACCTATTGATGTTCAAGTTGTCTCTCATCATATGCAACGGTATGCTGTTTGGTTTGGAGGGAGTATGTTGGCTTCAACGGTAATTTGCCACTTGTTTTGAAGGTTTTAATTATTGGGAAATTTGTGTTTCAGCCGGAATTTTATACCGTTTGCCACACAAAGGCCGCATATGAAGAATATGGACCTAGTATTTGCAGGCACAATCCTGTATTTGGAACTATGACATAATTAAATAAATTCCTTAAGTTGTCTATATTATTATATTGTGCATTTTTATTATAAAATTTATAGATAATATTTTAATCGTTTTGTGAAATTTAATTTTAATTAATAAAATATTAGTTCTTATAAATTTGCCTGATCAAATATAAAATAACACCGAAATAAGTTAGCGTTCAATTTCTCATTATAACCAATTCCAGTTCAAGGATATTTCACGACTTTTTGACCGTTCCCGGTATATTGTAATATTTTACATCTCAAATACCATTTCCAAAAAAGGGGAATAAGTCTCTTGCCCTCAAATGCGATTAAATATATAAAATAATGCTTTGATAAGAAAGATTTATGTTGCAATAGGTTTTTCGGGGCAAATAAATAAAAAACCACCCAGTTTGAAGTTTTGTTTTCCAGGGTTGGTATTGGGTAACCGCTCGCCCTGGTGCAACTTCATGTCATTTGTTGATGCGTCAACTGACAGATTTTCGTTAAAATGTGTATTTAACGACAGAAATTAAATGATGCAAAACATTAATTGTTGTTATAATGTTGTTTAATATCTTGGAAATTTGCGGAGTAAGTCGAATAAGTATTTTATGTTCTTCATATTGTGTAATAAAGCAAATTAAAGCGCTCCCACCAATGCGCCATTTTTATTGTGTTATTTAAATTTAGTTTAATTTAGCTCATTCCTCTACAAAAATCTTAACTATTTAACGAAAACAGCACGCTTTGTTTGTAAATAATTCAGTATTAATATTGATTTTTTGATTTTTGGTGGTTCCTGGAAAAGTTGACAACATAACCCAACCTCACCTTTTATGACCTCACGGTAAACAAGAACATTTTTGCAGATCCCCAACAGTAATAATTAAGTTCTTATTAATTTATTCATGATATAGTAGAACATGGATCCTCATTTAGTCAACGAAGTAATCGAAATTGAAGACGATGTTATTAACTTGGGTGAGTATTCACTTTGGTTTTTACCAGCTTTGTTCTGTGAGTACCGTTGTTATTATACTTTTAGACGACGTTGAGAATACTCCAGAAGAGATAATATATGAATGGGACGCCAAAATTCGCAAAAAATTAACTATGTTTAGTGTGGTTGATAACGAAATTGTGTTGGGAGATTTAATGAAGGAATATTTGCAGTAAGTTTATTTAAAAAGTGCTTTTTTATACATAATTAACTGGCATGTGTTTTGATAGATCATTTCAAGAAATGGTTAATAGTTATGAAGAGTATGAAATCTTGAAGAATAAAGTGTTTCATCACATTAGTTGTCTGTATTTGTACTATGTTGAAATACAGTGTTGTAGTCCAGACAATTATTTAAGCAACATGGAGGACATTTTAACTTTATACTGTAATTTGGAGCTTGCAATAATTCGTCCGTTAAAGAAAAAAGAACGACAAATAGAGTCTGTCGCTAAGAAAATCATACACATGTTGACAGTGTATCTTCTTGAGCGACTGGATCACATTTTACACGTGTTAATTAAAATGAATACCACCAACCTTTCAAAAACTTGCTCAGGAGTATTAAATATTCTCTACAAGTAAGTCTTTAAAGTTAATAATTTACGTATACTTAGTTTTGTATTGAAGGCATTTTCTTATCAAAGTACCTGCGTTAAATTTGTGTGATGAGTCGTTCTGTAGAAATTACATAGTTTTTCAAAAATGGAAAAAAATTCAGAAAATTGAAGAATGGAAACATATGGATGACCTTTTGTATAAAAGGTTTAAACGGACTCCTGAATCGATAAAAAATAACGAAACGCTTAGACAAATATTAATGCCAGCTTCTGAATCAACTGTTGAGATAGTTTTAAATCTATTTCGCTCGTTTCGGGATGTATCAGATGCGTATTTTGAACACGTTACGGCAAAGAAAAATCTGGATATGGCCGATATAGACTTCAATATTGATCTAGGCGAGGATGAACCGACAATACCAGTCCATGTAAGCTTTAACATAATTAATCTTGATTGTTGTCTTATATTTTAAACATTTAAGGATGAAAATGAGGAAGAAGTTAAATTTTTAAAGGCGTATTATGAAATTGAAAGAAATATGTCTAGCTTATCGCATTTGATAAATTCCTCAGATATGGAGGAAGTCGATATCTTTAGGAAATGTAAGAAGGAATTTGACGAGGATGACGATGTGCAATTTCTCGGCATTACGATGTTGCCACAAGGGCCAATACATCAGATTGATAATGACATTCCTAGGATTGGTAATGTAAGTATTTTTATATTTTGAGAATCCAATAAGATTTGTTTTGTAACAATTTTTATGTAACACTTAAATATTTATTTTGGTATGGAAACGCCCTCCAAAAATTTTAAATTATTTTTGGTTACCCATTTTGGTGTTTTATTTTTACTCGACCTGCGACAATAATTCACTTATTAAAAAAGATTTTCAATATGTCTTTATTAAGATATGACGTATTTCTGATTACCTTATAAAAAACAGAATTGTTTACACTTGTTGGTATACAAAATTTATGAAGCGTTTTAAGTTTTGTTTGTTTAATTAAGGAAATTTTTTACTTGACTATTTGACTGGATTTTATTTTTATTTTTATTTTTTTGTTCTTTATACCTTATATGTTTATACATATCTAATTATAAAACTTGTAAGGAAGGATAGTTTTGGTACCATTCAAATAAACTTTGATGATGTGTTTGTTGTTGGGTATACTTTTAGTCATATTATTTTATTATAGACTAATAGTGACGCCACTCCACTAGTCCAAATCGAAGAAGAAAGATCCTCAATTGCTACTCCGCCGTCACTCCTGGAGCCGGTGATAGAAAAGACTCTTGAGACTTCTACTTTGGAAAACTTGAATGGAATCATGTCAATTTGTGTTGGATCTCCTCGAACCGTCTCTGAATCGTCAATTTCTTGCCAGCCTAGTGACATTGCCGAAGCTCCAACGGAACCTTCAACTCCAGTTCTACCTTTAATCAAAGAAGTGATTAGTGCAAGTGAAATTCCACCAGAAACAAATCAACCTGAAGTGTCCTTGATTTCGAACGATACACATATTTCAAGTCCTTCTAGTCCACAGATAAGTGATCAAGTTTGTGAAAATAACACTCAAAGGACGGTCGAAATGAAAAGTGTTGAAGTCCAAGCTGATATTATGAGTAATTCCGTGTATAACGACTATGGACTGACGACGCCACCTTTTGATGTACCTCTGGATGAGCAACGAGCAGTCGAACCTCGTCTATATGCAGATATCGGACAGAAAAAGAACAGTGAAAACGTTTTTGAGAAAATAGCGGTGACAACAAGGACAATCGACGTGCAGGTGGATCCCCCAAGTATCGAGAGTTGTTCGTATAACGATTACGGTTTGACGCCTCCAAACGACACACACTTGGATGACCACGCAACGAGATTACAGAAAACTTGTTTGTATGCGAATATACGACAAGATGACAAAGATCTGGACGAGGACAAACTCGTCGAAGAAGATGTTCGTGAAAGTGAGACTGAAGTTGATAATACTAAGCAGGTGGGCGGTGAAATTTGCGGTCCAAGTGAAGAAAATCTTGATTCCGAATTTGAAGATTTTGAAAACCAGTTAGACATGGCCGAAATTCCGAATATAAATACGGAGGAAATCGATATAAATGACCTGCAAGTGGATAACAGTCATGTTGAACCTCATTTGAAGATTCGGGTAAACCCCGATCTCCAAATCCCTGAATATAGCGGTTCCAAAAACAACGATCAGATCGACACGGGCCAAGAAATTATCCCAGATACAGCCCCAAACATCGTTCCAGTGATTGCAGAAAATTTCAAAGGAACTGAAACTTTTAATGGCAATACCGTTTTGAAACCTCTCCTATCCTCCAACCGAACAAACGGCCAGACAAAGGATGTTCCAACACCATCGAAAATCGTTTATACTTCATCGCAGAAACTCCGAGCGGCTCCGCTGGATGACTTTTCTCGGTTTGAAGCCGCAATACACGTCCGGTGGAGCAAAATGAAGGAGAATCACGACTTTGAGGACATTCTCTCGGGCCCCGTCACCAAGGCGGTGCCTACGAAGCACCCCGTACTGGGAGTTCAAGACAAGTTGGACTTTTTCCAGGATTCTGTGCCCAAACAGGTCGCGAGTGCGAGTAGTCGGTCGAATAGTCCAACGGAAATGACTTCGCCGCCTTACGAAGCCATCGACGATTTTCGTGGCTACTACAGTGCTAGTGTGAATGGGCACGTTCGACCGCCTCCAGCTGAACCCAAAGTTCTTAAAAGCATCCTCAAGAAGACCTCTTCGAGACGGCCGGTTCCTGGCGTTTTAGCGCCGAAACGGGTGCGAAGGGACCCTAAACTGAACATGATACCGAAGGTGGCGGTTGAGCGTTTGTCCTTTATCGAAAACAAAATCAAGAAAGCGGTTAATATTACGGGCACGTTGAGGGTAGACTACGATAAGACGACGCCTCACATCAATGAGAAGGATGTCGTACGTTGTATTTCCCCACCTAGGTTTTCATGGATTGTCGATGATAAACTCAGTAATACAGGTATAGTAGAGTCGCCAGTTGATGTGTACTGCAAGAAAGTTTCCTCGAAATGTGAGAAAAATCAGTCCTCGTGTTGCAACCAGTTAGCTGAAGAATTTACCAAGTTGAATTGCAACGTTGAAGACAATGCGTTGAATTTGACTATTCCTAATATCCTACCTCCTGTCGACCCTGAATCCGAATTCTCCAATTCCCCAACTTTATTGCAAGGCAAGGACGAGTTGCTGCAACACTGTCTCGAGGAAACTTCAATAGAAACACCAGAAATGGTCAACCCGAAATCGTTACTTTGTGATAATTCAAATTTTTATACCTCTCACTCTATTAATAATAATAAATGCGATTTAAAAAATACAGAGTCAGAGTTAAAAAAAGAATCGCTAGATGAGACTATAAAATTACCAACAGCTGTTCCTGAATCTTACGATTTTGATAAAACTTTTAAAAACGAGGTCTTTTTAAAAATTGATTGGCAAAATTTAAATGATTCGGACGGCGAGACGCGGTTACCTCTCAAGAAACGGAAGCTTTCGGTGGCAGAGAAGAATGAAGAAGAGAAGAAAGAAGAGATCAGTTATCCGGCGACGCCCATGATTAGCATTGCGGAATTGGAAGCGTTGCATCCAAGAAAGTTACCAGCTAATAACACACGACCGTTTAAAACACCAGCTGAACGAAAAGAAATGCCGCCTTTGCCTGTTTTTTGTAATGTAGATTCTGATACTAGTCCGATCGTTACAGGCCAATTTAATATCAATAATCACACTTATCACAATCCTACTATTAATTATCACATGAATAATGTGCCTGTACCTTTTATTAATGTACCTTGCGGGTCGTACTATTCTTTACCTCCTATTTTAGTACCTTTTAATAATGTCTCGAATTTTGAACAAGCCAAAGTAAATCAGCAGCAACAGGAAACCAACGTGAAGAAAGCAAACAGGAAGCAAGGAAGACAAAGAAGACGTCATTAAGTTTCATTCCAATTGAGTCAATTTTTATTTTTCAATTCAGTATTTACTAATCTAGTAATTTTTTCCACACTGGCTGTGAAGTAATCTCTTATTTATTAATTTGTTGAGCATTTAAATTTTTTATTTATGGAAGAATGATCAAGAGAAGATTTTTTATTTTATAATTTAATATAAAGTAAATTGCATGTGATTTTTATGCCAATAATTCTTCGTCGATGGATGAACTCCAACTTCATTGATGGACACTTCGTACTTATAAATATAACATCTCAAGCTACGTACCTACGAGTTAATAAACTGTTTTTTTTTTATGTTTTAAGGTTCGATGACAGTGAAAATTCGTGAACATGTAGAGAAGAAACCAAAGAAACGGAAAGCTGGTAAGAAGGTACGGATTTACACAGTGATCTGTTTTAATGAAATGTGTTACAGAAAACCAAATTAATAGCAAAGCCGATACTGACATTCGAAAAAGAGGTGAGTATTTTAGAAATTTAATGTTTCTATTTATACGGTTATTTTTTCATGGTCTATTTGATCGGAAAATGGGTACATGTTTCTTATTAGCATTGAATTAGTATACTAATTAATAATTTTCTCATTCATAGCGTTCCGTTCAATGAGAGAACATTTTTTTTATACAGCATCTCTAAAACTATTTGTCAGTATCTGTTACGAATCGATTAGACTAAAAAAGTAACCAATTAACACAGAATGGATAAAAAATATGCCACGTTTTTTTAACCAAAATTTAGTTTTCTAACTTTTAATGAAGATTTTGCTAATAGTGAAACAAAAATTTCTTGCTTCAACTACGATCAATAAATATGCGAACTCCTTTATTTGAACACATGTGATATTCAAAAGTAATTGGAGATCTGCTAGTATTTTTTTTATGTATACAGGGTGTGTCAGAACTCGCGCCCCAGAGGAAAATTTCATGTAAGATAAGGTACCAGGACACGGAAAAAATGTTTAAAAAATTTTGACATTTATTTTTTGACACCGATGATCTTGTATACAGGTGCGCCAGAACTCGCGTCCCAGACAAAAATGCCATATAAGGTAAGATACCAGGAACATGGAAAAAATGTTAAAAAAACTTTATCTATAAAAATTTCGAAGTTATAAGGGTTTAAAGTTTGCACTTTGACTCCATTTATTTCTGTTGTAAAAATAATTTTCCAAGTTTTTTTTGCTATAGGCTCTTTATGAATCAAGGAAGCTGTCTCCTAAATTGTAACTCTGTTTAATGTTATTTGTGACTTTTATTTTCAAAATTTTTGTCTCTTAAATAATTGTGAAATAAATAAATGTAAAAAAACATATACAAGATCATCAGTATCATTAAATAGATATAAAAAAATTTCAAATGTCAAAAAATATATCTCAGAATTTTTTGACAGATAGAATTTTTTAAACATTTTTTTTATGTTCCCTGGTATCTTACCTTACTTGAATTTTTTTTTCTGGGGCGCGAATTTATTTTTTTATAATTATTTAGTAAAGGTACAACAATTTTGACAATCAAAGCCACAAATAACATTAAACAATGTTACAATTGAGCATACAGCTTCCTTATTTCCTCTTCTAATAGCTTGTTGCAAAAAAAAATTGGAAAATTATTTTTCCACAGAAATAAATAGAGTCCAAATTTTTTATAGATAGACTTTTTTTAACATTTTTTTCATGTTCCTGGTATCTTACCTTACATGATATTTTTCTCTAGGGCGCCAGTTCTGACGCATGTTAGAACAAATATCCAAAATAAAGGAACATACCAATGTTAGTATTAAAAATAATCAACTGAGGTTTGCAAATTTTTGTGATAAGTACATAATTGTAGTTATTGCACATGTTAATTTCTTCCATGTAACAGCTAACTAACTTAAGACATTTTTTAATTTTTGAAGTCTTGTCGATGGTTGTGTATTTTTGTGTTCTTTGTTATTTGTGTTGCTGTTGTCGTTTATTTACATGATTTCCAATTAACCTTGATCTTATACGTGTAAAGATTTAATTGTGTCCAGCTTTCAGGACGGCCAAGAAAAAACACGCAACCGACAAAGAAGTAACAAGGGTCCGAAAACGTCAAAAGACTGATTCAACAAGAAACAGTACGGTGTCTAAAAGTGATAGTGAATTTCACAAGTTACTGAATAGTGGAGCATACACTAACAAACCGTTTAGACTCGATCTAACATCGTAGTTTAAAAACTCCAGGTGCAGTGGATTCCCGTTTGTGGGTATTTGTACATTTTTCTAAGAGAGTTTTGTCTGTGATTTATTATAGATTTATTATTGTAATTTTTTGTTAAGGGCTTGGTCCCCTATTGTAAATATTTCATTTGTGCTTGTAAAAATTGTATAAAATTGTAAACACATGTAAAGTACAAATAGAAAATAATTTTTTAAGACAACTGTTCCCAAATCGAAGTTCTTATCTATCGACTGAATACAAATATTTTTATGTAATCTGTTGGTATCACCTCGATTTTGTTTTGTATACTGCGAGATTAAAAGAAATTTTTATCGAAAATGAATTTATACTTTCGGTTTTACTTATGTGTTCCTATTTTGTACAATTATAATACACTTATGACTCAACAGTCTTATTTTACATTCCCTTAAAAAGGGGGTCAAGGTGGGGCGAATGATTAATGAAAAGTGTTTTGGACTTTTAAATAAAAGTGGTTACTCAACTGCCAACATAACTAACAAATGTTACTAAGGTGTTTGACAGATGACAGCAATTGTCACTTTGCGACGATGGCGAAGGTTTTTAAGAAATTAAAATTAGAATAAAAATACACGAAATTAATATAAACAAAGTAAGTTTTTCCTTTGAGTATATAAAGTTATTATCATCTTTTTGGGTTGTTGTATGTTGCTTTCTTTTTTACCGAATTAGTGACCAGAAATGACAAAAATGGTAATTACGAAGACGAAAAAGTAATTTAATTATGGAATCGCCCCCTTCAAGCACAACATGGTCCGAAGCTTTTGTTTTAAGTGATGACAGTGGTCTTTTGTTAACAAATAGTTCTATATCTAGTGGTAGTATGAGTGGAGATAGTAGAAGTGGCCCTAATCGTTTACACATAGAGGTGAGTTTTGCATTCACGTATATTGTTTTTATTACACACATTTAAAACTTAGGATAGTGATTGCGAAGAAAAATCCTTTTCACAAGATTCTTTAGATGGTATGTCAGATATTATGTGTGGAGAGAACTTCAACACTTTAAAGAAAGGCCCTAATTGGATGGACTACTCGCTGAAACATTCCTCTCCCATAGAGCCCCCCTTAGAGTTTCAAGACAAACCACCCTCTGACATACTAGATAGCTTCTTTGACCAATTCGCAAGCCAAATCTTAAGCAAAGCATTTGAAGAATATAAAGACATTGAGTTAAGGAGGATGAAAATTTTGAATTATTTTCACCGCCCTTCGCATCATTTATTACTAGGACGACCGTATTACACATCTGAGTTCATCTCATACAGCCCATGCCATGGTAGGCCTGGTTCAAGGAGCTCTCTTGGTTCTTCACGTCTTTCAAGTTCACATAACTCTTTGTCCGTCCCTGCTGCACACAAAGTTGATGATTCGAGCTTTATAACGCAGGCAGTCTCGCATGATACGCTTTCTTCAAACCAAATAAGCGATTTGTACAATGTACCCTTTGACAGTGATATGTATGCCGTTCCGGTGGATGTTATTAAACCACCACTAAAGCCCAAAAGACACCAGCAGAATAAAAAGAGGCGGAGGAATACGTCGTCGGGGTGCCGGGAAATTGAAGCGAGGCAGTGCAGGATTATCTCAAGCAAGAAAAATACCTTGAAGGCCGAAAGGGTGAGCATTAAACATTTTTATAGTACTAGTGGTAAAAGTCTCCTATATTTAAAAAAAAAAAAATTGTAGAATCAAACTTTCTTTTAATAATGTAATTAATATTTAATAATCTTCTAAGTATGAGTTAACTGCTCGTATTGGCCTTTATTAAAATTCAGTTTTATTTCTAGATTTTAAACTTCGCAGTTATAATTATATAAACTTAAAAAGTACCACGTCTCGCTGTGAATGACGAAAGTCAACATCCTCTGTAAACTATTTTTAGCGATCGCATATTTATTCTACCAGAATTGCAAAACTAAATTAATGAAAAAAAATGACGATAAAAAAATTATATTATACAAAAATCACATTTTTCTAAACGTGTTTTGTCAAATTTTTTGTAATTAATTAAAAAATTCTTCGCTGCATTCGCCATTTCTAACTCTTAGTTGCATAAATACCTATTAACTACTGATCTTTTGACTGTTTTGGGCAAAGAATTATGTTTTGTTGAAAAATAGTATTATGTGCTGTCGCTGTCGCTTCAAAAACAATTATGTTGGTCGTGATCCAAGATAAATACCTCTGAATGTGAAGAACCCAGTAATAGTTTGACACTTTATTTTAATCTTGTTAGTGCACAAATTAGGCTTAATCAACAACCTTTCAAGATTATTTTGGTTTTTATACTAGTTTTGTGTATGAAAGCGAATTAAAAATACATTTGTGAAGTTTATGTTTTACATTTTTCGTGTTACTGCATAAAAAAAAAGATTGTTAGGAAGAAACTAATTAATTGTAAGTATTTATTTTAAAGTACATATTAATGTTATTAAGAAGTTTATAGATTTCTGTAAAGCGCTTATGAAGTTTTGTTACGAGCATATTCTTTAAAGAAAAACTAATTAAAAAAAAGATATTGATATACGAAAACAATAATCTTACAAAATGAGAAAGAAAAAAATAAGACGTTAACTTTTTTGGAGTGTTGAAATGCGAATTTGAAACCTATTTTAATTTTTGTTGAAAGGATTTTGAGAAAATCGCTTGCGTTCGAGTGTTTTGTTTACTACATGTCTACTACATTTGTAAAATTTGTCTGGAATTTTAGATAAAGTAAAGCGCACACACCCCTTTTCTATTAAAAAATAATCAATAAATAGTTTGGATGTTGTTAATTTTTTCGAGTGGTATTTTTGTGTGTATTTATTTTTTGAGCATAATACTCTAAAAAAATATATTTAAACGAAAACAATGTTTATAATATTACTTTTGGTTTATCACATGAAATTAAATCTTTTGTAACTTGAAACAGTTTTGGTGCTTAGAAAATTACAATACATTCGGTTCAATTTTTGATGATTTTTTTTTCCATTTTAAAGACATAAACTTTTTAAAAATATTATTATTTGTAGGCTAGTAGAATACCTATCGAATTTGTACTATAATAAAATTGATTATTCACTTTATAGATCCGTTACCATAGTTTGTTATTTGATCAATAATTTCAAGTCCTAACTGATTTTTAATTGAAATGGACATACGTGTTGCTGTGCTAATTTTCCAACAACAAATGTATGTTTTTATTTTATATTAACGGAAATTATGGGGTAAAATTATGATTGTTAGAAAGGAAGGCACAAAAGTGGCGTAGACATAATATCTTGTTTAAAATGTTGTAGATAAGTGATGTTAAAGTCTTCTTTTTCGTTTATTTTAACGACCCGCCATAATTCGGAACAGATATTAACATCAATGTGAACGTCAGACTTTATTTTTTATTGAATAATAAATGGAGATATGAAAATTTTAATTTAGATAAAAATAGAAATTTTAATAAGAAAACGCAAATAACCTTGTTGTGAGTCGTCACCACATCAGTAATAATATTTTCTACATGTCATTTAAGACGCGAAAATACATACTTGTGGCTTAATCGCATTCACTTATCATTTTAGCACATATGATATCATTTACCGCAATGTTAATGACTTATTATTAGATCTGGCGCGTATGAAACATGAAATTTTTTCAGTATCATTGGTGTTTACATAAAGAAAACAAACGTCACAGTGTTGCTGGTACGTCCGCACCGATCGAAGGGGAACCGATCCACATGACTTTGCAAGAAGTGAGGCATTATCTCCAAACGTTGTATTCAAGTTCATCTGATTCATCCGATCACAAAGAGCGCAGTTGCAGACCGAAACATCCATTGATAATAACCGAAAACAAATACACAACGGAACAAAACAATTCGCCGGTGAAGAGAGAAACGATTTGTGCCGCGAACACGAACGGAAGAACAAAAAAGAGCACATTCCTTATTAACATTAAGAATAAAAAAGTTAAAGACTCCTGTGATAATGTCGGCAAACAAATAAATATTTCGCAAACGAGTAAACCAGATAAGCGCAAAAAGACACCAGCGAAGTTGTTCTCGTTTAAGCAGACTTTATGCAATATGTTTAGGTTTAAAAGGTTTTTATCGCCCGAACACGTTAAATGTGATGTTAGCGACGTACAAGAAAAATCGAATTATATTAGCAACGCCAGTTTGGCGGAGGAAACACACAATAACATATCTTGTAGGGCATTGCCGCCTTTGCCTTTCAAAGAAGAGGAGAAAGCAGATGAACAGATTTTAGATTTCGCCACTAGTATCCAAAGAGTTAAAGACGTAATTAGAACACATTTTTATTTGTAGTGTTTTATGTGTCGGTTTCAGTATGGTTGGTATTGGGGTCCATTGCCGAGCGAGGTTGCCGAAAAAATACTGTCCAACGAACCAGACGGATCCTTTATTGTACGTGATAGTAGCGACGATCATTATATTTTTTCACTAACTTTTAAACTGAATAATTGTGTTAGACATGTCAGAATTGATCACGATCAGGGTATACAAAATGAAAACATCAAATATTCAACTAATTGAAAACATTTCAGGTAATTTTAGTTTCGGTAGTTGTACAAAGTTCAAGTCGCAAACAATCGTAGAATTTATAGAAAATGCGGTTGAACATTCTCGTAGTGGTAGGTATTTGTTCTTTTTGCATCGAAGGCCGGTGATTGGTCCAGTTAGAGTGCAGTTGTTACATCCGGTATCGAGATTTAAGCAAGTACAGAGCCTACAGCACATTTGCAGGTAGGTAACCGATTTGTTATTATTTTCAATCCTGCATTAAATATTTTACTTGATAGATTTGCAATCCACAAAGTGGTTCGCCGGGATCTGATTCCCAGTCTTCCATTACCGAGAAGAATGATTGATTATTTGAACACTCCACATTATTATTCAGAGCATCTGATAGATGTAGAAGATACAAGTAATGAACAAGTCCCTCCTAGAATTCCCACTCCAGCGATACGACGCGATTATCAGGAAGAAGAAGTCCAAGCACCTATCGTTTCCAACGTACCTCTAAATAATTATGTTGTTTTAAATAACACTAATCCTCGACAATCCTGAGGTTTTCACTTTCTTTCATATTTATAGTTATTTATTATTTTGTTTTGTTAAATTTGTGCAATTAATTTTCAGACCAAAGTTTTAATGTGATTTTAGTATTGTTATGCTTGGAAGTCAGCCGTAGTTTTTAAGCCAATAACTTATTTATAAGGAAGCAAACGCACATGATAGTAGTTAAGTCAGAAAATAACGTATTTCTTATTAGGTTGTGAACATGTTAGTCACAATAAGGGGTTTGGCGCGCTAGACAAGACTAAACAAACCCCTAATGTGAATGGACGCTACTGTATTTATTTCATCTATAGCTTAGGTTCCTAACAGATTAAGTTTATGGTTTAACTGTTATTCAGAAGTAATATATTGAAATAAATTTTTTTCTCACTAAATAGTAACATTTTAGGAAGCTCAAATGCATAACAAACCATCCCTTAGCACAAAAAAAAACATAAAATTGCACCTAAACTTTGAAACTAAACTTTAATTCCCCATAAATTACTAAAAATTTAACATAAACAGACATTAACTCTCAATTAAAATCGGTTAAAAAATTCACGTGGGAATCCCAAGAGTTCGCCTTACAATCCTCTCCGCTATTCTGTTAAATTCTTCCCTATTTTCCCTCCACATTTTTGCAGCATCAACATTAGCTCCACTTTCATCATTAGGTTCTAAAAAATCGTGGTGATTTTTTAAATATTTTGTTTTTGAAAAACATACCTGCAAGCATACTGACAACTGAGAGAAGTATTTTTTCAACGCTTTGTACAGGAGACCACCTCTCAGCACTCGATTCATACCCCATAGGGTCATCTCCTGGGGCATGCAAAATAGAAATGCATACTCGCCCATCAGCATAAACTAAAATCTGCTGATTCATTTTCTGTTACAACACCCACTAATGTACTTACTATTGGGATGGAACATTTCACAAGTAAACTGCATTTTTGGGGGACTTAGGGGGTAGTCGGGAGGGAAAATCAGTTTAGCCGGGAAAACACCACCCTCAAAACATGTTCCCTCAGGGCCCCTAAAAACCCGTTACAAAACGGTTTCTCTATAGTGACGTACTTACGTTATCAACGCTTCCCACTCAAAAAAATTTTCTTCGTTTATTGGGCCCGCAATAATACCTTCTGGGGGGTTCAGAGTTAGTTCTACAAATAACAAATAAATGAAAACAGTTTGAGGTTAGATTTAAAAGTTACGTTTGTACTCGGCCATTAGGCGTCTTAAAGCTGAGCCTGCCATTTTTAACAATATTTCAACAATTCGAGCACCTAAAAATGTGCATTGAATAAAAATTAATTATTCTTCAATAAATTTCTTCGACGTGTTGACATTCCCCTTCCCCTTTGTTGCCAAATTCACGTCAATCACACACAGGATCGCCAACCACTACCAAAACCAAAACAATTACCAACATTTATCCGAAAATCGATAAAAGGCACCGATTTAATCATGTGACATTTGTGACATCAAATCTCACCTATCAGCGAGAAGAGTGCGGTCACGTGGCATTAAAAATCTGTCATTTTTGACAAGTGTGAAAGGTTATGCGTTGTTCTCTAATTTGTTTTACAATTGTTTTGAAATTTTTAATGCACAAATTTAATTTCTGTGATTAAAAGTATGCAAGATTCGCTTGAAGATTATATTCGAATTTCGCGCAACTGCAAAGAGGGACCAACCCCGGTTAAGTAAGTTTTCATAATAAAAAATAATTGTTAAACTTGGCCCATTTACTTAATTATTTCTAGGAAAGAAGTTCTAATTACTGCTCAAATAAAAAAGGAATGTGATGCGAAAGCAATGCAAATACTTCAGTTCGCAATAGAAGGGAAAATGAGGTCAGATGCTTTGTTCAAATGTGTAAGTATAGTAATATGGTGTAATACAAAATTAATAATTCTATTTGTAAAGTTACCCTACATTAATCAATCTCATTATCAAGACATTGTTGAAGAAAGGGCCCTGAGTAAGCTGTGTGGATATCCACTTTGCTCCAAAAGAATTCCAGATATGCCAAAGAAACAGTTTTACATTTCCACTAAAAATAACAAGGTTTACGATATAACAGATCGCAAGGTATGAAATGAATCTGTTATGAAACTGCTTATGTTATATTTTTTGTAGAATTATTGTAGCAATTTTTGTTATCGCGCCAGTCTTCATATCAAAGGCCAGATAGATACTAGTCCATTATGGCTCAGAAAGCACGAAAAGATCCATTACACACTTCTCAACAAATCAGAAAAGTAAAGAATTCGTGTGTAAGTACATGTATAAAAAAAATGTTTTAGGGGTTTGCCAGGAGAAGTGGTTGACCAGGGTATAACAAAACCAGTTATGGAGCCGTTTTTTACATCAGTATCAAGTTTCACTCAAATGTCATTGGATGAAGCAGAAGAATTAGAATTAAACTCCCAGGAGGAAGAAACAAGTAAACAAAAAAAGAAACCCAAAAAGTACCAAAGAAATGCAATGAAAACTATTAATGAAAATGAGGAAGAAGAGCAAATTGAATCTGAAGTGACACAAGATTCCACCACTGAAAAAATTGACGAATTGAAAGAATCTGTATTAAATAAAGAAAATAAAAATACGGTGAAAATAAAAGAAAACCCGTCGGCTCAAAATAAACAAATAAATAACAGTGATGTGGAATCACATATCTACAAATGTATTAAAGAATGGTTAACTTTAGAAACGCTTATGTTCATTCATGGTGAAGAAAAAGTCAAAGAAAAGTTAGACAGTCAGAAATTAAGTCACTATTTTGACTCCTTGAAAATATCACAATTGCAAGTGGAGCAACAGAAAAGGTACTTTGACATTTGTAGAAAGTTGCATCTGAGAGAATTGGCTGAAGAAAAATTTGATAAAGCCGTTGTTGGAGATAAGACATTAAAGCCCATCCCTGATTATCAACAATTGAAAGAAGAAAGTCGTGAACTTGATTTAAAAGTAAAATGTTTCTACAGCGGCGAAATACATATCCAAGAAAATAAAAACTTCCCCACAAAAAAAGAAGAAACGACCAATGAAGAAGAGGAACAACCCGCCGTACTACCCTTAGTTGATATCAATTCCCAAAATGCATTAAGAAGAAAAATCTTCCTAAATTCACTCAATAAAACGTAATGTTCTAAATGAATTATAACTAATTACGAAATAATTTTTTGTAGGGTACAAACTTTATTCCAGACATTGAGGATAAGTCCAAGTTTAGTTTTATTAGATTTGCAATCCTTGGTTAGGACTTTTAAATTGAAAGCTGACAATATTGTTTTCAAGCCTGCAGTTTGGACCTACGTTGCTATTATTTTATTAAAAATGTGGGTAATAACAATAATGTTTTAGTGCTCCTCTATATGATTTTGTTGCAGTCTGGCATTGAGGGACGAAAATTTGCGAAGACTTCTGGACCAGGAGAAATCGAATAACCAGTTAAACGTTTGGTTGTCTTCACTTCCCAACAAAACTCAAATACTCAGTGATACTTTAAATATTCTTTTTGATATTGATACATTTGTGGAAAATTACATTTGTAAATAATTTTAATAAAATAAATGTATCAAGTAGCAACGATTATGTGAAGTTTTGTAAGTTACGTTGAAAGATGCGCGTGGTTTGATTTTTCCGTGGGTTTTTTTCGAGTATTCAAAATGAATTGGAACGTTATTAATATGTTTTCGGCCAAAAAAGTGAAGCTCCATGGGATGAAATCAGAAAAATGGACAACAAAAGATAAAATAAATCAGTACAAAGGACTTATCAGTCTTTATAGTAATTAAATTTTTTTCTTGAGATTCAGTTTCTGTATTGTGTTTTTAGCAAGAGATCGGAAAATTATTGAACTCGATACAAATGTGACTCGGAGAAAACTCTCTAGGCTTATAAAAGATTTGCAAAAGGCGGTTTATAATGATCGAAGGGAGTTGGACAACGAAATTAGGGGTGATAAACAGAAACTGCGTAATACTTTAGCCGAGCATAGGGAGCTTCAGTTGGCCTTCCAAAATTCGCAACCGAAGGTTTTATTAAAAATTGTTTTCATTTCTTCCAATGTCTATTCTAGAAAGTGATTGAAGAAATTAAACAGCGTAATTTTAATAAACGGAAAGTTTTGGACAGGTTGAAATATGAGAAAAAAATGAGGTCGCAAAAATTAATAGATTTAAAGGTACCTAAAACAGTTCATTGAACATTTTTGTAATTAAAGTTTAACCATAGTTGGAGCAAGCATTACTGGAAGACCGTTTGAAATACGCATTTCTGGGGCAAATCAAACAGGAAAAAGAAGCACAAATTATAACCGGCAAATTACAAGACGCGATTTTGCGAAAGGAAGGTGCCTCAGCTATCTATCACATTTACCGTGAAATAATCGACATTATGAAAAAAGTAATTTTCAACTGTTGGAACTTGACTTATTTCAAATTCTTGCCTTAGGACGCTTTATACTTTGATGCGATTATAGCAACAGTGAGAAACGATGGATTTAGCCAAAGCAAATGTTTCTTAGGTGCGACTAAACTCGGACAACTTGCGACGGAATATCTAGACGATAGAAGACAAGAATATGACACACTTGAAAAAATTATAATCAAAGATATGACTACTCGCAAAACTGACATTCGCGTTTTGCAAGAACACGTTGAACATGCGACTGCCAGCATTAAAATGTTGCTACGAAAAGATGTAATTTATTTGATACGAGAAAACACTATGTCCATTTAAATTTTGTAGAGTGATATTACAACATGTGCTAGAAGTTTGAAGGATTCCCCTAGCATGGAAAATCTGCGCAGAGATGTGGACCAAGTTGAAAAAACTCTGGCTTTTCTTAAAAATACAACGCTGGCACGGTCTTATGATGCAATATATCCCTGGTAAGAAAGCAGTCTTGAACTGTTCACATTACTAATTACCAATATTCAAGTCTGGAAGAACAACTCAAGCAAAAACGGCGCTTGAAGCGACTAACAAGAAAATGTGAACGCGACAGAGACATTATGTTGAACAAAACCAATCACGCTAATTTAATGAATTCGGTTTTGAAGACTTCGATGAATGAAACTACTGTCGAGTTAACTTTATACGATAAATATGAATTTACGGTAAACTTAAAATTGTAGATATAAAGCAAGGAAGAAAGAATTGAAGGAAGAAATGGAAACATTAAGAGATGAAAAGCGTAGATATGAAAAACTCCTGCAAAGCAAGCGAACAATAGCTGCGAATATTCGCATAGCTTTGCGGCAACTTTTACAACTCTCCTACGATATTTCAGATGACACTAGAAAGAAATCTGCTCCAAGTTCACACCCTTTCGGCTTACTAGTCGAGAAAAAAGAAAAACCAGAAGAAACTGTCGAAGATGAAATCGACGGTAGGGATTATTTTGTCGAAACTATAACCAAATCGGTGTTTCAGGGTCGAAAATTATACCAATTTTGGTTAGCAAGTTTACTCCTTTGATGTCACATTATTTTGCGCTCAAACACGAGACAAAACCCGATGAGGCTTTCAGGAATATTGAATCAATGATGCAGGAGCGAATGATACCAGCAGAGCAATCTGAAGAACCTCTAAGTGAAGCTTGTAATTTTATAAAAAATAAGTTATCTATTCGTGGAATTTAATATTTTTTTGTAGCCCTGTTGGAAGGTATATACGTTGAAGCCAGTGAGCAATTGACAAGGGAGGATATCAAGAAGCAGAGCCAAGAAATCGTGGCAGCGAATACAAAAAATGAAGACTTAGTTCCATTAATCGTCGTTCCTTTTAACAAATGGAAGAAAATGCAGAAGCAAAAAAAATGAAGGGATTTAATGATAAATTATCAATAAAAAATACTTAATATTAACAATTTTTCTAATCGTCATCTGCTAAAGCTGCAAATTTATTGTGGGCGTAATTGGTGGGTTCCTCATCTGAATCACTTTCTTCATTCTCCTCTTCATCGTCGCTTTCTTCACTGCTTCTTTCTTTGTGGTCACCAGATGAACCCGGGATATTTTCTTCATCCGAAATATCAGAAACGTAGTCCTTGTCGTCTGTTGGCTGATTGGAATCATCAGACTTTGCTTGAATCCACTTCACTTTCTCTATTTCAGGATGTGATGCCCAATAATCTAAAAAAAAAGAATTGCAATTCCAACAATTTCCACTTGAGAAAAATTCTTAACACAGGCGCATTAAACAAAAGCGAAAAATATTTTTAACTCAAGCAAAACAATTTTTTTCCTACACTGACTGATACAATCTAGGAAAAAATAAAATATCCACTGAAAATTGTAAAATTATAAGGATGGTTACCCCTTTGAAGCATAGTGGTTTCACACAGAAACCACTTACTTGAATTTTTTTTTCTATACGAAGAGTGGTTTCACAGCGAAGTTGCAAATTCGCAACTGGCGAAAACTGCATGTTCGGAATTATCACAAAAACTACTTTCTGTGAATGATTTCGATTTGTATCTGCATTTTTAAAAAGTGAAATAAATACTTTGTTTTTTTTTTGAACGAATGTGTTACTCAAGCACTAACTAACTAAGATGTAAGTATAGTTGTTTTACATAGTTTATTGTCAACCGGATATGGTTTTGCGGCCAAACCAGTGTGTGTGTACTAAACTTCAATTTTTTTCTTCTTTATGATGGAAAAACAAAAAAACAATTTTTTGCAAAAAAGAATTCCATCATTTTTCTACACATAAAGACGGCCTACACCAAATGCCATTAAAATCGGAAATAAAATTAAAATTCGTGCTTCAAGGGGTTAAATAACAAAAAAAAATTGTTCGCCATAGAAATAAATTGTCACAACTTCTAAAAGAACTGAATTGAAAATTCTTGTTTTTTTTGCAAGATTGAACAAAGACATATTTGGAACGCTTCAACACTCAAATTACCTTTTTTGTTAGAATACTTTGGTGGCCTGAGACACAAGCAAATTTTCCCATCCAGAGTCATTCTCAACAAATCATTGGCAGCTCTGTAGCTATCCAATCTGGCGGCTTTGGCAGTTATAAAACCTCGTTTTTTGGCCCAGCCATCGCAAATATCCATGGCACACCAAGTATCGTCATTTTCAGGGTGTTCTATCCTGAGCATATTTGGTAAATCCAAACGTTCCGCTAAACAAAGCCATTACAATACATCAAAACATAAATCAAAAACATTACCTAAATACTTTATCGTTGTAAATGGTTCTCGAAGTTGCGCGATTGGGAAACTCCCCATTAAAACTTGTATAACTTTTGGTGTTTTTGACGGAAAGACTAAACCAGGACAATCACATAAACGTACATTGGATGTTAAAAAGATTGTTTGGAAATGTTTGGTATGGCCTGGTGTTCTGGAAACACTAACAACTTTTTTACCCATGATTGCGTTAATAAGTGATGATTTGCCAACGTTGGGTTGCCCCAAACAACCAATTGTGAGAATACCATTTTTGTATTTCTCATGTTGGAAGTAACTTGTGTCAACTGACTTCATTTGAACTGTTTCCCCAATTTCAACTTTTTCATCTTCGTCGTCTTCGTATTCCAAATTCATTTCTTCCTTTATTTTGGTTTGCCACGAACTGATGTCTATATTGTCCCCAACTATGGTTTTACAAACTTCAAACAGTTGTTGACTTCCTTCAGCAGCTAATCTAAATTTGCCTTTTCGTTTACGTACTTGGAGTCCTAAAATTCACATTTAAAATCGTGTAATTAATTAATTAACAATTAATCAGCACAGACCTGCTCTGTTTACTTGAGTACCAACTAGATTATAACCAGGAAGTGTGGTAAACATGCAAATGTGCAAATTGGGGTAATTATCTTCAAAATATTTTTTCCATGCAACAACTAACGGCGCTGGGGCCAAATCAATTTTATTCAATACTAAAATAAAGTCTTTTTTTAGTGTCTCAGTCACATATTCGTACAGCGATGGAGGAAACATGTAAGCCTATAAAAAAGTAATTACTTAATTAATCAAAATGGAAAAGAGACTTACCGGAAATCTAATATCAACAATATGTAATACAATGTCTGACATTTCTAATACTCTCCACAACTGCCGCCAAGTCTCTAAATTCAGTTCAAAGAAACTTAACTCTTTCCAATTATACTTTTCCAATATTCCATTAACATATTCCTGAAATTATCCATCTGGTGAAACAATATTAAAAACAATAAATTATCTTACATTAAAATATTTGGTTTCACGAGCTTCCAGTTGTTCAGGTGTTAGTTCGTATGACCATTGGGGCCTTCTAGGAAAGCCCAGTTCTTTGGGAAAATAGTCATTTGAATCAATTTCCAACTCTTTCTCAGAAACCGGTTCTATGCTTTTACAAGCCTCTTCTTTACGTGCTTTGAGTTCGGCGGGAGTCTCGCGGTAAAACTGCAAAGCATAACGATTGCGATCTCTCCCGTCCTTAGGGGGGCAGTAATTGAATTTCTGAATTTGAGGTTGATCTTCATTATCACCGGCATTAGTCTTCAACAAAGGCCGCCGGTTACGAAAGCCAAAACCATCTAAATTTATATAATCAGTTGAATTTAAGATAAAAGATGTGAGACGTACCTTGAGGGGCACCTTGTTTGGACTGTTTTTTGGATTTTAGCTGCTCTTTTTTGGCTTTGCCACTAAACGGCTTTTTGCGTTGAGGCATTTTATTTGCTTCTACTGCTAACGCTCACCTCTTTTAAATTTTTAACTGTTTATATTATATTAATTAACACAATTATAACAACTTTAATAACTACTTTTTGAAATCATCGAATTCTAGAAAGTCGCTAGAAAAACGGAATCATATGTCAAATTTGACATTTGACATTTGAATTTAAGAAGCGCAAATTTGTATTTTAGATACGTCGGAATTATTATGTAAACACAAACACAAGATTTTGTATTGCACTTTGCAAAGTTAATTAAAAATGATTTACTACTATTGAAAAAATGTTACAATGATAATTATAATTTTTAATAAATGTCATTTAAATTTGCACAAGTGCGCTTGCGCATTAGCGTTGACACGTGACACATCACGTGACATTGACATATGTTATTGACAAATGTGAAAATTTTTCAATCTGTTATTATTCTGTTTAATTCCTTATTTACCAAAAATTACAATTGAGTATTAACACTAATAATAATTTGGAGTATTTATATTGAAAGAACTGGGAGCAATGGACGAGTTTGAAGTTTTTGAACAAGAAAAAAGTTTCTGGAATCCTCTAAATTCAGGTAGCTCTAATATAAAAAGGAAAAGTTTTGGCGATTAATATTCATACTTTTAGTCATTTACATCCTTGAAACTTATGGCTGGTATCTGCTAATTGCTTGTATAGCTCTAATAGTTATTTACCAGAAAACTCTAAAATCTTACATACAAAAATTCAGGGAATATAAGTTTGAGAGAGACTATGCGGCTAAATATCATAAAAGTAAGTTAAAATATAAAATTTACAATGTTTTACACTGTTTTAAACTTAGATCCTGATGTTTTTGCTGCACATGTCAATGCCCAACAACAATGGGCCCAAAAACTCCAAGAAAAATATAACAAAGAATCTGAAGAGTATCAAAGAAAAATGAAAGAAAAAGAAGAGAAAAAGCGAGAAGAACTTCAGAGGAAGTATGAGCCTTCTGGAGGTCATGTTTTGGGTAGAAAAGATGACACAAGTAATCTACGTCCAGGTATAACAATTGCTGACTCATCATTGATTGATTATATTGATTCGTTACTGTAGGATATAACCCACTGATGGGCGCCGGAAGTTCATCGAATTATCGCCCACCCAGGAAAAGTCCATGTGGAGGTGGAGGATGTGGCAGATAAGACTCTACTTTTTATCAATTAAATTACACAAACGTTTGTAAATTATTGAAAATATGCCACTGTTATTGGACTTTACTTAATTAATTACTAATATCTACTGGAAATAATAATTTAATAACAGATATTTATTTTAAAATGAGGGATTTGTGTCGGGAACTACAAGACAAAACTGACAGATTATCAATTTTATTTGGTTATATCATAATTGTTATAATAAACATTTTTAGAATATAGCAACAATAAAGAAATAAAATGTTTAGTGTACTCATCACTAGATAATGATACTAATTAGGTGAGGTCGTCGTAATCTTCGTCAACATCGGCGTCGTTTGGAACTTCCATTTCTGGCGGTCTAATATTGTTCAACAAGTCTCTCATGGCCCCAACCAACGATGCAACACTTTGTCTCAAATCTCCACCTTCATTATTGGCGTTTTCATAAACTGGAAGAGCTGCAGCGCCATCTTCCTCTCTAGGTCTACAAGAAAAAAAACTTTGCTCCACTTCACTTCCACAATTAGCAAATCTACTTACGGGTCCAAGAGATTTGGTGGAATTTGATTGGGATTGAAATTGGGTAAAATAGACCTGAAGAAAACACCTAAAGGAATGGAACTATTATTTGAGACTGTCGGCCGTTTTGGTTTTGTGTAAATATTGATTGAGTCTTTAGGAGGCAAAGGGTCGAATCCTAATACAGGTCCGCTGAAATCCTGCAATAATAATTAATTTTATGTGTATACAAGTTGAAAATGTTTACATCTGTAATGGGTGTTAAATCCTTGATGTCTGAGAGCAGAATATGTCGCGCTATACTCCGTGGAAGAGGGCCTTGGTACCTTTTGGCTCGTTTAGTCTCATAATCCTTTACGATAGGGTCATTCTTATCCACTCTATCCAATACAGAGTGAACATTTCGTTCAAGCCAGTGCATCAAATCGCTGTCTTTCCACACATGGTAACACCTACTCACATACAATTGAATCAGCTGTGTCAAAGCAGACGATTGTCTAAAACCCACTAAATATACTCATCTACTTATCACTATTTCCAAACAATTACTTGTTTTCGTTAACTGAGAAAAATTTGTGTGTCATTACCCTGTTGTCTATTTGCACTGAGCATTTTTCAAGTAAAGGCATGAGTACGCCGGGAAACATCAACAACGCGTTCTGAAGCAAACTGTCGGCTTTTGTCGTCTCTCCGTTCGATGTGTGGAAATGAGCCACTGCCGTTGAAAACGCAAAGTTCGGAAGTTGCGATAAATTCTTTGCGGTCTCCCATTCGTCAGCAAAGTCAATCAGCCAATTGTACTCTCGGGCACGTAAGGCATAAAAGTCGATTGCTAGTTTAATGGCAAGGGGGTCACCCTCGGGGTCCAACGAAAGGAGGAGTTTGCAGAATTCGAGGGCTGTTCGACAGCAAGCACGGCCTCCAACGAAAGTCAGGTGCTTAAAGATTGTTATGTATAAAGCCCTGAAAGGATTTAATTTTCATGTCATGTGCTATAAAAAACTAACAATAAAAGAAAACTAAAACAAATTTTGAGCTGGACCACTTGCTCAAATTAGAAAAATTATTATATCACAGAGTGAATCAAGTTTTAATTTCCAGCAAAAATACGTCTTTTCAAGAAAATGTCAAAAGAAATATGACATGGTTAACGTTTTAAAAGATAAAATTAGTAATTTTGAGGAAATCTTTTTTATATAAATTATAGTAATTAGGTATTTAGAGAAATTTTAAAAATATTTGAAAACAACTGAACCGATTCTCAACTTATAGCATACTCTGAACACTACTAGTGTTTATTATTATTTTTTTATTTTCTTATTTATTATTATTATTATTTTGTTAGAATCAGCAGTGTTGTCTATAATTACATTTTTTGATACTCCTGAACGAAAATTATTTCAGTTTTACATAAAAAGGGTTCAGAAGCCAATCATGTATCATTGTGAAAGTAACAATTTTCCTCAAAATGATTTATGTGGTTCAAAAGACACTGTAATGTTAAATCTTTCAGTTGGTAATGCTCGTAAGTCACTACTTTAAAGTATTATCGATTCTCTTTCAATAAAGATTTTGTTTTTCCGTTTGCAAGCTTTTTTTATATAACAAATTTTTAAAACGCTTAATTATCTCATTTTTGACAATACTTGACTAGGTTGTTTATTAAGAAAGAACATTCTTATTTTCTGTTAATTATCTGATTTTGATTTTAAGGTTTTAACACACCTGTTTTCCTGCCTCCTGTAGTCCAGTCGGCAATTTCCTTGTGCTACGTTGAAAAGTGGATGAAAAGCGCACTCCAAGCAATAGAGCGTCCTTTCAATATATTCAGCTGCCAACGCCAAATCTTCGCTAAATTTACACAAATCTGACAACTGTATCAAAGCATCAATGTGACAAGGATGCTCATTAATAATTGCAAAAATATTATCAGGATTCAAACTTTCAACTGACTCAAGAAACCTATTCTGTATCTGGCGGTAACTCTGGCTGTGTTCATAAGTAAAATATTGTATTCCCTGTTTATTTTCAAGCAGATTCATGGAAAGACCTGATTTACCCACTTGGGGCCATGTATCTTTACCACTTACTAACCACGTCGCCTTTGTATGGCCCCTCCCCCTGTTTTTTCTTTTGCTACAAGTCAGTTATATAGAAGGGATTTTAAATGACCTTTACCTACTGTTCAGCTTGGATAATTTTTGAGCCAAATATTTTTTTTAATTCATTGTTTGGATTTAAATGTTTATGCTGCACAGACAATATGTTCTTATTGTGGACATTTTTATCATGTTTGGTGTTCACTTGAGGAGCCCCTGTAGGTTTAGGTAAGTGACTCTCACCCAACAGTCTGTTTACTTCACGAACTGACCTCTCAACTTCATCAATCTAAAAAAAGCATCAAATATGTGTTTACTTTGAGACTTGAAACCTTACATCAGCATTGTCTTCGCTACTTCGTTGCGGATTCACATGTTTTCCCGACTTTTTCTTCTTTTTCTTTTTCTTTCGTTTGACGGCCTCATGATTTGGGTCTCCTTCACATGATTTGGCAGCTTCTGTTTCATTGTCGTCTTCCTTGACTTCGCTTTCTGAGTGGGACTGCTGGTTCAGCTGGAAATAAATAATTAACGTAAATTTCAGGTTAGATTCAGGGTGTTTACCAGATCGTAGCGATTAATATTAAGCTGTTTTCTTCGAGCACCCCCACTAACAGGAATGTCGGTTTCTGTATCAGATATTTCATCCACAATATCTTTATCTCCTTGTAATTTTCTCAATACACGAGAAGACATTACAACAACAGAAACTTTGTGGTGACTTGTCTGTTTTATTCCTTTTTCTACAATTTATTTTGATATTCCTTTTCAGAGGAAATCAATGGATATCTAGAGAATTTTGTTTTGATAGATTTGACACACGACTTGTACCTAACCTACAAATCTTTTTTGACACTTCTCTTTTTTGAGGTAAATTCTAGCGGGTCAAACGCAAACTAACCCGGACTACAGATTAGTTAGCACTGAATACTACGCAAGGGAACTAGAAACTAGGGAACAGAACAACCACTCGTCGAATAAATAACTATTATTTTATCTATTTGCAAAAGCTGTATTGAGCTTTTAGTTTCCAAAAATTATTATAAGTGCAATTTTTATCAAATCAATAATTTACAAGGCAATTCAAAAAACAATTTTTGCTTTGAAGTACCAGAATTTTGGAAAAAAAAAATTTTAGTAACAATTTTTATTTAATACAAGTTTGGTAGAATAATACATAATTTCTATTAATGTTTGTCTACATTAAAAGTGTAAAGCACCAGATGCATGTAGATTTAATCAAAAACAATAAAACGATTAAAAGCCTTCTTCAAATACAATAGTTATCTAATATATGAAACTACAGTATAACAAAACTAAAAACAAACAATATAAATGTGTATAAATTACAACTGTGGAGATTAAGAGTTCATTACAATCTAAATAATAAATACATTTGTTAATATCGTAACAGTTTAAATAAAATGACCTTGGCACTGAATTTAAACTGTGGTAAAAATGTACCGCAAAAATAAATTTCATACAGCTGGATTTAGTACATAAAGATATACATATAATATACATTTTATAATAACTCCATATACTACTTGCAATTAACTTGTTTTCCATATAATAATTATAATAATAATTGTTAAGATTACTGCACCAATAATGCCTAGAATCATCTTCTTTCTCCTAATTCTGTTTTTGTATGTACTAGCTTGATGTAACTGCTGGGCACCTTCTCTTACAAAGTCGGTAGTTCTCTCCACATTTGCTTCAATACTGTCGATAACTTCGCCTTGTTCGTGGACAAGAGCGCCCAACTCTTTGAAAATTTGATTGACATCGTTAATATCACTCTAGAATAAAAATGTACAGTTATGTGTTTTTTTAGGAAGGAAGAGACATACTTCTAACTGTCTAATGGACTGTTCCTGTTCTTGTAGGGCTCTTAACTCTGATTCTTCTTGAAGTTGCATCTGTTGTCTTCCTGCATTACTGTCTTGTAACTCAATCAATTGTTCGTCTTTTTTGTAGCTACCTAAAGTGTTACAATGTACCACAGTTAATTTTCAAGAATTCTAACTTACTGAGGAATGGTTCCCCATATACTTGGGCCTTGGCTTTATTAACTTGTTCTTTTTCCTTCTGCGCTGTACTTCTCTGAGCAGCTTGGAACATGTTCAGGGTTGAGGTAAACTCATCCTGAAGACGTTCTCTTTGCATTTTACGCTGTCTCTGCTCTGACTGCGATTGAGATGGGGATATGGTATTAAGATCTTTAATGTAACCATTTGTATCCTTCACAAGCTGTTGAGTGTAGTGTTGAATGGAATGACTGAAATAATTTCAGTAAGTTTAACATTAACCAATGGCTTAATACATACAGTTGTTTTCTTAAATCAGGCGAATCTTGATGCGTCCCTATCTGGTTTACCATGCGTTGCATAGATGAAACTGGAAAAACCACTTAATATTGCAAACACATAAACTAATTAATGTTCTATACCATTCTGTGAGATTTTCTGTATACTAGTGCCAATTGTTTGAGCCAATTTTTGAAAATCTTGCTCCCTGTTCTGTCCCCCGTTTTGATACGAAAAACTATCCATATTTTATTGTTTATTAATCTCTTCTGTAAAATCAAACAAACATTTTTATTATTATGACCTGTTTGCTAGGACTAAGGTAAAGAAAATATAAAACGCTCTTATGTGTCTTACCTAAAACATTAAACAAAATATCGTATTATTAATCAGAAACTAATAATTATTATTATATTTGTACTTCTAATCAATAACACTTGAGAATGTGAGTCACTGCTTTTATTTGACAGATGTCAAAAAATTAAAAAAATTATTGACAGACAAGTATGTAAACATTACGGAAATAAATTACCAAAAGTTGAGCTCTCTATACGAGGGATACTTAAAAGTTATTGATCCAAAGGTTTCGCTACCAAATAAAAAAAAACTAGAATTATTTTTATGTTTGTCCAAATAAAGTTTTCAAATAAATAATTGTTTTCATAACCAAAATATATTTATTTTACAATGAATTTATACATCCTAAAAACAATTTAATAATTTTCACCCAATGTTAATTGAAATTGATTTTGCAGTAAGCGCTAAGACTC
This sequence comes from Tribolium madens, assembly GCF_015345945.1. Taxonomy (NCBI): domain Eukaryota; kingdom Metazoa; phylum Arthropoda; class Insecta; order Coleoptera; family Tenebrionidae; genus Tribolium; species Tribolium madens. The sequence goes on from NW_025401069.1 coordinate 4,694,361, forward strand.
TTTAAGATTGTTCAAATCCCGTATTGTATTTTCGATGATATTTTTACAGCACTCTACATCCTTCAAGAATAAACAAGTCCTTACACACAGTCTTACGAGATTATTTAATTCCTTTGATTTGTCATTTATAGCTAAAATATATAATTATTATTAGGAAATTTGGTTTAAAAAGTAGCGTACTTATGTGTTTTGATAAAAAGACCGAGAGATGCTCAATAGCGTTTTTAAACTGCTTCATTAATACTTCTTGAAAGACAGGGAACCAATATTTTGTAAATATGGCAATACACTCATTTAAAGTCTTTGGTAAAGGCTGACATATTGGCATTTTCTTACAAGCTTCTCCATAGGCATTTTTAGCGCACTCATAAATTACAGTATTACATAAACTTGTCATTATATTCAAAATATTCTCTGCCTTTGAATTATTTTGCGCTTGTAGTATTTTGAGGATTATTTCTTGAGATGAGCATACGGGAATATTGTTAAAATGAGCTTTATTTTTTAAATTAATGTCATTTGTGAGAAGAATCTAAAAAAATCTTTAAAACACCCAAAACCACTTAATTTGTCTTACCATATTTTCATATTTTTCTAGCACTTGCATACAGCAAGCAATTATTTTATTATCTTGATTAATACCTACACTTTTTTGTTCGTTAGCTTCCATTAATGTTTGCCCTGAAATAATAATTGCAGTAACTCTATTATTTTTATATTTTCTTGTGATTAAAAAATATGAAAACTCTACTTAAAACTGCAGTACAATACCTTTCAATCTTTGATGTTTACTACTCATAGTCTTTTCTATGAACTTGATGGCATCTTGAGCTTTTTGTCTAAGATTACGTTTATTTGAGTCTCCCTTTATAAAGTCCAACTCTTCTGTGACGATCCAGGGAACGAAAATAATTGGCTCCCTAGGTCCTATAATATAATGAATATTTTTCCATTGTTACACAATCCTTTACCTTTAACAGTCATTGTAATAATGTCAGCTATTATTTTCAGGTGTGATAAAAATATATTTGTGTCAACCACAATATAAAACCCACCAGAGGAACTTGTAACTTGTGTATTGAAAGTGCTATCACTTGCACTAATAGACGACTCATCATCAGTCTAAAAACACAATAAAGTAATTGTTGAACTAAATAAATTGATATGAGTAATACAGGAGACCACTCCATATTCTCTGCTTTATTTTCAGATTGCTGTTGGAGGTCCAACACAGCAAAGGGATTTGGAGATACAGCTGTAAACACACTCTTCTGTGTTAGAAATTCTTCTTTAAAAATGAATGGAGGTGCAGTTTTTGAGCATTCCCCTGCACCCGAGTCATTTTCTTTCAACCATTTTGTAGACACTTCATGTTCCACTGAACAAGTTGGCCGTTTCCTCACACAATTCTTGTCTTTAGAATTTGATAAAGGTTGAGATGAATTTTTAACTTCTTCATTTAATGTAGTCCTTAGCCTTTTTAGCCTGTCATTAGCTAAGTTTTTTTTCGGGGTATTAACAATAATGGGACGTTTTGTACCACGTTTAAAATTATTATCATTTTGAACAACAATCCTGCAGCTTTCTGCAAAATTCTTCGGATTCCTTTCATTTTTCCGTTTCGCTACGAGAACTTTTCGTTTGTCTGACATTTTATTTAGTAAAAAACTTTTTAATAATTTATAATTTCAATTTTTTTCTATCATCATATCAGCGACATCAGCTGACAAAAACAACAAAACGCCATCTTAGCTTGGTCACGTGTTACACCCAGAGTTGCCAACCATATTTATACAAAATTCGGATGGAATTTTATAAATTATTTTCATTTTTTTAATGTTTTTTTTTTACGTAAATAGTAGAATCAAAAAATATTTATGAAAATTCAAATTTGTTTTTCCTCTTGCTTACTTTTCCTCTCACCCTCTGATGGTGCTTTTTAAAACAATGAAATGACAAATGACAGTGACGCTTGACGGTTATTTCGTTGTTTGAAATTATTCAAACGGTTTTTCAAAACTTTTGTTTGTACTTAACTTGTTATTTTATTCTCTGTTGTTATTTTTTTTGTGTTTTTGCTTCGATCTTGTCTAGAAAAATCAGTGGCAAAAGCGTTTTATACGGTTTTTGAATAAGTTTGTGCAGCTGGTTTAAAGTAAGTTCTAATATATTTTAACTGAAGTGAACATAACCAATTATGAGTATTTTTTAAGTATCATTTTGATTAATATTGCTGTAATATTTAGAGAATGGCGATGAAGATGTCAACTCCTCCACGTAGGGACCTTTTAAGACGGTCGGTGCTAAGCATTTCAACACCCCTTCGAACAAGTATGCCTACGAGTGGTACCCCTCAAATGGTAATTGATACCTACGATATAAACGTATTTCTGTGACTATTTTACATAAATTTTAAGGCGCCCCATGATGAAGAACAAGAAAGATCTGGGAGACGTAGTATGGTGGTCATGTTAAGGAGGCTTAGTAGCATTCCATCTCCAGCTGTTGATACAGGGCATTTGTTGAAAGAACATGAAATTCAAGATCATTTGCGTATATGCACGAAACTGTACACCGAAAATGTGAGAATTTTGACATTTCAAATTTGAATTTTGATACCTGTTTTTTATTTTATTACCTAATATGTATATTATGTTTAGAGAATCTCTTCAAAAAATGCTTGGGAGCTCCATGTCATAGAGGCAATAAAAAAAATAGCCACACGTAACCAGACGAACCTTATGTTAGTTGCCGGATCTTCACTTGATGTTGGATCCAAAATTTACAGTTTACGCATTGACGACGCCCACAATAAAGGCATACAGCTTGCTAGCACTGTTGGCAAAAAAGACGGAACACGTGCTCAAGCGGAAAATGAAGAAGACAGCAACGTTACAGTAAATCCAAGTGAAAGAAAACGGCAACCGAGAAAAAAGGTCCGAAAAATGGCCGCTGACAAAAGAAATGTTATTGATAAAGAAGGCAAATCCTTGTTTGCACCAATTAAACAAGTAGAATCAGTTGTCTTTGCAACTAAAGAGAATATTGATGTAGGCGCAATTGATAATTTACTCACTTGTAGGCTTCCTGTGGACCCAGCTGGTCACAGGTTCATGTTATTGTATGTTAATTATGGGAACTCGTTTGGGAGATTTGTAATTTGAATTTGTTTTAGGAGCAACGAAAAGTATTGGACTACAAAGCCCGATGAACTTTTAAAATACACTGACCAAATTTTAGATATTGACCTACCAGAAGTATCTTTTTTTGATATATGTGTACCTTTTAAACATTTTGAAATTGGGACATGGAGTCTTGAAGATGAGGAGAAGTTGTGAGTTGACATGACATAAATTTCTACTATCATTAAAAAAAGGACTAGTATGCTTTGATTTGGTATTTAGTATTTTTACAATTAATACAAGTTTTGTAATGCAAATTAGAGAAAAAATATTTAGTTTTGTCACTTTTCTTGGCGTAATAACAGTTTTATTTGTTTATTCTTCAGAGCGGAAGAAGGAGGTCACTTGGTGCCGCCGCCAGTCCTAGACGAGAATGGCGTTCCTATTCCAGAACTTGATGGTTCAATTCATGATATTTTTGAAAATAATGATATTCCTATGGAAGATGCAGTCAGCGATAATGAAGAACAAGAAATGTTTCAGATACAATTACATGGTGGAATCGATCCCATCGTTGATGCAATACCTGAAGAAAATCGCATTGAAACTGATTATGGTTATAACACTCTTATAAGAAACCAGTCAGGAAAATATATTGATAAAATATGGGCAGGACCCAGTCACTGGAAAGTTAAATTTAATAAGCGGTCAACAGCACGATATTCAGGCAGTACTGTTCAACAAGTGGTTAAACATGTAAAGAAGAGGAACGAACCCCAACCCATTGATTTTTCTGAACCATTTTTAGATGTAACTAAAACAATGAAAAAATTTGTCGTCAAAAGGATGCCTTGTACAACTCTTCCTGAAAAGTAAGTAGGGGTAGGAATAAATATTTTTGTATTGAAAGAGAAAACTAGAACTTACTTACATGTTAAACATATAAGTCCGTCTTTTATACAGGGTATTCCGTTTTTGTTGTTACAAATTTAAACAGGTGATAGAATATTCAATTTTAAGACAAAAGTTTCCCATAAACATGTACCGAAAAATTTTATATAAGGGAGCTACATCCCCTGAACGGGGTGCATCTTTTTATGGATTTTTTCCAATATTTCAGAAACCAATGTAGATAAAATTACAATGTAAAATTGATTATAAATAGATTTATTAAATTAAATCAAAATTATCAGAACTCTGTGCTCAATCGATATGTGGGTGAAAACAGCCACGGCCCTTATTTTTAACGGTCACTATATCATTAACATTTTAATTAAATTAATTAATTTAATGACAACTTAAAAGTGTAGTTGCTATTGCCGGAAATGCGAAGATCTATTTTTGTTAGGTTTCAAGATTCTCCAATTTTAAAAAGTTGGCAATTTTTTAGGAATTCCTCCAATTTTGAGGATGCCTACGTATTTTCTTATGAATTTACCATTTCGATGATTCCGGAAAGACGAACTGTTTTTTCTAAAACATGGTGATATTTTATTTTACCTATATTTTATTAAATTCAAGCATTAGTATTCTTAAAAGATTTTGTGTTCGCATATCAACATAAAATTTACTAACATACTGATAATGACCTCAGAACCTTGAAGTTTTGTACAAATTTTTGTAAATATGTGTTGTAAATAATGAAGTTGACTATTTTTTTGCTAATACTTTTTTTTATCACAGAATTACATTGCCTATGCCTGATTTGTGGATCGACAAATTTTTGAAAAAGACAAACTACTTTTGTTTGAAACCTAATACGCCGTTACCAAAATTAAACACGGTAGAGAAGAACCACGATTATGAAGAAGTTCAGGCCTACAACTACGAAAATCCGAATGATTCGCTTTATTGCTCTCAACAAAACGTACGTATCTTACATCTTACAAAAAAAAAAAACATTAAGTGGTTGTGTAACAGATCGATGATGCAAATGACGAACCAGGACATTCTTTTGGAGAAGATATGCCACCAGTGGAACAACAACAATTTTTAGATGGAAATCTGGTTGATGCACCCGAAATTGTTACAGTCAATCAAATAACGTATGCAATGCATGCGAAGAAAGTCGATATGAAAAAGCTGAAAACAGTTATTTGGAAACACTTGACTGGGGGACAGGTAGCCAAATTTAAAGGGTTTTTTGTTTGACTTAATTTTTGTCGTTTTCAGGGAACTGTTCAGCCAACAAAATTTTCCAATGTATATGAACAGATACCACGATTAGCTCCAGAGTTGTGCAAAGATTTGAGTCCACATTTGGGTATTCTATCTTTGTTGCATCTTTGTAATGACCATAATTTGTATTTGAAAGCAACTGACGACTGTCACGATTTTGTTATTATGGACGGCCGAAATTAAAGATTTTAACCCGTTTTAAACGTATTTATTAAATGTATTAATAAATTAATTTAATTAAATACCTACAAGTGATGTTATTTTTTTAACGTAATGTCGCGGTCAATTTATAGTGGCTCTTTAATTTATTGCAAAGTTGGCAGCCTCTTCACAACGAATTGACCGCGACTTTAGATAAGAATTATTTTATACTATCACATTAAGATTTTGAATTGAATAACTAAATTTAGTAACCAAATTAGAATATTGGTTGCGAATTTTGTGCAAACAAAATAATATATGCAAAATGTAAACCTTGTGCCATTTCTATCACCACATTGGCAAAAAGTTTTATTATCTTGGATCGTCGCTTGAACCCTGGCCGATTTTTAAATTTAAAATGTTGCCAAATTTACTAAATAGGCAGAAATGATTATTTTATCGAAAAAAAGACTTGTTTTTTAGTCCTGGGATTCAAGAATATTTCTCCCTTGTTCATTTTTTGAACTCGCTGTATATAATGGTGCTGTAAGCATTCTGCAGATGTCGCCTCAGTTTTGAGTTTCCGTTTCCGCCACACATGATGGAAGCGTGACAGTTTCTAATTTTTACCGGTTTTTTAATCATTATTGTTAAAAATTGGGAGGTTTAAGTATAAATTGTTGTAATCTTAGTTGGAAAAATGTTGGTCTTATTTGAGACAGCGGCAGGCTACGCGTTATTCAAGGTATTTCTGTAACAAATTTGTAGCCAAACATAACCTCAAATTTTCCATGCTTTTAGCTTTTGGACGAAAGTAAATTAAAAGAAGTTAATAATTTGTACCATGAATTTGATTCACCAGAATCGGCAGGAAAAATGTATTAATTGTCTCAATTGTAAAACTTTAAATTTAAGATAATTGTTTTAGTGTGAAGTTGAAACATTTTGAGAAGTTTAATGATACTACGGAAGCCTTGGCTGCTACAACTGCAGCCGTCGAGGGAAAAGTGTCAAAAAGTTTAAAAAAGGTACTGAAGAAACACATCGATCAGGAATTACAGGACAAACTTCTTGTGGCTGACGCCAAGTTAGGGTCTGCAATTAAAGAGAAGTTTAATTTGCAATGCGTGTCAAATACAGCGGTCCAGGAGCTGATGCGATGTATTCGGTCGCAGTTGGACAGTTTAATAACGGGATTACCTAAGAGAGAAATGACCGCGATGGCATTAGGTTTAGCTCATTCTTTATCACGGTACAAACTAAAATTTTCGCCCGATAAAATTGATACAATGATAGTTCAAGCGGTTTCTTTACTCGATGATCTTGACAAAGAACTCAATAATTATATAATGAGGTGCCGCGAATGGTACGGGTGGCATTTTCCCGAACTTGGAAAAATAATAACTGATAATGTTGCGTTTGTTAAAACTGTTAAAATCATAGGAACGCGTGATAACACTGCGAATTCAGACCTCTCTGACATTCTTCCTGAAGAAATTGAGGAAAAAGTAAAGGAAGCGGCAGAAATATCCATGGGTACTGAAATATCTGAAGACGATATTTTAAATATTCAGAATTTGTGCGACCAAGTTGTAGAAATTTCCAATTATCGTGCCCAGTTGTATGACTATTTGAAAGCGCGAATGATGGCGATGGCCCCAAATTTGACTACTTTAGTTGGGGATTTAGTGGGTGCTCGTTTGATTTCACATGCCGGGTCTTTGATAAATCTCGCTAAACATCCGGCCTCAACGGTGCAGATTTTGGGTGCCGAGAAGGCCTTGTTTAGAGCCCTTAAAACCAAGAAAGACACCCCCAAGTACGGTTTGATCTATCACGCCCAGTTGGTGGGGCAAAGCAGCACGAAAAACAAGGGGAAAATGTCACGAATGTTGGCTGCGAAAGCATCCCTAGCGACGCGTGTTGATGCTTTAGGAGAAGACGGCAATTTCACGTTAGGGGCGGAGCATAAAGCCAAGTTAGAGGCGCGACTTAGGATACTAGAAGAGGGTAATGTGAGGAGAATTAGCGGGACGGCTAAAGCCAAGGCGAAGTTTGAGAAATATCATGGAGTTTCGGAAGTTCAGCAATATCCTGCTGCTGCTGACTCGACGTTACCATCGACTTCAAAGAGGAAGAGATCAGAGTCGGAACAAGTACAAGTGAAAGAGGAATTGGATACCACTCAGGAGACTCCTAAGCAGAAAAAGAAGAAGGCCAAGGCAGAAGAGACAAATGTCAGTATAAAGGAAGAAGATGAAGAAAGCAGTGAAGGACAGAAGAAGAAAAAGAAGAAGGTGAAACAGGAGGTGAAGGAAGAAGTGGAAGCGGAAGATACGGCCGAACCTGAAGTGACTCCCGGGAAGAAAAAGAAGAAGAAGAAGAAGCAGTCAGAGAGTGAAGTTCAACCTGAAGAAGTCGTTGAAGAGCCAACAAGTGAAAAAAAGAAAAAGAAGAAGAAAAAGAGCATTTCCAAGGAAGATGAGTAATTTAAGGGAAGTAAAGTGGATTTACTAGGATTTTTTTTATTTTTTACAATAGATATTCTTATAATTAAGTTGCTGTTACACAACAGCAGTGTAATTTGCTTTGCAGTAGACTAAAAAACAATAAATGATTGACTTAATTACCAAGTTTTTCCACTTACCAATAAATTCAGATACTGGATCATTTTCTCCATCTCCTCTCATTGTTCCCGTTATTTCATCATTTTCGACCATTGGCATAAACAAGTGGACAAATTCGGAACTATATGGGGGCCCTATGGTCTCCAAAACCTATGGAATTTCGCGATTTTTTTAAGGCATTTATAATAAAGTGTTAGTTAACTTACTTCCGTTACAAAGTAACGAATTAGGGATATATCCGTGTCGCCTTTTTGCCAACACTGTTTTATATATTTCACAACGGGTACCACACATCCAGCACAAAGCAAATTAACCATTCTGTCAAGGACCATTTTCCGCATTTCAAGCTACAAAAAGATACATAATAAATATTGTGAAAATGTGTTGTCCTCAACTTACTTGGACTAAAATCTCCAGTTCGTCTTGCTTGGATTCAAACAACCTAATGAGTAAGTCGAGTACTTGATTATGAAGAAGGGGATGGCAAGTAACTACTTCATCTAAGAGCGCTAAATGGATTGGAGTATGTTCTGTTGACAATTTAAAGTAACTGGCTTCGGTTACAGTGCATTCAACCCATCGGATAATTCCCACAGATACGACTGGATACCTAAAATTTTTCATTTTATGTAAGAAAAAAAATTATATGTTTTTCTAAACTAATTACAATGAATTATGTTCATAAAGAATTGTTATTAGACATGCAAAAGCGAAGTGTGGATAAATAGAATTAATACTTTGTGGAATTGAAACTTGCTTTGATATGTTAAATTTTAAAAATAAAGTTTAATCGTGGTGCAAAAAGGTTTTAGCAACGGCACGCGGTGTTCCCAAGCGGTCACCCATCCAAGTACTGACCGCGCCCGACGTTGCTTAACTTCAGTGATCAGAAGAGAACTGGTGCTTTCAACGTAGTGTGGCCGTTGCCGAGGGAAAAATTCACACACGAGGTAGAAAAACTGATATTTTCTGAAAATACCAGCTATGGAAAACTCACCTAAGACACTGATACAGCGTTGCAAGTTCCGCCATGAGTTCTGAACTCCCTTTATTGGTATTACAAATATTATGGACCGTTTCAATTGAATGAATGGTGGCTTGAAGTTCATCTTTATTCACTACTCTCTTTTGGCCTTTTTTGGCTTGCATTTCATAAACACTTGCTGCATATGCTAGTAAATGGATGTATTTGGGTTTGTGATCAGGATTGAGTTTTACTCCAGGTTTAAATAAAGCATCAACCAGTAATTCTAAAATTAAAAATTGTCACACAATAAAAATTATTAATATACAAACCTAGAAATTGAGGAGTTCTGATTAAATCAATGGGTGGAGGGTCTGGTGCATTATAATTTCTATAAAGCACTGTAATGTCAGCTGGATTAAGTGTATTTTTTGAAAGCATTGATGTTAAGGCCTGGCAGGCCAAAGGGTATGCAGAGGCGCCGTTTAACGCCATTGTGATTGGAGTTACGTCATGACCACTGAAATCGACCAATAATTTTTTGTGATTAGAATAAACAAATATACTTTTTTTGGGCGCATTTTGTAATTTCTTGAGACAGTCTTTTCATGCTGCTACCACCTTTGGATTCTCGAGCTAACACATGGATAATTACTTGGCTGTAAACGTATGTGTGCTGACCATGACACACCATTTTCTGAAAAATTAGCACTTGTTAAAAGTATAATCGCACATAAACTCGCAACTTACAGCACATTCCTTGCTGGTATTTTGCCAGTCTTCTGGATTGGTTAAAAAACTGGCAATTGAAGTTTTTAGAACTCTGGAAAAGACTTCCAATTGTTGAGCTGCAGTTGAAATACTTGTGATTTCAGCTTGGAAACCGGCATCAGAAATAAGCTGCAATTACCTATTTTATCCTATTAAATTTAAGCAGTTTAACCAACCTTAATTGTAAAATTTAGCATTAAACAGTCGGGATACTCCTCCGCTAATCTATAAATCAGTGAACGCCAAGTGGGATGTTCAATTAGCTGTGTCAGCCAAGCAGGTGTTTCACCTTCTTCTGTGAAAATCGTGTCTGCTTTTTTAGGATCAAATGTTTTCAAAATCATCTCTTTCAGGTGATTTTCCACCATTGCTTGAACTGTTGTTACATTGACTCCGCCTGTGATTAACCATTCTGCTATCAAATTTGCCATCTGGGCTACAGCAGTGTAATTTTGTGACAATTCTTCAATTACTTGTAACGGATTTCCTCCTGATTGAAAGTACCTTTTCAGCTGGGAGAAAATTCCTGGTTCCATTATGTAGTCTGAGGTCGAAAATTTCTCAGCACATTCCTTAAGAACCTGCTCAGGATTTTCACTTTCTTCACCCGCATCTGACTAAAAGATATAAAAATTGTTGAATGCAGAATAAGAAAAAACAGGCGAAAGCGTTATTGTTAAGATTGTTAAAGAGTTTAATAAATTACTCACGTCATTATCTAATCGATCAACAGTGTCCCAATTTCTCTCGTCATATTCTTCTTCCATTGTGATTTAATTACGAGTAACTGGTGCAGTTGTAAATTATTATAATAATAAAACGAGCTGCGTTCCTCTTGTAAACATAACATAACCTACAAAATTTGACTGAATACTAGTTATTTTGTGAAGTGCATGTTGTCGATTCTGACCCCACAAAGATTTGAAATTATAAAGCACATTGTTTGTTTTCCTAACTCAAAATATTTTATTAAATCTAGAACAAGTTTGTGTGTCCAAAAATATTTTATGTTTGACTTACACACTAATAAGTAATGAATTGTAATAAATAAGAAAAGTTTTTGTTGGGACTTTTGTAAGCTGGGTTGGCTAACATGAAAACGGTTGACATGTGATGATCATTTGATGAATTTAAAGGTTATGTGAAACTTGTTTAAATAAATTCTTTTTATAATTAATTTTAATAAAACAGAAATGCACATAACGGTGGAATTTGGGTGAGATGATTAAATTTTGTGTTATAAATGCAGTGCAATTTTAATATTTTAGGGGTGGTGCTGAATTACTTTTTGATAACAAAAAGGTTCACGATGTAACATTACCAGATAAAGAAAAGGAGTGTAAGGGTTCTTCACTTTCTTACTTTATTTTAAACAACGCATTTATTGTAAATAGTTTCTGTTTTTTAGTTATTTAATTTTTTACTAGATAGTATCTGCTTTATTGATTTGACGATCTTTTTAATTATTATTAAGTAAGCAATCATTAATTTATAAAAAAAGCATTTAAATCAAAAAACTATTTATTTATGCATAAAAAACAGTTTGGATGTATACCATGTTAAGTTATTGTTTTTATATTCTATTGGGAGTCGATTTTAATAAAGGGTTGCTTACCCTTTATTACTTGCTTGTTTATACAAGTTGGTATATTTTTTTAATATTTGGGATTTGAACAGAATTGGTATTTTGATTGTGTAAGGGCTACCTTTTATACTTTTTTTTATTATTCTAAATGATGAATAATAATCTATAATATATTTTTCAGGGATAATCAAGGATTTACTTATTTGGATTAAAGATAATTTATTGAAAGAGCGACCAGAATTGTTTTTACAAGATAATTCTGTGTAAGTATGTTTTTTTTTTTTTTTAGTTACAAAATTAAATGAAACTCGTTTTGGCAAGATGTCGATAAAGTTATTAGTTATTATTTATTAGAAAATTTTTAAAAGGTATAAACTAACAATTTAATGTTCACTTTGTATAACTAAATTATCAAAGGAAACTAAAGTTATTTTGTTTAAACTTTATCTGGACATATTCAACATCATCACTGTTGAGATCTTGGAGTTCATTTTGTGGTTAAATAGTCTCTAAAAAAATTAAGAAAAAATCATAATGATTACTTGAAGTAGACACCAGAAATGATTTAGAAAGTAAAAATTTAATTTTAGAGTTGATTATGTAATTAAATGTTTAGTACAGTACTGCATTTTATTTTGTTAGATGTATTAGTGATTCAACAATAAATGAATTTGTTTCGAGTTTTAATTTCTATTTTTTTTTCCACGAAATTAAAAAATCTGGTCTATTTTTGTAATACCAGCCTTGTTTCGATGCATGTATGCAATATGATCCGCATAGGTAATTGATTCAGCTTCTATTTACTCACGCCGCGTTGATTAGTTGCTCTTGTATAGCTTGTTTTGTTCTGGCGCTTAAAAGTGCGATCACATTTGATGCTGTTTTTTGTAGGCGACCTGGAATACTCGTCTTAATCAATGACGCAGATTGGGAATTGATGGTAAAATTACAGATCAAGAATAACAATTTTTATCTATATTTATATTTTAGGATACTATTAATTACGTCATTCGGGAAAATGATAGGATATTGTTTATTTCTACTTTACACGGAGGATAATTTTCTTTTATTTTGTTATGTAATAAATGATTGTTTATGACGTTCCGTTTTTACTTTATTTGGAGTTAGTGATTTAGTGCAGTCAGTTGAGTGACAATAAAGTAGCAGTTGTCTATGTCGCGGTTTTGGTGAGGGCATTAACAGTTCTCCATAATATTATCGGAACAGCGGCGTCGTGTAAATAGGCTCGTAAATCGATGTGGTCAGATAGTTTACACCCAATGTGACCCTTACATGTAAATTATCGCTAGAGATCACATAACAAGATACACAGGGAATCACACAATAGTTTGTCGGTGTGAAGTTGACCCTGCTTTCTATTCACCGGCGGAGCGTATTATTCGAAAATAATGATTTTATTTAAAATTTATCGCTTTGATCAGATATTGTAAGAGGCGAGAGCACGTAATATTAATACCTTTGTGGTACTCTCTGAATATCTAAGTGCAGTGTCAGCAGAAATAAGAAATCTTTACTATCTCATTGTTCACGATTCTATCGTAGATTTTACTTATGGATTATTGTCGTCCCAACCATTTGGAATATCTGATCTTTGCATAACTTCCCGCAACGTCTGGATAAATTAGCATAAAGTCGATGAGCCATCGAGAATTATGCGAAAAACTCGTTTTGTTTCCCTAACGATACATTATAATTGAGTTTGAGTTTAATTATCATAATGATGGAAACCTTATTATTATTATAAGTACACGAAGCGTTGTATTTAATGGCGAAAGAAGTGGCAATTATTTGAGAAAATTGGGGAAATTGGTCATTAAATTTCCATAAGTAGGAGGGAACGATTTCCTAAAAGAAATATAGTAAATTAAGGTTAAGTTTTATGATTTTGCCGCTGTAAAGGATAAGGCGGACAGGACTATCGTAGGATAATGATGTCGTTTATATGGAGATCCTGTGCGTAGATGATGCTCAACCCGGTTGACTGTAGCACTGAGGTGTGTCGAGACATATGCAATGTTTAACAATACAAATTTTTGAATCAAGTTTATGAGAAACAAACATTTACGAAATCGGAAATATATTCAGATTTTACGCAATTTACGATGCAACCTTTTCGACATTTGTACGTTTCTGTTTACGGCTATGTAATAAAATTGACATTAAGCCGAAAATCATTTGAGTGAGTTTCATTTTTAACCGCTTTAATCGTTTTAGTCGGTATTTACATCGGCTATTATTCGACGGATATACTTTTAATAAAATTTAATATGATTGTTTATTTAAACCTGTTCATCGAAATTTATGTAATTTATAAATGTGTTCTGGTTTTATATGTATGTGCTTATGAGAAAAAATATACGCGTCATATTCGCACCTTACGTTTCCGTAGTGTTCGGGTTATGGGTTAATTTTGGAAAAGAGGGATATTATCCAGAGACCAGTCGTTTGCCCATACAATTACAGTTTTATTTGAAAATGTGAGTACCTTTGGGGAGTTTTAAAGTCAACACCTACGCGGTGACTGCCCAAGCACGTTCAGATGCCCATTTCGTTGCTTACAGACGCACTAAAGCCACCGAAGCATCGCGTTTCATTCATTAAATTGTTATACTTTAATCAATATTATACTCTACAATTTTCAAATACATTAAATGAGGAATTAATTGAAACAAATCTGTGTGAAAAATGTATGATACCTTAAAGTGAAAGTTTTGCTTATTTTAGAATTTATTCTTTGCCTCCAAGAATTATTAATAGATACAGGTTATTTCTATTATCTATTTGTTGCAAGAAGTTTAATAATTTTAAATTTGTACAAGGATTTTCCCGGCGCATTCACCATAATTTACAAATTAATGAACGTTTTTTGTTATAAATCGTAAATTCTCATAGATTCTTATAGTATTTAATTTTTTTAATAATGTCAATTAACATTATATTAAATGCTTGAATGTTGAGGATCGACCAAAAGATGTATAATTTTGGTCTAATTAAAGGCAGGAGTTGGTTTAATGACACTATCCGAGCTAGAAAGATTTTTATTGATTAACAAACATTTTTTTTTTCATTAACTTGAATCGTTTCTTAATATTCTGGGTAAACTAATAAGGGAACTCTGTATTATAAAAAAGTTAACAATTTTGAATATCTGAGATACCTTCGCACTATTTGCAGAACAAGATTCATATAGTTTTTGTAAAGTAATCTTAGAGCACTAATAATAATTTATTAAATACGTGTATAACTTTCTATTAATTTGTTAAGTTCAAGTGTGGCGATCGGCGTTCAGTGTCAAAAACATATAATCAGGGTTTTATTGAATGACTTTGGAACCGTAAAAACTTTTCTCAACAAGTTCGAAGGGCAGTCATTGAATATTAGTTATCAAGTTAGACAGTCGAAATCGCTTATGGATTAGACGAGCGAACTTTTAGATGAAACAATATCCGCGTTGTCTGAAGCAGTTGAGTCTCGGTTTCTTTCTCCACATATCGGGATGCTATGCCGTCCTGTGCACGTCCTTCAAAACTAATAATGGAACTCGGCTCGGGAGAAAAGAAACTTTGCAAAGTTGTACAAGATATTACAGTATCTTGTATAATGGTTGTCGACCGTTTATTACGAATCTGCGACCACACATTGTCTATCTGCATCGTTATTCTAAGTGCAATCGTCGCCGGAGAAAAAGATCGAGGCTAAGCTTCAGGAATAAAGGACAGAGACTGGCATATTGCGGCAGACAGCTAAGACAACCTATTATTCCTTCGTTAGGATTTCAGACTAAACTTAGAGATCTGAGATTAGTTTTTACAGCGTCTAGTTATTGAACATTTGTCAACACGAACATCACGAATTATAAAAATTTATTTCCTTCATCTTGAAAGACGTTGACGAAATATATCTTCTGCTTCCGTTAAGGTGTTCTTAGCGTTTTTTACCAACCCCGCAAAAGTGTTACATTAGCATTTGATAAATGTTCTCCTAGAAAATCTAAGAGATTTCTCTCTAAATGCCTCTATTAATTTTTTATGGTGCAAAGTGTCGTCTTAACGCTTTGATAATTTAAAGATTTGTGTCAGTCAAATTCAGGTTTGCTAAAATGGGAATGTTTGTCACTGAATTATTAATTGAGGTGTTGCCAATAAGGTTTTCATAAATCCAGATTTAATTAAAATTCTTAAAAAAAGTTAGCGATTTTTGATACTTACTGAATTTTATTGATGAATTCTTTCAACTATAGTATTTATATTTTATTTATACAGAGTGATTTTTTAAAGTAAGTATGTGCAAATATTTTAACAGCTCAAAAGAAGTTAAAATAACTCCTTTTCCTTATCAGAGTGTTTATAATTTTTGAGATACAAAGTCGAATAAAATTTTAATTGGGGCACATCCTTTAACTTCACCAACCACAGAAAAAAGTGTCTTCATATAAAAAAATCATAAAACGGTGAAAACCATTTTTCTTGTTGAAGATACATTACCGTAAACTTTGGGATAAAGCACTGAAAAGGTTTAAAATTCGTTTAAAATAAATTTTTTTGAAAAATTTTCCGACTTGTACAAAATTTATTGTTATTCTCTTTAACGAATGAAGATCAAAAAAAAAAATACTTAAACTGTTTTTCTCAGAATGATATTTTCTATCTGGCGGTTTGCTTTTGGGATACTGCATACCTATTAATGACCAAGGTGTATAATTGGTTGCAAATAGAGTCATTAAAGGGTTAGAGTTACATGAATTTTATTTTTTTGCAACTTGACTACAAAAAATTGAGAATTTCGCTAGTGTTTTTTGATGGTGCCCTAAAAGCCGCTGCTGAGAGCTGAGTGTGTTTGGTGTAATTATGTGGAAAATCACGTAGGTAATGTTGGTGAAAAAAATTTATGGTGTAATATAATATAGAAATTTGTAAAGTTTAATGCCTTAGGAATGCCACATAAACAGTGGATAGAGGAAACTTTGGCATATTATAAGTTTTCAAATTACTACAAAGTTACAAACAAGCACTATAATTATGATAAATAATTAAATTGTTAAATAGAGGAATGTTGGAAGTTGTAGCATAAAACCTACTACAATCTCTAAATGGATTCCAAACAAGAAATTTCATTACTATCAACAAATCTGTCATTTCATCCTAATAATTTGCGGAGAATGTTTTCAATTAATGCATTTAGAAAATAAAGCAGCAAGTTTGTAGGAGGAGTAATTGGTTCATGGTTTAATTTGGCTTTCGAATTCTGAAGAAGCGATGAGGACAAAGAAGGAATGTGAATGGGCTTTAGGCTTTCGATTTGGAAGACCTTAAAATTAGTTCGTATCAAATTCCGTACGCGTATTTAATAATTAAGTTATCTTGTAGTAGTTTTTTCTTGGGTTGAGAGAGATTTATTTATACATAAGATCTGTAAAATCAAACAATGTTTTTTTTTGCGATTGAATCAGAAACAAGCGTTTAATTATATAAGGTTTGTGTTCAACTTTGAGTAATAAACTAATTTTTAATGAACATGAGTATGCTTGAAAATTAACGAGTACCTACATCCGACAGTAATAAAAGAAAAACTTTTGAAGTTGAGGGCCTGGTAGGAGGGCTTAGAATATTAAACTTGTTTTATGTTTGTTTATAACGAAGATGATCAAGAATTTGCACTGAAATTTTATTGCTAATTAACTGATTAAAAAAGTTATTAATCTTATATTTGTTCGAGTTTATGGCGGTGTTAAAGTTAATATATTTCAGTTAAGACGAACTTGAAGTCTACTCAGCTTCGACTAATGCTAATTCTGTTAATAGCTTTATGGGCTGCTGTAGATGCACGAATAAATTTAAAAGCAATTATACTAAAAACCCACTTTTTAATTACAGATAATTTTAAATATTCACCAGCTCAGAAGATAAAAATTAAAGTTAAATAAAAATGAATGTCCATATTTTAATTAGCCTTTAATTCTCGTTAAAAATGGTGTTGAAATTGGACTTTCAAATTGCATTGCACGTTTTATTTACCTAACATTGCGCAGAGTGCAAAAAGTTCTCAAAGTAACAGAACTCTGAGTAAATACACTTTTCAGCTGGAAGACAGTAATTAGCTAACCTAAGTAATTGCTCGTTTCCTTTTCGTCGATTCAATTCAATTAGCTTTCACACTATTTCGCCCCATTTGGACAAAAACTGAAACGAAGTTTTTTATTATCTGCTCTCGCCGCAGGCAAGTGCTTACTCTAAAACAATAGAATTACTGGATTAAACAAGTACGGTTTAGTGCTTGATAATTTCCGCTATAAACCTTAGGAAAATATCACTAAGATTTGGTCCGAGTATTCATACCTCTTTGGTTTTTTCTCCGAAACAATGTAAGAACAACTTTGTAATTTTCACATGTGCTATAAAATTTTACGATCTACATAAAATATCTTTCCGGATAAAGGGCCAGAATTAAATACTTTTATGAATAATTTTATATATTAATTTACGATCACATTACGGGTCATTTTAAAATTCTCTCAAGTGTATTTTAATATGGTTCTCATAAAAATATGAAACGAGCTATGTGTAGCTATCACTATTATAATTGAAATGCAGCAGTGGTTTCAAGTTTTACTTCGATATTTTGTCGGGGTAATATTTAAATTGTTGTAAATTGTTATTTTTATGGTTAAGATTATCAAATTTTTCATTTAGTTAGTGACTATGGCAGGGTTGTGAATATTACAATGAATTATTGACAAAAATGCAATTGGAATGGTGATTTTTTTATTGTGTAAATAAGTACCTGTTGGTTAAATTGAACTGGTTCATGGTAAATATGTGTTAAAAGTTTGAAACAGTTTTATAAAGCAATCATCGAATAATGCAACTTTTGATTGTCTATTATTAACTAATCAGTGCAACAAGTAAGTTCATTACAACTTTTACCATTAAATGGTTTTAACAGTGGTTGGAAATAGGATTTAAATAACTCAGATTGATTTATGTTTGTACAATCGAAGACAAAGAAGTTAGAGGAAACTCTGTGATGTCTGACTGGTGTCGATTTCCAATTAACAAGAACAAAGTAACTCGGATAATTCTGTAAATATCTAGCATTTGATTCCAAATATAATCCAATGTTGCATTTTGTATTAAAAATATTGGGTGTGTCAAAAATTTCGGACAGGCTTAAAGGTATAATAATTACATCATCAAAGAGAAATAAAAGTAACCGAATTTTTAGTTATTGGACATTCTTAAATGTGTAAAACCCCCTTGCAGTGCATGAAAAGACCCGGCATAAATATTAAATCTTTGAAAGGTCAGAAAAAATAATTTCAATTTTATAAAATTGCTCCAAGTAAACATTCAAAAAATTTTAACGCTCAACTATGAGAAAACTAATAAAATTAATTATTTTTTAATGAATTAGAAAATTGGGCTTCATGCATTCAACATATGGCAACATTTCAATTACCTTGCCATGTTATCAAAGAAACAAATAGTAGATACTTTGTGAGTTTGTCAAAATTTGACAATTTCTTGCAAACTAAAAAACAAACTTAATACCTTTCGAGAAAAGAGTTTGTGTACTAGTAAAGGACAACACAATAGGTTAATTATTATTACATATTAAACAAAATTTACTTTTTTTACAAAGTTCTTAGATTATCATAGAACACCTTTTACCTTAAGGTAAAACGGTGTTCTTGAAATGTGTTGTGGTATTTTTTTTATTTTAAGAGTTTTCTCTAAAAAGTAAGTTTTCAGAGCCATCGTTTATTTAAAATCGTTTTCTATGTGACCACATAATTTCCATATTCGACTTTTTTGACATACCCGATCTATTTTCTTTCTAAACATTTATTTGTATAAAAAATACAAGTTAATAAACTAGTAATGTGACCAAAGGTACGAAATTATAAATTAGACAATTTTTTATAAGCGATATATTACGTGCCAAAACAAATATGCACAATAAAAAATAAAATAAAGTACATTCCTTGCACTTATTCACCTTTCAAAGAAATTTCTGATCAATGTGATTTTGGAATTAAGATAATTTTCATATCTTCTGTCTTCACTTGTTATGTATGACTAGATTATTTAGTACAGGAAAGAGATAATAACACATGAGACGTATTTAGAACTTTTTCTAATTCTAGCAGCAGTTGCAGGATGGAGAGTCGCGTTGTGTCGCGTTGGTATTGTTTGTTGAAAATGAATATTGACAATTATCTAAATAAATAAGAAATTTTGAATTTTGTAATTTTTGGCTTAGAAGTGAACAGTTTTTACCAAAAAACAAGCATCTGTGCTTTTTCTTAAATTTTACAGTGTTTGTTTCACTTTTTGGAAACCACATTATTATTTGTTGACTTTATATTTAAGGTACCTATTTTTTTTAATTCAAAGGAATTGAAAAATGTTGTTGAAATATCATACTCCTATATTTTAGCATTCTGTAGTTTATGGATAATAATTATTGCATTGTTTCCCGCATTAGTCAATTCAGTTTGGTCAAATTTTATAAGGCTTTTGTGTTGCCAATTTAAATCACTAGATTTTTACTATTCAAACAGCTATCAAAGCTATGGAAATCCTTCAGTTGCAATACTAAATTTTGAAAGTGCTGGTTTATATAAGAGTCATTACGATTCCACTTTGTTTCCCTGGCTTGATAGGATGACATAAAAATCTCCTTTTGTAACAAAAGGACGTTTGAAATAATTGAGAACTGTGTTATGGCCTCTGTTATCAAGTCTTCCTGATGGTATCGTGTATATCTGTAAAAACAACGTTTCCATTTGGTGCGCTAGTTCTAAAACCTATGAAAAAGCCCATTAAACCTTGATTAAAACAAAGTTGAATTGTGAAAACAACCTTAATGTTTAATTCTCGAATTAAGTGCTTAGAGCTCAAACTAGTGCAAATTAGTGTTTGTGAGTAGTTTGCAATGGGAATCAGTGGATCAGAAAAGTGTAATTACTCATAAATTTTAGTCTTAGCTCATGACGGTCGCATTATAAATTTAATGGTCTGGAGTAAATAATTCCTCATTAAATGCAGAAGGGTCAAGTTGGAGCTTGTAACAAATTCGTGAGGGTTCGGTCGTCGACCCAAATTCGGCAAATTCCGGTTCTGATTTTTTGCTAAATATTTAATTGTCTCGGTTAATCGCTAGCAAATATCGAAGTTCCGGTGTGAGCTTTCAAAAAGCGCGGAATTTGAAAATAGTTTACAAAGTAACTTACCGATGACTAACAGAATTTTCGTTCAGAAGTTTGTCGGAGCAAACTCAATTTAACTGTAACTCGTTCTTACTGGTGTGCAAGATGTCCACGAGCGTCGCGAGGGGGAGGGCGTGCTGGGTTGACAACTGATCTGTTTTGCAAGTTAAATTCGACAACGGCACCCTCGCTGGGCTCTATGTGTCTTCGGAAGTTCATGTTGGTGGTAAAGCTTGCCTTTAACCCTCGTTATTTGCAAGGGAAATTGTCTCTAATCAATTGCATATTAGTGCTGTTTTGTTAATTGCCGACAAGATGCACATGTTTACGGCGCATGCTGCCGCTGCTGCACCTTCACCTCTGCAGAGCTTAAATGAGTTAATGTCGTCCGAACTAATTAGTTCTTGCACTTTGCTACTTTTTAGTGGAATCACGTTAAGGTTCCATTGGGAGAAGTGGGGATTATTATGGAAATTAAAGGAAAAGCAAATTTTACTTTTGAAATATTAATTAAATTTTATTACAATGTTCCGTTCCAATTTTCAATTTATTTTATTCCGTGTTATATCCTGGCATAAATTTTAGGACCCTAGTAATTAAATCAAACCCTTGAACCCCAGCTATGTTATTGAGGTTTATGTGATACCTAAAATCAAACACGTTTAAATAGAAGATGGCCCTGTATACTTTGTACTTTGATGACCACTTTATTCTAAACTTGAACTCGCAACCCTGCTTCAAGCTATTCCTATTATTTTAGAGAAATTTCAGGACTGATAGTGCTTTGATATACAAAATACCGGATGTCAACGAGATACAATGATGATCCTTTCTGTACTTTTACATGGAAAAAATGTAAAAAAAAATAATTTATTATATTTAAGTTATGAGGGTTTAAAGTTTGCACTTTGACTCTATTTATTTCTGTTGAAAAAATAATTTTCCAAGTTTTTTTGCTATAGGCTATTAAAAGAGGAAAGAAGGAAGCTGTATCCTAAATTGTAACTTTGTTTAATGTTATTTGTGGCTTTTATTGGCAAAATTTTTGTCCCATTACTAAATAATTGTAAAGAAACATATACAAGATCATCAGTATCATTAAATAGATATAAAAAATGTCAAATGTCAAAAAATAAATGTCAAAATTTTTTGACAGATAGAATTTTTTAAACATTTTTTTCATTTTCCTCGTATCTTAACTTACTTGAAAAGTTTCTCTGGGGCGCGAGTTGTGGCGCACCCTGTATATATTCAAACGATTTCTGTAGTTATATTTCTATAGTTATTTCTATAGAGTTCGTTACAAAGAGCTCGCGATACATTACGATTTAATTTATCAAATTGTTATCTTTTTGGTCTTTGGGGTTCTTGGGGTTATCACTGTGCAAAAAATGTTGTTTACAACTCGTTTTGGAAGTCCTTTTTTCACTCATTTGCTTGATTAACTCGGGCAGAACCCTCGTTAATCAACTTTGTAAAAAAATATAACTGGGAAACTATGAAATTTTCCAATTCTGCAAAAATTCATTTCAGTTTGTTAGTTGCTTTTCTGTAGAATTATATAACTTTATTTTTGAAGTGACTTTTTTGATAGTTATTTACTTTTTACGTAAGACTTGTATTAAAAATATTTTATGAATGTTGGTATTGGAAACATCTCATATCGTTTGTTCCCTTTTATATAAATCTGATAATAAAATTTTTATAGTCGTATAAAGTAAAATGGCAAATATTTTATGATATATGTGAAGTTCTGGCAAAATGTAAAATCATGTACAAATTATCACCTTTAACGTAGGTATGTATATTTTTGGGATTAGTTAAGCAATAATTTATTTGATAATAATAAATTAAGAATTTTATAATAAAGTAGTTTGAAAAGTATGATTGTGTACGCAGGGGGACGTTATGTGCAACCAGTAATATTATTTTTTATTTTAATGCTCTTGAAACTATGACACCTGTTTTTCCCAGAATGTTGTTAGCATAACTTTTCTTGCTGATGTTTGAATATCACAAGCACGTTTGCTTTGAGGTGCAAAATAATGCATTCACATCTCATTCCATTTTGTAGTAGGAAGACTCATATGTATGCTGTTATATTGAACTAGAAACAAAAAAGAAGTATCAGCGTTCTTTTATGCGACTTTTAGAAACCTCTCAGTCTTATTATAATATCAAGCAAATTTTCAAATTCATCAAGGCATGCAAATAGTTTTATTGTCATTACGGCGCCCCCAACAACACGTCAAGCATTTTGACACGATCTCCCTAACAATGTCTCCATTACCATGCAGGTGTCGGTCTCTAGAGGGAAATGATACACCCGGCGCCTCCGCCAAATCTGATATTACCGGCACGCCCGAATTAGGGTGTTTGCAGAATTTTATCAGCATTATTTGATTTTTAAATAAAATACGAATATAGTTTTTTATGATGAGTATAAAAATTGATTAGGTTATGTGTTACCTCCAATTGGGGTTATTTCATTATCGATAATAAACAATTTGAAATTGGGGAAAATTTTATTTTTGGGCCATAGATTACCTTATAAAAATTGAATTAGGTTGTCCTTAAACTCACTATTCTGATTTTCTACTATATATTAATTACTTTAAAGTAAAATTAAATATTCCTTTGTTTTCGATTTTTAAAAAGAAGCATTAGTGAAGTAAGACGTCTTAGAAATGAGGTCATTTTCATGCGGACTTTCTTATATGTATGTAAGCTTTCGACCTTTTTCTCAGAAAATTGTCAAAAAGCTCAGAAAGCACATGTCGACATGTTTATTTCATTCTCCTATGTTTTTAGCGTTATTTATCTTTTGTTATTCAAAATGTTAAATTTAATGTGAGAAATTTTCGGGGACCTTTTAGAGAGTTTGCAGTAAGCACGTATTGATTGCTCTGTTTTAGAAATTATTACAATTTATTGCTAGTCAGAAAAAAATACTTTGAAATATTGTTTTATAAAGTACTATTTAACTCGACACCTTCACCATTTTTGATTAACCACATTGTGTATTTTTTTGTTTCAGATTTTTAAAAATTTGTGTTAGAAGAAATTTGGCATTTTTTAAAATTTAAGTTTGTTTGTATGTACGTTTATTTCAGAAAAAATCCAGGGTGCACTTCCGTGACAATGTGTCATCGGGCGGTGCCCTAGACAATAAGAAAAATGTTAAAAAAATCTATCTCTAAAAATTCCGAAGTTATGAGAGTTTAAATTTTGCAATATGACTCTATTTATTTCTGTTGGAAAAATAATTTTCCAAATTTTTTTGCTACAGGCTATTAGAAGAGGAAACAAAGAAGCTGTATCTTAAATTGCAATTCTGTTTAGTGTTATTTGTGGCTTTTATTGGCAAAATTTTTGTACCTTTAAAAAAAAAAAGATCATCACTCATCAGTATCATTAAATAGACTTAAAAAAATGTCAAATATCAAAAAATAAATGTCAAAATTTTACTTTACTTAATTTATTTAATTAATTAATTACTTAATTTACTTAATTACTCCCTTTCAAGGAAGTGCGCGATCTTTGGAACATCCTGTATAATTTAAAACAAAAAATGTACAATTTGTTTCAAAATAAATCACTTAACTATTTTTTTCTGTATTCAATATTTACTATTGCTTAATAATGGATCTGAAAATGTAGTCTCTACTTGTTTTTTTTTGAATTTGAACTATTTTTTTGAACTTTAGAGATAAAGACTAGTATTTTATTCACTCAAAAAGATAAAATATTATACCACAAAAAAAGGAAAAAAATGTTCATATTTTAAAAAAAGTTAAAATTACATAACATTTCTTAGTATTATGAAAAGGAAGCTAGAAACAAAAACAGAAACAGACTTAAACAGAACGAAATATAGATGAATTTTTAGGGGGCATGAATTTATGACAGAGTCGTCTATTCACAACGTATTTTATTTTTTAACAACTATAAATTTAATTATTATAATAATCTATCAAACTGAGAAAATGTAATGTTTTGAAAAACTTTAATAAGTCCTAATTAAAAAGATTCATTACTTTTTTCATGAAAATAAATATACTGTGTCGTATGTTACACATTTTTAGAGCAATTTTTCGAGTTAAATGAAATGATATGAAGTGCACTCAGGAATAAATAGTATACTACAATTTATACTTATAAAAACAATTTGCAGTTTAATTGGGTAAGGATGCTAGAGTTTGTTTCAGTTTTTTTCTGTCAGCTCTTAGTTGATGGTTTTGCTTCGCCTAAAAGGTTGTTTTCAACGCATTCACTCAACACTGAACAAGAATTTATGAACGCGTTGGCAAAAAAATGAGTCCCTATGACAATCTCGGTTGAGATAAATGGTCGTTTTGAAGTGTATAACTGTCTCAAACTGATATAACAAAACCTCCCGATCCATCGATAAAATCAACAGATGAGCATCTCAATTTTAAAAGTTTTGAAAAATTCAGCGTGTTGACTCGTCGATAAACGTCTCAAGCGATGATGTCCACACACAGTCCTTGATAAAAATAAAAACAAGAATTGCGTTTGGACAATCAGGGCCTGAAACTGTTGTCTGGTGGTGTATTTTCTTCCATTGTGATGATAGTTTGTTATTCTGCATCGCTGCGTCAATGAGATAGAGAAGCTGGAAGCCCACTGCGGCTTCGTTGACCGCACTTCTACTGCGTCGTTTTCAAACCGTTCGACATGCAATTCAGGTCTCGGCGCCACTGCAGCAGCCCGTTTAAATTGTCAAATTCGAAGAGAAATTTATTGCCACTTTCAGCTATTTAGTGCCATACCTAGGTTGCTGAAGTAGGGAACTAGGGAATATTTTGGTGAAGGGAGTTACTTGAATTATGGATTAAGTTGTGAGGAACAAGGTAATTGGGGCTGCACTCAAGAAACTATTATAAAACCCTCTATTTCAGTCCAACTAAGCAAATGTTATAAAAATATAATTCTCTGGTCATAAATACAATACAATAAATTGCTGATTTCTTCCTTGCTTGTGCGCAGCTTTTAATTAATTAAATGTCCAGATGTATAAAACAGTTTCTTTGGCATAGAGAAGCCTGAAAACTGTCCCAGGTAGTAAAAGATATTATAACACCTTGACCCTCGTCACCGCACAAGAAACTTCTAAATTGCTAAAGTTGCTCTCAATCTATTCCACGATGTTGTAGTGACATGACCATAAAGCAGGATCTAATTTAAGTAGTCGGAATAGCAAGGATTTTATTGTGTTTTTGTTATTTAGTAATCTAAGTATAACACAACAGATATTTACACTCTATAAAAACTACAGACGATTAAATTAATAAATTCAGTTCAGACTAAATGGATGTTTTAAGTGTTTTTCTTTTCGAAAATTTATCTTGATGAAATGCTCGTAGTTGTGAAGGATTCTGTAAAATCCGTTTCGATATGTTGTTTCATCAACAATGATTAATCGTCCACTGTAACGGCAGTTTAATGCCAGTTTTAATGCTTTAAAATTGAGTCAGTAATGCTGTATAGATAAATTAAAGTTAATTTAATCAATACTAGAACGAGTTAATGGACTGTCCTAATTTACGTAAAGAAATAAAACGTCGACAAAATCTTTACTCGAGTAAGAAGGCGGAATAGAGAGCGAGTGGATAGGAAGGATGAAGTAAAAAAAATCGTCGGATGAGCCTTTCTGCAACCAATTCATCGATCTTAGTCTTGTCGTGTCCATATTTACTTCGGCACTAATTTATCTTATGTACATGACGAACCCTAATGGCTCGATCTATTCCCTGTCGATGCTCGAAGCCCGGTCAGAGATTTCTATTATTACTCTAATGGGTTTTCTTGGATTCTCTCTGCTTTGTAATTTTGAAATATTCATTCTATCATTCGTGTAGACGCCGAAACGAAATAACTAAAAGCCCTAATATTTACAACACCTCAAGTTGCTACAGTTGCACCAAGAAATATGTTTTTTTTTGTTTTGTTTTTGGTTTGCGAATGTTTCTCTAATTTAAAAAATGAGGAGCAGTAATTCATTTTTGTTTTGATATTTAATCTCAAGCTGACATTACTCAGACATGATAATACGAGTCGCTTCAAACCCGTCAACGAGCTGAAACTTAATTACGAAAAACACTCCTGGTTTTTACTGGATAACCACATAAAACGGACCGCAAATCTTATGCAAAGTAATCTCGTGAGAAGTGCATAATAGCATTACGCGAAACAGGCAACCCCACTAGCAATAAATGAACAAACAAGAAAAAGAAATAGATTATGGAAATGCATACAAGATGGAAAAGTGGAAGGAAATATCAAAGATGGAATTTGAAACGTTGATTGCTGAGTGCTCGCAACGTTAAAACGATTTCGGCTATCAATTGTGGCGAATTTACCACCGTTTCATTAAAATCCGCAAACATCTAGAATTCAATTTATTTTTTATGGATGCACGGAATCCCTAATTAAGAGGTTTAAAAAAATCATTGAACATTTAATTTTACAAGCAGAAAGAAAGAAAAAAGAAAAAGTTGTTACTCCATCGACAAAAAAATTCACTAATGGTTTTATTTTGTTTAACAATAATTGCAACACTGAATCAATATGAGAAATATGTTATGATTTTGTGCTACAGGAATGTAGGAATGGGCAACTAATAGTCACTATTACATACTCATGTAACAAGTAACACTGGATGTGTACGCTACTCATCACATTAGCCAAATGGCGATTGTTGGGATATTGTGTTAACAATGCAAGCTGTTGTAAATGTGAGAAGCTTCAACTTTGCTGAATTGACTGCAGTTGTTGGTAAATGGTCTGAGCGCAGCAGGTCGAGCCAAAATTAAAAGTTTATTAATATTTTTACTAATTTTGTAAAACTACGTTGTTTTTATTTTAAAAATTAAAAGCAAAATAGTGAGTTTAGTTATTGAAAATTGAAATTAAGTGTAATATATTTTAGGACACGTTCGAAAAAAGCTAACAAACGTGTCGTTTTAGCTTATTTCTGCGTCGAATTTAAAATTCGCATTTAGGTGTGAATTTGAATTGTTATTACATTTATCGGTTACATTTATGTAAGTTTATAATAAGCATTTTCGAAACAGTAAACGTCACGTAAAATGAACATGTTGCTGTTTTAAATAATTTACTTGAATGGTATTTTGATCGCAACGATTATGTTCATTCGTTCTGTATAACAACGTTCACAATAATGTTCATTTCGTGATGGCACAAACGCATATAAAATGAATGGGTTTTAAATAGACACTTTTGAAATCGTAGATTTGTTTTTGATTAAACGAAACGTAACCATTAGTCAATCAACGATAACAGATGCCTGACATAAAATAATTAAATGGTTTATTGCATTTGCTTTCGGGTATTTAGAAGCTGATCGACGAAAAAATTGAAAGTTGAGAGGGATTAAAGGATTTTGTCAAAATTATCATAGTTAATTAAAAATTTGTTCATTTCTTGGCTTGGATTTTTTTTTGTAAATTGAATTTTACCCTAACAGAAACATTACTTTTGGTAGTAGTCAAAAAAACAAAACATGTGTAATCAAACAGTCAGCGAGAAAATGATTCGTCCTTTTAGCTTGGATAAGGTTTCTATTTGGACTTTAAAATGGTGTTGGAAGGATTTCTTTGATCCAAAGAACTTTTTTATTTATTTTGTGTATTTTCGTTGTAAATATGTGTAACAAGTGTTTATTTACTTATAATTATGTAAATTAAAAAATGCGTTTAGACCAGTTTTTTTGTATAGGTATTGCTTTATATTAATTTTTTTTTATTTCCATTGAAAGTAAATTACCATTAATTTGACATCGAAGTTTTGATGCATGTTTTATTTACGCGTATATTTTAAGAGTTTAAAAAAGTTTAACACACTTAGAGATTATGAAACACCATGATTTATATAAGCAAAGGGTGATGTTATTATGTGATTAAGAAAAATTTTGGTATTTTTAATCAGTTCGTTTTACTACATTTTTCTGTTTTTCACTGTTTATCAATAGGTTTAAAGCCTCCTCTAAAAAGGGTTAACAAATATTATGTATTAATAAAAAATTTCAACTGTTAAATTATAGACAAGGAATAAAGTGGTGGGTTACAATTATTTAAAAAAATGTTAAAAGTTTATCCACCTACGTGAATTTAGATCATCAGCGGGTACAATTAAAACTAGTATGATTACCCTGAGTAAGGAACATTTCACTTACATAGATGACGTCAAAGAAGGACAAACATTGAACTTGACGATTATTGTATTTTTGTATTTTTCACAAATTTACAAAATCAGTTTTTTATTTTTAAGTCGTGTTTAAAAATCTTTGCAACATTTTAGTAGTTTATTTCAATTCGATGTTGGTTTCTAAATTAAAAAAATATGTAGCAATTGTTAGATGACGATGGTGGTAAAAGAATATGAATATATCTTGTAAGTAATTTCACTTTACATTAATTTGATAAACATTTGTCTAAAAATAACAAGACTTGAAATTGGGTTTGTTTTTTTGTAGAATTAGTCAAAGATGTCGAATATTTCAGTATCGTATCGTAAATATGAACCTAGTTATTTTTTGTTGTATTTAAAAAAATGAAAAGCATCTGATTTCGGTTGTATTTGTTAGCTAATGTAGGTTTTAATCTTCGCCATCGTTTTCTTTTCCAGCAGCTTGCGAGTACTTCAGCCTCTAAACACACTGAAATCAAAGATAAAATTTTTATAGTGGCAATAAAAATGCTGTACGATCTCCAATTAAAACGGGAAGCTGATACAGAATTGACGTGGCCATTATCGTTTTAAAACTTGCTGCATTGAAGATGTTTTAAAGAAAACTTTTGAATCTCGTATCGAAACTTTAAGCCGGTTAATGTTATTATTGACTTTAGATTTACGAAGCGTGGATAATGGATGATACAGGCACACAGCGAAGAGAAAGAGAACGAAAGAGCGACACTGCCATTGCAGATTTCTTTCAAACTTTGCTCACGATACGCATACTTATTATTATTCCATTGTCTCAAGTTATAAAGCAATGACGACGAAGTTTATAATAAAAAAGCAAACTGGCGGAGGCTAAATTTTCGCCATAAATGCGAATCATTAACCCGAATTTTGGAGAGATGAATGCCACCCTAATACGAGAAAAAAACTGCTGCTTGATGGGCCACACAAAGGGCGCCACACTTGGATCCACTGGTGCTAAATTCAACAACTAAAGACCAATTTGGTTTTGTTTAGATCATATTTTGTCTTAATATTTACCGTTGCGTGAAAGTTTTGGACTTTTACTTCGGATAATCATTGAAATTTGTTAAATGCCATCTGTTATCGCGTTTGTAAAGGTGAAATAAGGCTTGTTACTGATAAAATGTCTTATTGATCTGAAAGTGGCCAATTAGAGATGAATATCGAAACGTGCCAGGAAAACTCTTAATTATAAGTTTATAGCATTGTACCTTATAATTTTAAACTTGTTATTTTTATTCAAAAGTAACCATGGCGACGAACATTGAAGAGACCTGGAGAAGTGGTCCAAGTAAACACTCATTTTCGTTGCATTAGCAGGCGTTTGTAAAGCACCTCGACAATTGTATTCTGATTCTCCAGAACTGAATCGAATTTGTAAAATCGTTTTCAGTTCAAATTCCACAAATACTTGGC
This sequence comes from Tribolium madens, assembly GCF_015345945.1. Lineage (NCBI taxonomy): Eukaryota > Metazoa > Arthropoda > Insecta > Coleoptera > Tenebrionidae > Tribolium > Tribolium madens. Next base: position 4,724,644 of record NW_025401069.1, read on the forward strand.
GTCTGAAAATCGTTTCATGGAGAACTCAACTCGTTGGCGATTAGAAAGGCATTAATTTTATTTGTACAAAATTCTCTATAAGAGATACTCTTTGAAATGTAAATCAGTCTCCAAAAATGTCTTTTCAATTAATTTCGATTCAAGCTGACAATGACTGGATTCTAATCAAATACCTAAAGCAGTGTTCTCTTACAACTTCTTCCCCACTCGACAAAAGTTGAGCACCCTAACCAGAAAATATAAAAACTAAGCCGCAGTAAAATATTTACACAACATTTTATAAGAGAAAAAGTTATTAAGTACGCATATCCCTGATTAAATCTTACATCAGCATAAAACAGTTTATTTTTCATAAAAATCGTATTATATAATACTCCAAAGACTCGTACCAGGTGCTTCTCCCTTACTTTAATGAAACGCAAACATTTGGCAAAATTTGATTGTGGTCAGGGCATTTTTTAATATGTGAAAAATTCATATTAAGTTCACACAATCGAGGGACATTCGCTTCTTTTATTCCCAAAATTATGTGCAAACACGTACAATCCAAAACTGGATTTAGTGCGCACCATAACAATCCATAAATTACAAAAACCTTTTAATGTTATGTACAAACACTCGGTTAGCATATTCGGGAAAAACCGGGATAAATTAAGGTCAAATGGACAAAGACAATATTTTACCACGGCAAATCTGGATTGACGCTCACTGGATGTCTAGTAAAATGGGAAAATTTCATAATATTCTCAGCACATCAAATCCTTTGGTGATGCTAATTATGCAAACATGCTTCTACATTATTACTCCATTTGAAAAACCTTAATGGCTGTGTAAGATGGTTAAAAGTGATAGTTTTACCTACTGGTATGCAAAAGAATATAGAACAAAAAATGAAAATACAGGATGTGTTAGAACTCACGCTCTAGAGGAAAATTTCAGTAAGATTAACGAAAGTAAGTAATAAAAGCCACGAATAACATTAAACAGAGTTACAATTTAGTATACAGTTTTCTAATACTACTACTAATAGCCTGTAGCAAAAAACTTGGAAAATTATTCTTCCAGTCAAAGTGCAAAATTTATATTGTCATTGCATGTTCCTGGTATCTTACCTTATAATGGCGCAACTGTATATTTTTCTGAAACTGGTAGATTTTTTTTATAAAACTTTACAAAACTGTAAAATGTCTGTGCAGAATGCGGCATATTGGTATAGTTAGAGATTGCGACTATGCCATTATCTATCTTGATGTATAATCCCGCTCTTATTTATCAACTCCACGTAATTAGCATATCAAAGCTTGTAATTTTGATTTACATTGAATTGTCCATGAAGTAATTGACCTGTAAATACCAATAACTAGCAATTATCCTTGATTCAGCTAATTAATTATGTGGATGAATTAGTTCCAATAAAAAATTGTAAACTATATATTTTGGTTTATGTTTCAAACAGAAAAAAAATTGTATCGAATTGCAACGGTGCATGGTTACAGTTGCTATAAATTCAGGATTCATACCATACACAAAATATTATTAATCAAAGTTGTGCATACAAATTAAAAAATTATGTAAATTTTTGGTCAAAATTTTATCAGGAAAATAAAATAATTACGAGACATACCTATTCATGCATGCTTTGCATAAAACGTGAGATTTATTTAACTTATTTTCTAGTACTATTAATATCATTTCCCGTTAAGTAATTACTTTTTAAATCAAATTAATTTGCGCAATTTCTTCTTTATAAAAAAATCAAGTTCAAATATCTTTTATTCATTCGACGATTATTTTAATTTGTTCATTTAATTTCTGAACGAGTCGTTTTTAATTACCTCGTTAAGTTGTTTCTCAGATTTAATTAACGTCACCTGGTGTCTTCTTAAATTGCATTAATGTAAATAGCATAAAAGAAGATAGATGAAAATGAGACGGTTATCGATCGTTTTGTGAATAATTAACAAAATCTAAATTCTCACTTCTTTTGACACTTAAAGAATGATTACGTTTTTAATTTTTGCGACATTGCTTTTGAAGCCTTTGTCTCGATTTGTGTTTGGGTCGTATTATAGCTCACTTTGAATTTCGTCGATTGTCCTTATATTTCCGCTTTATCAAGTGGGAAATATGAGCCGTTGGTGATTGTCGGGAGGAGATAAACAATGGTTTCCGCGAATGGGGGATATAAAGTGTTCTCGGACTCATTACACCGCCCATATACCATTGCTTGAGAGGAAACTTTTCAATACTAAACAAGTAGATTGCCCATTTCGATGCTGCGAAATGGAAAAACGAATAAAACAGAAACGACGCCGCGGCGATGAGTGGAAAATGTACATTTAAAGAATGGGATGAAATCGGATGGAAACGTACAGAATACCAGCAGCAAGGAGAAAGATGGATACAGATGTCGGAAGACCGTTGCCAGGCACAACCAATTCAGTCAAATAAAACATCCGGAAAAAACTAAATTGAAATTTCTTTGCAAGAATGTGAATTAATACGAAGTCGTTAGGTTGTTTAAAACCAGGCTCATTCAACACTTGGCACGCAATAACTTTGCCATCAGGCGACGCTAATAAATCGGCTGGCATTTTTATGACACGTATTGATGGTCGAGATCCAGCACTCTTACATGGCGAATGCTGGTAAGAAAATGGTGACAAGTTTGATAAAGATTTGATTCCTAAAGCGGATATTTATCCATGAATGGAATTATAAAGATACTTGAACGCTTTCGGCATAAAGCTTAATTTGTGTGGTGGAATATAGTTTTTGGCTTCAAAAATCTTTGCAACCCGTTGTAACATAATTGTTATCCAAAATTCTTCATTCAACAAAAGTAACATTTTATTGAAACAGTCCGATAAAAATTGAAAGACCTCTTTTTAAAGAAAGAAATGCAACGTTCTACATTTTGCACGTGAATAACTCGAAAACTTTTGAAATGTAAGTTCTACATGACAGATCAGTAGAATACGAGTATTTATTATTTTAATAAAATTAATAATAGTCACACTAGATTTTTGTGACTGGAGCAAAGACTCGCATTATGTTTTTCAAAGTAGTTTGGGATGACACCTTTATTGGATCATATTGGTCATTGAGGCCTTGTTTAAAAAATTAAAAAAATTGTAGTAAAAGTAGATATATTACAAGGGGGATTTATAAAGAATAAAGAAATTTAACTAGCTATAAAAAAAGATTAACAAAGTTTAATTAAACAAAATTATAATATGTACAAGTAGATATAAAATGGATCAAAGTCAACAAAATTTTATTTTTCAAGCTAACATCTTTCAATACTAATGTACTGTTTCGAACCTTTTTTCAGATGTACCAACAGCAGTAATTAAACTTTGATAGGATTCAAATATTTTTCCTTCAGAAGTTATTTTTTAATTTTTTTAAGCAAAGAAACTATAGGACCAATTCAGTGAAGCTCTACAGTTTTGGATATTGCTTTTAATTTTTAGCATTTTGCAATTTGCGGTTTTTTCTTTGTAGAAGTATTTTTAATTTTCCTCATTTATTGTAGACACTTTTGGCGTATACTCAGGCATCAGTAGTCAAATCATCAGTTTGTCTATGGTTTTAAAAAATTGCTTTTTTTCATGAAAAAAAAAACTTTGCGCTTGTTTTTATTTCATTTTTTCGCAATTAGTAGAAAAAGTTGTCTTTGAACAGATTTCTTTTTGAATTGCCCTCGTAAATTTAATACTCAATATTATTGATAAGAATTGTTTACTTGCCAATACAAATTTTTCAGATTTTTTGACACAACCTCTTGTTTCTATGAAAAATATGTGCAAACTAAATTATGCAATAAATTATGGGATTTACGTTATCAAAAATCATGTCAAGACTACAGAGTTATTTTTATATTCTTATGTTATATAATTCTTCTTAATTAAATATTTTATCTTAAGTAATTGCTTTGAAATGGCTGTCAAGGTTAATATCTGGTTCATTTGTATAATGCTTTTTATTAAATTAAAAATAAAAGTGGTAATATTCCGGGAAAGCTAATTTATTTAATATAGTTTTGTTTTGCACTTGCTCTGCTTTGTAATTAAGCATAAATGAGATTAGATTTATCTAATTTTAAAACCTCTATTAAATACATACATAGAAATTGCCTATTAATATTTTTATTTGAATTTTTATAAAATTCTAAAAATTGTTTAATTAAAATCAGGTGTAATGCAAATCCTACAATCAATGACACTAATACTACATAAATAAACACGTAATTATAACAATAGCTTAAAATTAATTCATTTATTAATTAAGATACATTAAGTTTTTTTAGTGAATTCAAACAAATAATAATAATTGATGAGATTTCATTTACAATTTGATACAGCAAGTTGACAAAAGTAATAAAAGATTATAAAACTATAACTGTTTCATTACTAGTTAATTAAAAGTCTTCAATCAGTATTGTTAACTTTTATTAATGTTAAATACAACCCCTTTTTTTTTTCGGATAGAATGTAATATACTCAAGATGAAAAAATTGTAGGAATGTATACAGGATGAGCCAGAACTCGCGCCCCAGAGAAAAATGTAGTATAAGGTAAGATACCAGGAATATGGAAAAAATGTAAAAAAAAATTATCTATAAAAATTTCGAAGTTATGAGAGTTTAAATTTTGCACTTTGACTCTATTTATTTCTGTTGGAAAAATAATTTTGCAAGTTTTTTGCTACAGGCTATTAGAAGAGGAAACAAAGAAACTGTATGCTAAATTGTAACTCTGTTAATGTTATTTGTGGCTTTTATTGGCAAAATTTTTGTACCTTTACTAAATAATTACAAAAAAACATATACAAGATCATCAGTATCATTAAATGGAGACAAAAAAATGTCAAACATCAAAAAATAAATACCAAAATTTTTTGACAGTTAGAACTTTTTTTCCATGTTCCTGGTATCTTATCTTATTTGAAATTTTTCTCTGGGACGCGAGTTCTGACGCACCCTGTATTTGTTTGACTGCATTTGTATAAATCAAAAATAGAAGAATATAAAAAATTCTGTTTTAATAAACCACAAAACGTCTTTAAATTACATATTGTGGTAAACTACAAGCTGTGTTAAATTTTTAATTTTTGTACGTGTATCAGAAAATGTTGAAATAAAATCCCCAATTGCTTTGAACTGTCTATTTCCGTTGTATTAATATTCCATAAAGAATATATTTGTCTGGGGACGTCGAACATTTACGAAATTGCGTGACCGTCATTTCCATCCCATAATTTATGAAATAACTTTTATTTTATGAATGGCATAACAAATTGACACTTATCCGTTGATGGTGTTAATAAAAAGCAAGACGTATCGGCGCGGCGTGGCGCCATTCAGCAAATTTAAATCAAAGCTCACGTACGATAGGTGGTGCATCAATATTTGGGGTTAATTTTGTGGCTTTGTGCCGATATCTTAACGAGCGAGCACCCGTCACTGCTATCGTTGGTCGCACCACCATCGATCCACCCTATCGCCAGTATTTATGGGGATGTTTTACAGCCGCTGCTACCATCGATAATTGGGGGCAGATATCGATGGGTGCCGCGTGAGTTAATGCAACTGCAATTGCACGGATTGCATCGATAATGCACGTTACACTTTGATTTATCGGACAGTTACGTCGGTCTGTCTAACGGGAAAACGATTTTATTACGGTTACCTGATTTCGGAAATAATTTACTAAGTTTTTTGGTAAAGATAGACCAATAGAGAGGGAATTTAGTACCATGATCCGGATTTGACCCGAATTTTCCGTTAGTAATTTAATTAAAATTGGAATATGTTTATTTAACAGCAGCTTGTTTTATTTTATATGGATATACGTATTATTATAATTGTAAACAGTTATTATAATCAAATTATTTTTTTAAACTTGTAAATATGCAAAAAAATAACAACGTTTCATTAATTTTTATGTTCTAATAAAACAAAGAGTGTCGTATTTGCCATAAAATTATTATTTTAGTTGCACTATGCACTATGAACTTGATGTGAGTTGAAATTAAAATATGTAGTGTTTATACGTTTACTTCATATTATAAAAAACTAACCCGCCTACTCGTATAAGGTATATGTATTTGAAAAATGTATGATAGAAAAAAAAAGGAATTACGTTTTAAAATTTGGATACAGCCATGCATAAATTATATTTTACGAGTGAAAATGGTGGATGCGCCGGGAAAGAATGCAAGATTCTACATTTTTCTAATTTCTCTTAAAGTGATAAAATATCACACATTAATAACAAAATACAAATTATCATTAGCAATGTTTAAACAAAAAAAAATAACAGCTAAATAAAAAAAATATTTATTTACATTAAGTGCAGTAGGTACAATTTTATTGCGTGTAGTAGGGTAGTTTTCATACCGAAGCACGAAGTGAAGCTGGGTGCTTTAGTTAAACTGAACGTTGGAACAAATAATGCACAAAACTGTTTGGCCGAGGATAATTTTTCGATTAATTCATATTTCCATCTGTCAACACTCAATAGATATGATGGGTCTCTGGATTTAGTATTTTCAGAATCTTGCCGAAAGAAAAAGTATTTATTTTTGAATACTGAGTAGATAAACGCTACGGTATCTTCTGTTGGTATTAATCAACTTCATATACCAAAGTATATTTTTTTCAGGGTCTCTGAAAGCCTAAAATTTTCGTGTTAAACTTGACAGATACTTTGTGAACATGAGATACCATAGCTGCCAAAAATATGTAAACCTTTCAGTTTCAGATGTCGAGCCCAAAAACATCTTTTTCTATTTAACTTTATTTGATATGATTTGAAATGAAAGTCTGGGAATTAAAATATAAACAAATGCAAAAAAGCTTTGTGGTAGAAAGTTTATTGGGGTAATAAAACAACATGCAGGTGACATTCCTGATTGTAAAAAGTTGTTATCTACAATACGAGCGAGTACCAAGTACACAAAACAAAATAAAAAATGTGCTTATACTTACTTATAGAGACTTACTTTTACTAATTTCCAAAATAAATTGTGATTGTATCAGTTTCCAGCGTCGGTCATTTAATCTCTGAAACAATAAAGATTTAGAATTTCACTACATACCTATTCATAAAATAATCACAATTATTAGGGTATAAAATTGTTTATATAAAAAAATATATATAAGAGCCGAACATCAGCATTACAGTGAAATTCAATATGAAAATTTTCCGTTTGTCCTTCGTTTCGAATAATTCAAAACCTAATGATCAAAAAAAAGAAAAACAGCAACTGGGTGGAAGTGGTCATTGTGGGTTTGAAACTATGGCATATTATAAACATCTGGTCCATTCTTGTGGTCAAAATAAATACGGTATAAAAATAGAGCAGATGAATGTAATAAAATAAAATTGAAAATGGACGGAAGTTTGTGTGGGGTCAAATGAAAACAATTTTTGTGTACAAGGATGAAACTGGGGATATCGTCGTATGGGCATTGCGGCCAAATAGCCGCGGACGGTTTAACAGCTCAACGCAGCATGACAGTCCGCTGAGAATATTGCCATGTTATCTCATGTTGTGTGTTTAATGCGATGGATGAACAAAGAACGTTAATTTGATGCAAGGTGGAAGTTGGCCGTGAAATACAAAATTCAGCTCAAACTTGGTTAAGTTTTAGTCACTCATTCTAATTACAATTTTGTCCGGTGAATGTTTTGTTGTAATCTTAGTAATCAACTATTAAATGATCGTACATTCCCATAAATGTTGGGGTTAGTACAAACAATGTACAGCATGTATGTAGATGTTTTGCTACAACAATAAAACTGTTTTTATTTTTATTAAAATTGTGCATTGCCTTGATGCCACAAAATTTAGTTTATCAGCAAATACAAGATGAAGTGCCTTTTAGCAAAATAAAATACAAGAATATGAACAATGTTTCACAATTTGTTTTTTAATAATTGGCTAGATATTGAAGCAGATAATAAGTCATTAAAGACCTTTTTAAAGAACGTTTAATTTAGTTTTGACCCTGAATTCTAACTAGTAAACAAAATAAAAACCAACTTTATCCTCAGTTGGGGTTAAAGGGTTATTTCAACAAAAAAATGTTTAGGAAAGCAATCACTTTGATGCTAAATACCCGCATTGAAAAAATATAAGTTTCCGCAAAATGAAAGAGTTTTATACAGGACGCGCCAGAACTCGCGCCCCAGAGAAAAATTTTAAGCAAGGTAAGATACCAGGAACATGGAAAAAATGTTTAAAAAATTCTATCTGTCAAAAAAATTTGACATTTATTTTTTGATATTTGACATTTTTTTTATGTCTATTTAATGATACTGATAATCTTGTATATGTTTTTTTACAATTATTTAGTAAAGGTACAAAAATTTTGCCAATAAAAGCCACAAATAACATTGAACAGAGTTACAATTTAGGATATAGCTTCCTTGTTTTCTCTTTTAATAGCCTGTAGCAAAAAAACTTGCAAAATTATTTTTCCACCAGAAATAAATAGTCAAAGTGCAAAATTTAAACCCTCATAACTTCGAAATTTTTATAGATAATTTTTTTTAACATTTGTTCCATGTTCCTGGTATCTTATCTTTAATGCCATTTTTCTCTGGGACGCGAGTTCTGGCGCACCCTGTAGATAGACTGTTTAAAATCCAAAGTCGGAGTTTAAACTTGAGCGACCGTTAGGGAGCAACAATTTAATAGACCGAGATTTTTAAACTATAAAACTTGTATTGAATGCCCTAATTGAATCAGAAATTTTAGTAAATTTAGAAATTGTTATAAAGAAATTGGTCAAAATAATATCAAAATTGACAAAACGCCAAGATAATTGTGTTTTAAGTATTTGTAAAATACGATTTGATTGACGACGTGTTTTATAGAAGACCGTATATTTTTATTAGAAACAGTATACGATTGTGTTGGAAAAAATTTGAATGAATGAATTTTACGTCGATATTTTTATTTAATGAAAAAAATAAACATAAAGATAAAAAGCAATCACATATCCAATAATAATTAATAGAGTATGTCCATAGTTATTTTTATAGACTTTAAAATATAGTAATAAACAATCAACTGAACGCATTTATATGAAATGTAATGCAATAAAGAATAATTTAACTACATAGTAAAATGGATGCTCATAAATACATTTTTAATATTAAATAAAACTTAAATCCTGTAATTACTAATATTTATTCTTTTGTTATGATCTATGTTTAATAAAAAAACAACGATTGAAAGAGTTAAATGTATTTTTATGCCAAATGTTGATTGATATAAACGAAATTACTTATAACTTATCGTTTTAAAAATATATAATATATTTGAGAAATGATTAAATTTTTTATTTTTCGACAGTGTCAAAATTTACGGTTTTTCTCCTGTATAAGTAAGTTTTGACAACTGTTTGGCATTTCTCAATACGAAACGTCAGATTATTTTTAACAGATTTAAAGCAATTTTAAGTCTTGTTGAGTTTAATTCAAAGAATACAACATTTTAGTATTCAACTCGTCTTCGTGTAAACCGGTTCATTTATTCCACCTCGTGGATGATAAACCACACGTGTTAACTCTTGTTTTATAAATCCTCTAGTGTAAACTCGTCGAATAAATAACTATTACATTTCTGAATTATTAAAATATTAACTTTTCCAAGGTTTTGAATTTTGAAAAATACTTTGTCATTTTATTTTTGGTTTTAGCAAAATATGAAAAGTTTAATTGGTGCATGAGTTTATTTAGAAAGAAAATTAGCTTTTTTAATTTATTCTTTGTTTTTTTAAATATTGGTCTTATATTTTAATTTTTTAAAGGCAATAATGAAATTAACAATGTTCCACTAACTATTTTCTTTATTTTTTTTAAGTTATTAGTACATGTTAGCAAATTTCTTGTAATACTTGCAAATAGTAAGAATTTTTTTTTTGTTGCAGTTGTCATAAATAAATTAACAGTTAAACATAGTATTACGTTATTGGTCATAGAAGATTTCAAGCTATTGTTAAGTGGTGGAAGTGGTGAGCATAAATTTATACAATAAGTTCAGCGTTCCGAAGTATCATTTGTGTGTCAAACATGTTGAGTTTGTTTTTCTATAACTGAAGTAAATTGTCATTGTTGTTTCAAGTACAACTTCAGCATCCATTCACGCCTCTCTGAACATCTCATTGGCTAGATGTGGAGAAATAAACAACAACTTTGGCGAACAACAATAGCTTTGCTCGCTAAGAATAGATCTGTAGCCATGTTTATTAATAATGAGGCTTTTAATTTGAGTTATCTCGAATTACCGTTCGTCGCATTGGCTAATTTAATTTTAGAGATTGATTCTTGGGCTATGTGGGCAGATAATCGCCGGTCCTTTTCCGGTAATACTGTAGCAAATACTTCGGGGCCAATTGCGGGTCATGTAAACAAGGATATCTGTCCCATAGGAGCGATTTCAGCCCAGTCATTGTCATTACACGATTCTAATAGCAAGTATAACCTGGAAGCACGCTATGTTTAACGTTGATGCTGTCGGAAGTGTCGTGCTCAAATTTTCCTTTTACTTAATGGGAGAGAAATTACTCTCTTAATGAAACTTCTCAATAAAACGGGTCAACAAAGCCGTACCCATATGTAACGTAATCGAGGAGCTGCCGGTTGTAGAGAGGAAAACTCGTGGATTTCCATTCAAAAGCGGCGTTTTTATGGTTGGTTACAGTTGATTTCGCTTTTATGTTGTCCGACGAGGCAATTAATCATATTTATCTGAGGAAAACTTAACGCTGAAAAATAACGTGTTTCATGAAAAATGTCTTTTAAGAAGAAGAGCGATTTTCTTAATTTCATATTTCATCTTTGTGTTTGAGGTGTTAAGAGTTGAAAAATGATATTAGTGTAGTGGGTGTACGCAACCAGCCGCAAGATGTAATCGCATCATATTTTAAAGTCCCGACTCTTAACTACAGTTGCCGCTGTCAGATTGATTTTCCTAATTTGTTAAATAAATTGTAGCAGCTGTACGTTTTAGAATGCTGAGTCCTTCATATCTACACACCTGCGATGCGGTCTGACACTCCTTGATCCACAATAAATTTTCATTAATTTAATACGAATATTTAACACAAAACGTGTTTACTGCAAATGGGGCGGTTTGTAAGGCGATTATTGAAATGTTGGCAGTCTTGCAGTTTAATAATAAGACAGTAATCACAGTAATATGCTTGAATAATGTAAACTTTGCATCTGTCTCAATCTAGTTGAGTTCAGATGGTTATAAATTTTTTTGGTATTTTTTTTTGGATTGTTCATTTAGTGAAGGTAATTAAGAAAATTTGAGCCTTAAGTCAATTTTCCGATGGATTCATAGGGGAAACAAATTAAATAAATTGCACATATTTTTCCTCTTATGGATCCTCTGGATTTCCAACAGAAAAAGCAATCTGAAAATTTTCTGAACTACCGAAATTAAATTAATTATTAAACAAAAATAAGCCAGATATATTTGCTTTGTCTACAGGTAGTCAGACTGTTTTCTACTTGACTTTAGTATACGACTTGGTAATGAAGAAGTAAAACCATCTTCATTAATGTAAAAAAGTGGAACGCATTTTATTTTCTGACTCAGTGCATCGGAAAGCCTCTATAAATAATATTTTTTTACCTTAAATCACTAACTGAACAATCCTATTAATATTTGCTGACTGAGAAAATTGGTTCTACATTTACTAGCTGTTAACTATGTGCATTGTAGTTAAACTTTTTACAAAAGTGTATCTAATGCAAGAAAATGACCACTAGTTTCACATGCGGCATTTTTTAAAAATTGGTATGCTCAAATGTGTAATATGATTTTTTTTTGCTTAACTACTGTTCGCTATATTAAGGATGACTAATTTTGAAAACTCCTTCATTAATTAATTAAGCGTATCTAATAAATAACAATAAGCAAAATTTAATATTTTTTAGAGAAAGAAAAAATAAACTATTAGTTGAACTTTTTTTATTACTTCTACAGTATGTCCCCAGATGGAGTTTACAAGAGGAAAGAAATTATTATCTTTGTTTTACGCCAAAACTTCAAAGGAATAACATTTTTATTTAATCTGAAACGAGCAAATCTGTAATTAAAACTTTATTCTTCTGATTCACTAGGAAAAAAAAATAAACCGTCAATATGATGGAATTTAAAACGCACAGAAAAATAATTACAAGTTCAAAATCAAGATCAAAATGAACTCTTCTTTCCACTGAGTCAGAATAATTACGTTTTTTCTTTGCAGTTTTCGCGTAAAATCAAAAATAACACTTTTTTTTCTTTTGTAAACTTAATCTAGGACCTTACTGTACAACAATTTTCGTAAGCTTTATTTCTAGTTTTCTATGAACAATTACATAAATGAAACTATTTTGTTTAATTTTCTATTTTAAACCTTTGTTCACAATTTTTTTGAAATTATAGGCTAATAGGCCCAAACTAACGATTATTAAATTACAAAAATCTCCGTGTGCCCAGTTTGATATTTTTACTTCAGCTATAGCATACCTAAACAAAAATTTAAATTGAGCGACACTTTTTCAAAATTTTTGAGTCAATTATTAGTCGTGTTTTTTTACATTTACCTTTATGCATTTATTGGGTGTGCGTATTAAAATTAGTAGGAATAAAATAACAGAAAAGTTTGTTATCTCTTTCTTATCTAATTTATCATTAGGACAAAAATAATAGTTAGTTTAAAGGACTTTCGATGATTTAAGTGTTGTCCACTGCGATTAAATTTCGGAGCTTCCCATCATTGAAATGATGTGTTTGCGGTGAGACACAGTCCGATTTCAATTAATTACTTTGGTAAACATAGACAAATTGGATTCAACAAATTAATCGAGTTATGTGTTTTTGTGCGGCAACATAAATTCCTATTTGCATTTAACACGCTCCAAGTGGTCGTAAATAAGCCCATTACCTTAATTATAATAACATAAACACCTGGCGTAGACCCTAAGTTAATATCAACACGGGAATGGCAGGAGAAGATGCTCCCTTCAGCTCTGGATTAGCATTCGGATAATCTGCGTGTTGTTACAAGTGGTACTGTAAACTCGACGAAATTATGTTAATGGAAATTGAATGCAGTGAGGGTTGCAAACTGGGTTTGAGCGCTTGCATTTCATGCGTAAGCTGCCCTGAATTTAGTCCTATCACATATCCGAAATGTGTGTGGTAGTCGGATACGCGACCGATTTGGCATCTGCTCTGAATAAGTAATAATCCTATTACAAGAGACAGCAGACCCGACATCTCAATACTGATTGTATTTGGCAGGGATTTTTTCAGGAAATCTCCACTGAGATATAAATTTCTATTGAATTACCAAAATCGAATGTTATAAGACCGACAAGCCACCGAATTTCGGAAACGAAAAGTTGTTTTCAACTTGTATTGTTTCAAAAATTATTAATAAATTGATGAGCTTCTTAAATTTAACATTATTAATGATTTTCGATTCTTTCCACCTACTTATTGCAAAGTTGTAAGTAAAAGTTGAAGAGCAATTTATTTTTAATTCTGATAAAGTTTCGAAATAATCCTCTCTAAGCAATTAAGTAGAAAGAAATTTAATGAAAAGTATTACGGTGTTCAAAAATTAATTTGCGCTATTTGAACCGATTTGGCTTGAAACTATCTAATAAAAGACAAAAAACAGTTTAATAAAAGTTGCTTCGTTTCATTTTCAACCTCTTTGCTGTGAAATTTTGGTAAAAAATAACTTTAAAACGATTAAAAAGGATGGGGTGTTGGTGGTAAGTACGTGTTTATGACTAGGAAAGCGCTTAATCCACTTTTATTTGTTGCAACTGCAAACGAATAAAATCAACACTCGTTGTGTTACGTGCGGAATACGCCATTACATGGTTTTATAACATCAATAATTTTAGAAACTGCATCTGATACAAAATTGCTTTTAACTATAATTTTAACAACTGATTCTGTTTATGCAAGAGACTTTTAATTTTACTAAAATAAAACTACCATATTCAAGCGGAACAATGGTGAAGCTACATTCTTATAATCGATATTTCCGTGATATGCCATCACGAATACTACAGTTCACTAATTTATTCATTAGTGTAACGGTTAATTAAACGAAGCGGTCTCATAAATATGTCGATACTTCAAGACACTTATAATAGTACATGAAGGAAAAAATAAATGATTCTTTACATGTGCATTTTGATTTGAATTGCCTTTACTTAATAATTTGTAAAAGGTTTTTTATTATACAAAAAACCAAAGCAAAGTACTCTTAATTTTTTTTTGTATTTCAAATCAATACTTTTAAGAAGAGGTCTTCACAATTAAGTCAGCTTCTGGAGTGTAAACAATTAGTCCAGTAGATAAATGATTGCTCCATAGTTACAGTGATGGTTTGGAATGTTTGATTGAGACTAATGGAAATGTTTCAGTAACACATATGAAACAGAAATCGTCCCTGACATTGTCAATACCGGAATTGACGTTGCTCACGTTTTGAAATGAGTGGTAATGCGAATAGCTGAAGTTAGTGTCGGCGGTAAAAGTGATTACAGTTCCCAAACGACATTTGATTTAATACGGTTTTAAACTACTCTGTTCGATGCGATTCCACTGAATAGAAGAGAATTTATGGTTTTGAATTGCAGTTTTAGTTATAATTGAATGACTTTTCGGTAGCATAAAATACTTGTTACTTTGTTTACAGCGATTCACGACTAGATTTTCATCTATTAATTTCTTGATCAAAATCTTCTAGTAGTAAAAAAATATTTATAAGTAAATTTCAAATAAATTACTCGTATTTCACGTGGCGTTTAAGTGTGGTACAGTTTTTACGCAAACATTTACAAGGAGCAGAAGTGATCATTGAGGTCTTTCAAATATGTGATTTATGTATCTACGTCAAGACTAAATTCTTTCGTGACATATTGTAGCTGCAACCTCAGGCAGTGAAGCTCACTTTATATTCCATGTAGATGGAATAAAGTTGATATTGCTGTCATTTTCCTTGCAATTTTTTATTCCTACAACATTAAAACAGATTAAAAAATAATATTTTTTGACAATAAGTAACTGTTTCTTGTTGACAAGAAAATTTAGTACATTTTCAAATACCATACGTTTAACAAAATATCTAAAAGTTGCATTTTTTATTAAAGTTTGTTATGTTAACAAAACTGTTATTGGCAGTTTTAAAATTATATGCTTTTAACCAAATAAGTGGTTTAACAATTAAATTTTAAATGTATACACATAAATCACCAAAATTTAATAAATTTATTGT
Organism: Tribolium madens; assembly: GCF_015345945.1. Classification (NCBI taxonomy): domain Eukaryota; kingdom Metazoa; phylum Arthropoda; class Insecta; order Coleoptera; family Tenebrionidae; genus Tribolium; species Tribolium madens. The sequence continues at coordinate 4,739,960 of NW_025401069.1, forward strand.
TAAAGATGAAAAAGTTGAAACAAACAACACACTACAATAAATATTAAAGTTTACGTTTTAATGACAGCAGGAAAAGTTAAGTTAATATTGTGTACCCCGGCGCCTTCACCATTTTTGTTTTGAACATTACAATAAATTTCTGTTCAAAGTGGCCTGGGACTTTGAAATTACCTCTATTTATTTCAGTTATTAAACAAGAAAAAATCTCTATTCTAAATGGCAACTATCATTAATGTTATTTATGTTTTTTTTCATAATTTGTGTTTTTCATTAAAAACAAAACTTGTTGAAACATGTCCAATAACAATAAAAAAAACAATAACAATTTCGATCAAATGTTCAATCTTTCGACCCCCATAATAACAATTATCGTTCCATTATTTTTTTCATATTCCATCATATACTTTATATTAGGTGACTGTAAATAATTGTGATTTTTACCTCAAGTTAGTGTCAAATTTAAAATTCTAGTTTGGCAACCTTGACTTTCAAATTCAAACGTCAAACTTTCATATGCAATTGTCATTCATTTGCCACGGGCGATCACTTATTTAGCCGTCATCTAAAACATTCTGATATAACAAATTAGAAGGCTTAAATTTATTCACATTAACAACGTATATTTCATCAGTTTTATTTGGATAATCAGGTTATGAGAAATTATTTTATAATAATTAAGAGTTTATGTGATTGTAAATATTACATTTAAAAAATCACAGAATAGTTCCCTGGAGGTCTTTCTGTTCCTTAATAGCGAAAATACCATAACAGTAACCAAAAAATACGCCCTCGGATATAAAAAGACTCTTTAGTAAACTTTAAAGCTTGGTTATCGTTGAAGAGATGGGATGATAAATTACGATATGACGAATTTTAAGCACATCGTAATCTGCAAATCGTGATTCAGCAGCCGTGTTGGTGTTTGTGTCATAATCTCTTATTAAATAAACGTCGAGTTTTATTTAATTGTAAAACTGTGAAAATGGACAATTCGTTGTGTCAGTTTAAAGAAAGAGAGAGAAAGAGGCTGCAGCAAAATAAAATTTGTCAAGTGTTCTTTAATATATTATTTATAGATAGTTGGGGCGATCCAAAGTTTTAGCAAGGAAGCGGCTTCTTGGGTATGGCTGTCACGCAAGTGCTGATGGCCTCTGGAGACGCCCTCAGCAAATCCTTTACGGATTTCGGATGACAACGTTTTTACGATCATCTCGGGATCCTCGAGCGGGCCTCACATTAACACCGCCCCCGTTTCCGTCGATTTTTTGTCGGTTAACGTCTACACAGCATCAAACGTTGATGGTCTGCCCGGGACTTTGCGCTCCGAGCTTTTGCGAAATGTGCCTTTTATTAGTTCTATATAAAATTTATATCGTGTGGATCTGATAAAATGAATATAACGAATGAATCGCTGTTTATTACCGGTTTTATTGTTCTATCAACTGTATGCAAATTTTAACTACATTTTCTGGAGCGTTATCTGCATTATCGGTATTTACACGAGTAATTCAGCCAAAACTTAGTATCAAATTTCATAATTAAAACCACCTTTATATCTGCATAATAAATGAACATTGCTACATCTCTTTTTCAAAGAATTCATACGGTAACATCTTTAGAACATCGAAATATAATAAAAAATCATAAATATAAGTAAGTTAGCTGATCTAAATTTAAAAGAAATTAATTTAAAGTATTATGCGCAATATAATGAAACTATGAAAACTGTAGCTTACAACCACTTTTTATACATGCTTTATAAATTTCTTCTTAAAATCTGCAGATAGTATAGCTAGTCTTGTTTTTACAAATAAAATAACTACGTAAAACAATAATCACATATCACATGATGCATAAACAATGCATGTATTTAATTAGTAAAATAATTAATTTTATACGGTGTAAATTCACGAACAAACAACGTGAATTATGTTCCTAAAAGTATATAAAATCAATCACCCATACATTTATCGTATTTTTTATTGTTCCTACAATAAATAAATAAATGAATAAATAAATATTTTCCCCAAATATGAACTAATTGCTGACTAGGTATGCATTTTATTATAAGGGATGTTTTATCTAAACCAATTTTACTTTGTTTTTTGTTATAAAAAATGGAGCAGTTGTACATTTGTTATGCTGCTAGAAATTTGCAATTAAATAAAATATTACTTATTTCTAAATAAAAGTAAATTAAATACATTAAAAGCATGAATCTAAAAAGGTCCTTTTTTGGACATTTAAAAATCTAAGCTACAATTTTGTTTGTTTTAGGTAAGTAACATGGCTAGAATGGGCAGTATTTTTTAATTGAAATTTTTTTACGACTAACAAAAATTCATTTACAGTTAGTTATGCAGTTATGATCTTAGCCTAGGGAGTTTTAGGTGAGAAAGTTTCTAAATTTCTAACAAGATTATTTTGATGTAATATCTTTTGCCTTAATGTTTTTGCAGTGCAAAGTAAGTTAAAATAAAGAAATACTCGTGAACATTTTTCTGATAGTTTTGTTTGTTTCTGTTGTCTTATTAAATATAAGTCGGATGTTTTTAAAGTTAATTATTTCTGTTGCGATGTATTTCACTGTAGCTAAAGCCCGTCTTACACAAAACGAAATTGTGAAATTTTCAAGGAAACATTCATTTTGTCTGCTTTGATCTCGTGAGCGTCGCATCTGCTTTCGGTAGCAAAATAGCGTTTTTTATATGAGTTATGTGTGTCCGCAAGGTTGGTTTGTGGTATAAGAAACTTATTTCGCCCTGGGTGTCTGTTTTATAATCACGTTATTGTGGCTTGTGACAGACAGAAATTGTGATCCGGAATTATGACGATGATAACCCGAAGTGATCCCAGCTTATTCGCAGCTATTGTACCGTTTGCAAATGGCCGCTGGCTAGGCGAAATTAGATTACCCGCCATCAGCAACTTGCTGTTGGTGACGAAAGCCGCTCACTCGCTAGATAAATCCGACGATGGCAAAAGACACATCAAGCGAACACGACCAAGACAAACCGATGTCAAGACAGACACTTCTCCCAAACGATATCTGCGCGAGATGCGATTGCTGGAATAAATGTACGTTCTTTGTTCTACGAGATTTCTTGTTTTTTCCACTCCAAGGGCGAAATATTGTAAATTTGAGAAAGTGGAAAAATCACTTTTCCATTTATCGACAAAGATTGCTGAAAACAATAAGACATCCTGCGGTAAAATCGTCGTCACCAAGAAAATATCCAAAAGCTGCTAAAGCTTTATTTAATACATATTGTTTTGGTTGCAAAAACTTGCAATGACAACTTGAAATAGGTATATTTAATTTTTCAAAATAGGTTGTTTAAAGTTTCTGATATTATGAAAGAAAATAATTGCAATAAAAAGGTAATTTCCAGGTTTAAGAATTTAAGAATTCACTTTTTATGGAAAGATAACACAGATAACTTATACCACTAAAATTTTACAGTTTTATTATCAAACAGTAACTTGGGTAACGAGCACAAAGCGTCAATTAATGCAGTCTACACCGGCGCCTCCATCATTTGTTGTACTGCGCATTCAATTAAATTGTTGATCAAAGTAGTATATTAATTATATAGTTTGAAATTAAGTTTGCAAAAATAAATAATTATTTTTGTATCTTTGGTTTACACTATGCAATGTGTCACAAAATTACAAGCCATTTTAATCAGAAACTGAAATGATAAAAATGTATTACATAGTTTGGTTCTATTTTTGGTTATATTTTTAGAAAGTTATTTGCACAAAATACTGATTACTACTGGGCGCAAATAACAGTTTTTCACTAGTTCAAAAAAAAAAGGTTAGTTCTCTTGCATTGCTGTAGGCGTCTATGTTTATATAAATGTCTTCTAATGTTCTCGTGTTTTTTTCTTGTATTGACAAATTTACTTTTGGTATACATAAATTCTTTATACAGGATGATCTTAAATGGACCAACAAAATTTTATCCTTGGTAGTATTAAATGAGAACATGCTGGAAAAAATATTAAAAAAATTCTTTGTTTAACCGTTCTCCAAATAAAATTTATTCAAGTTATTTTTGAGGTAACGCGTACGCCACTGATATCTTCGTAAATAGTATTAGCACAGGTAGAGGAAACCATGGTATTAATTTGATGGAAATGTACCTGATCTTTGCAACAATTCATAAACGCTCTAAGTGGCACGGATCAAGGGAGTTCTGCCCCTAAAAGATATAAGGGCGTTTCTCTGTAAACTGGGCAACTTGTCTCAAGACGATATACTATAAAAAGTATAGGTTATTATGTATTTCGTAGTTAATTTCAAAAGATAATTATCTAATCTATCTATGCTCAGCGTGCAGTATCCCTTTAAATTAATTTTATTTTATAAAAAACGTTTTTATAATGATCAAAAAACAGTCCCCTGTCGTGTCACCTATACAATATAGTTGGTTCAAGTTAAATTAATTAAAACAATAACTTCAAGAATCAATCAAATTAGTTGATTAATTGAACAATATTACATGATTCTTAATGGGACCTGCTTATTTTTTATTAATATTTGTTTACAAATTTAAAATATTAAATTAAAGTTTGTCTGGAAAAATGGAAAAATCACTTTTTCCATTTATCGACAAAGATTGCTGAAAACAATAGGACATCCTGCGGTAAAATCGTCGTCACCAAGAAAATATACAAAAGCTGTTAAAGCTAATTTCTTTATTAAATACATATTGTTTTGGTTTCAAAAACTTGCAATGATAACTTAAAATAGGTATATTTATATTTTCAAAATAGGTTTTTTAAAGTTTCTGATATTATGAAAGAAAATAATTGCAATAAAAAGTTAATTTTCAGGTGGTTTAAGAATTCAGATTTTATGGAAAGATAACACAAATAATTTATACCACTAAAATTTTACAGTTTTATTATTAAACAGTAACGTATAGAGTTAAAATAAATTCACTGCAAAAAAATTAAAAAAATAAATTGTTATAATAACACGAGCACAAAGCGTTAATTAATGCAGTCTACACCGGCGCCTCCACCATTTGTTGTACTGCGCATTCAATTAAATTGTTGATCAAAGTAGTATATTATATAGTTTGAAATTAAGTTTGCAACAATAAATAATTCAAGGTATTTTTGTATCTTTGGTTTACACTATGCAATGTGTCACAAAATTACAAGCCATTTTAATCAGAAACTGAAATGATAAAAAATGTATTACATAGTTTGGTTCTGTTATATTTTTTGAAAGTTATTTGCACAAAATACTGATTACTACTGGGCGCCAATAACAGTTTTTCACTAGTTCAAAAAAAAAGGTTAGAGTTCTCTTGCGTTGCTGTAGGCGTCTATGTTTATACAGGGTTATTCATAAATATGAAGCTATATTTGAACCTCAAAAGTGACCCATAAAATGATGTTAATTTTTATAAAAACTAGTGTCCTATCTCTACTGATAAGAATTTTACAGCCCTTGGAATTTGGGTATGGAAATTTGTTTTTTTTTTGTAATAACTTTGGAACCATTTGACCAAATATTATAAAATTTGGAACAGTTACTTGCGAGAACATATCTTTTAAACTAGTAACTACAAAAACCGGATACATCTATCCAATTTCCGGTTACAGCAGTTGCAGGTCATATTTTCTGTGTTTTTCCATTTTTTTGGCCTCTTAACACTAATTTTTTATTGCTTAAATCGATAGACTAACCAATTTTGAATAAAAAACGCATACCACTTTTATACCACTAAAATGGACCGTTGTAAAGATATTTTAATTTAAAGTCAGTACTTGTTTTGAGGAATAAAAAATTAATGTGACCTGCTACTGCTGGAACCGGAAATTGAGTAGATGTATACAGTTTTCGTGATTACCAGTTTAAAAAGTATATTCTCGCAAGTAACTATTATAAATTTTATAATACTTGGTCAAATGATTCCAAAGTTATTAAAAAAAAAACAAATTTCCATACCCAAATTCCAAGAGCTGTCAAATTCTTATCAGTAGAGATAGGACACGAGTTTTCATAAAAATTAACAACATTTTAGAGGTCGTTTTTGAGGTTCAAATATTGCTTCATATTTATGAATAACTCTGTATAAATGTCTTCTAATGTTCTCGTATTTTTTTTTTTCTTGTATAGACAAATTTACTTTTAGTATACATAAATTATTTATGCAGGGTGATTTTTAAATGGACCGACAAAATGTTATCCTTGGTAGTATTAAATGAGAACATGCTGGAAAAAATATAAAAAAAATTCTTTGTTTAATCGTTCTTCAAATAAAATTTATTGAAGTTATTTTCGAGGTAAAGTGTACGCCACTGATATCTTCGTAAATAGTATTAGCACAGGTAGTGGAAACCATGGTATTAATTTGATGAAAATGTACCTGATCATTGCAACAATTCATAAACGCTGTAAGTGGTACGGATCAAGGGGGTTCTGGCCCTAAAACATATAAACGTAAAAAGGGTACAAATTGTCTCCATTCATCCTTGAGAAGCTCTGATAAAATTTTGTCGGTCTATTTAAGAATCACCCTGTATAAAGATAAGGGTAGTAGGTGTCTCCGAGACCATAAACTCTTCCTCTCATTTTGAAATATGTAGAGAAGTATTAGTTAAATATAAGACCGGCTGCACCGTCTCAGTGATTCCACCTGATTAGATTTTAAAGTAATCTTTTTCGAATTTGTAGAGTCTCCTCTCCCACGTTCAAGGCGCATATTATTCTCATCAAAGAAGTTGAAACGAGACTCTAGAAATTCTCCGGTAATTGCGATCCGTTCAAGTCATGGAGTAACAAAATTCGGATTGTTAGCTAATTTCAAATTCAAATTAAATTACTTAATGTTTTACATCATTTCCGTCATCCGAGCCGCTGTTTTGGCAACATCCAAACCGAGTTTCCTAATTACGGTCAGTAATTAATGTAGTTCTCGCAGTGGTCCCAAGTCGGTCAATCGCACGTCCTCTCCGTCGCCTTTAATTTCGCAGGGATACGGTGGAATTAATCTATCCTGTGTCTATCACCGAGGCAGTATGTTCAAATTACTAGAAACGCTTTGAGTTTACTGCTCCGGAAACTCAGCAGGGCTTCTTGAATTACAATTGCCGCGGATCAACTAAATGCAACCTTTTGTCTGATTTTACCTTAGAGACAGACTTTTCTTACATACACCATTGCAGCAAATAAAAATACTTCTTCATCATTTTCTAAATAAAAATGTCTTAGGATTGTAGACGCTTATTTATGTTTGTTATGAAATTTATTGTAAATGAAGAGAAACGAATGACTACGAGGAAATGGATTGGTGCGTGTAACACGCTCGTGTTTAATAGAGGAAAAAAATCGACCAGATTTCCCTTAATGGTGACGACTATACGTGAATCTTGACGTATAAGTGTTGAGGCCTGTTATTTGATTTTTTGAAAGCACAAGTATGATTTAAACTACCAGTATTTACTAGAATAATTTAATTCTAAACAGTTATTACGAAAAGTTTAATCATAAAAATCCTTCTGGTTTTTGCTTCTACTCGCATATTTCGACAAAAATAGCTTGACTCTTTGTGGTTCTCAACTTCCACCTTTATGGTTGCAGATTTTCAGCAAGTTCTTTCAATTCAGAGCCTCTGTTTATAAGAAGAAAATTGGCGTAAAATTTTTCCTCTATTGAATCATGAACTTTGCCTCCTGGAAACCGAGAATCGGAAGTCAGCACCGGATCCAAGCATTGTTCTCCTCAGGCATCTACAAAGCCCGACTGACCTGGCGTAATTTGGGAGTGGAAGTCCCTAATAAATAAAAAGCGCCGATAAGGTGTGAAACAGACAGGAAATAGATAAAAACTAAATTGATAAATGGGCAAAGAGGACAATAACACAAAAACTATGTAATAAGAGACGTAAGAGATTTATGGACAGGCCAACATATGACAATCGACCTAAACATTAATTCCGGAACTGTGAAAGAGGGTATTTTTTATTATCAGTTCACGATTGACTCTATTACATTCTTGATTAGTAAAAAAAGCGCTAAGATTGACCGAATTAAATGATACGAGACGGATAAGGTAATCCAGAGCAAAAAGTCTACATCCGATTTATTACCAACACTAATACCATTCCCAGAAGAAATATATGATTGTAATAAATTTACAAACGGGAGATAAGTATTCATTAATATCGGAAGGTAATTTATTTTTCAGGATTATTCTGAATCTGTCACTTAAATCATCTTGAATATATGTAGGCATGTCGAGTTTGAAATCAATTGCTTGGCTGTCTGAAAAGAACACCAGACATATTTGCCGACAAAAAAGTAATTCGACTGTCACATATTTAACGAGTTTTATTTTCGGACGTAAAATTGGAAGATTTTTTTTCTTTTCAATAATTTTTGAAAAAGTTTCTATTTTGTTTGATTGATTTTTACTATTTTTAGACTAAAAATAGTCGTGTATGTACAAACAAAATAACAAAAAGGTTGGACACTGCGATAAGTTTTTGTGGAAATCTAAAGAGGTCGACTTTCCTGCTATATTCCTGAATATCTGTTTGAGAGAAGCGTTTCGATTTTCCCTCTTCTTCCTTATCTTATTTATCATATCCCTGCGGAACGATGATGGCGAATGAACGTACACGGATGTTTTTTTAACGAGGACGTATATTTGTTCCCAGTTTTCAACTCGTACATGATTTTCATTCAAATTGGACATGGGTTTTGACAAGATGTGCTTAAATGTACTTTTTTTAATTTCACCAAACGAGGCAGAACGAATATTTGTTCGCCTCGTCAATAGAGATGTTACAAGTTATTACATCAAAAATGTGAAACAAGTTTCATCTGAATTATTTAATGCTTGGAGCATGTTTGCTTGTTTGCTGAAAACATTATATTATACATGCTTTCTGACTATGTGTTCCACATCAATAACTAATACTCCCATAGTGTGACTCAAACATGCTTGTGGACAGCAAAGAACAAGACTTATCTAGTTTTAAAATAGAATATCACCCACGTGGTATTATTAAAAATTATTAAACCAAGATTATCAAAAAAACATCCAACACATTACATTTGCCATTAAAAAAGAGTCTTTTATATATGTTATATATGTATAACATCACATAATAAATGATCATTTTTCACAAAAGAGATATTTTGGTTAATATTTCTTAGATCAATTATTATCCATAAAAAATGTATGTATTGTTAAAATGATACAAACGGAATAACGCCTACCCTAACTTCACTAGGCACATAAAATGTATGTTTTGATTTACTATTGTTTTACAATAAATTATAAATTTTCAGAAATACATAACGTTGTAGGATACGTTACTGATGAAATGATGAAATCTTAATAAAAAATAAAGGCGTTAAGCTTATGGATTAAGAAAATGGTAGCATTGTAACTGTTTAGTTTAATTTAGTTTAGTTTAGTTTTAGTTGTGTGTATTTAAATTGTAAATTACTACTGTGTAAAAAATGAATGTTTTTGCTTCTCAAATATTTTTGGTTTTTAATTTATTTATCTAATGTAAAAATGCGAACAGAACAACCTCTACCAAAACACAAAATCAATAATATTAATTTTTTGCATAATGGTCTTTTGGCGGATGTAAACGAACAAAACAGGACCCAATATTGGCGAATTCGAATTTTTGTCACAATGTGCAGCCCTTGGAAATCGCTTATAAATACATCACCAATAATGAACGATTTTTGCGTCGCAATTACGTGAAGCTGAAATTCCGGTTCAGCATGTCCATTGTGATTCGAAATTTATACCTTCATTTAAATCTTATGATATTCACGTGCCACCCTCGGCTTCCGATTGTTGACAAACAATGTGTGACAGATGGATGTCAGCCGAGTCAGGGTGGACACGCGCCGACCTGAGCCATGAATGTGTCCTGATTAAACCCATATGGAAGTACTGTGTCGTAATAATCGGATTATATGGTTCAGGCCTTGTGCAAAGTCAATAGCCGGCCGAGCCTGACTTTAAACCGCAATAAATATGCCGCCTTTAATATAGCGATTTGGGGCCTGCTACTTTTTCATTCAAATAATAAAAATTCCTCAATTTATTGTATGGCTCATATTAAATATTGCCAGATAACTCAAGAGCAGAAGTGGGAGAACGAAAGCGTCGAATTCTTGGTTATTATCGGGTTTTGCGTGCGCCTGAGAATCGACTCCTCGAGATAAGTCTCGAGAAGTGACGGTCTTTGCGAGAGACTTAGCCGTTTTCCGTAAAAGTGGATAGGAACTCTCCTGCGGTTTATCTCTCAGGAGACACGCAGATCACTAAAAGCCACGTTTGAGAGTATTTTTGGTGAAAGAAGTTGTTCTGCATCGGTTACTGCCAAACACACGGGAACATGTAGAAAATGCCATTTAAATGGTAATCGGACTCAACGTACGCTGACACAATTCTAGACCATATAACGTATAGTTCTAAAGTTTTGATTTTTTTTTCAAATAAATTTAACAAAAATGTATAATATAAACAACCATAAATAATCTATAATCAAATTACTGATAGTGGGCCATTATCTTCAAAGGCTCTCAATTTTTTTCTGATTTGCCCCATTCTGTCTGGACAAAAGCAGGATCGATTTCTCTAAGCTTAAAAAATTCGACATCGCAATTGTTTCTCATTCATCATCATTCGGTTAATGTGTATTTAAAACTAACTTCATCGAGTTTTGAGAGACATCTTTGAACATAAGTGGTTTTTAAAACAACGAATCATCGACCTAATTTTTGTTGTGAAACTTCAACTTTGTTTTTAACGGCTTCAATCATTCTTATTTCCCCAAAATTTTGGGTCGACCACTTTTGGACAAATTAACATAGGATATACCCCTTTCACATTTCCTTATGGTCCCATAAATTGTTGTTACAGAACTATTTTGTTCTCTATAATTAGGCATTCGCCCAACTAGATTGTAAATGCCTTAACAAATATGCAGCTTTTCGAAAACCTGATTGAAACTAATAACTACCACTACATGAACAAGTTAATTGTCATATTTTACTTAATAAAATAAAAACCAAAAAAATTCCCAAAACATTAGGTTACCATAGCCTATGTTACAAGATGCAACGTAAACCAGTTTTAATTCATTTTACGTCCCGCAAAGTCGATGTCTCTTTTGCAAGTATAACTAAATCTTCACATTAATTTTCAACTAATTTTAATAATTAACATTCCCGACGATTTTTTTTCTTTCTCCGGTTACAAATTACTGTTTAAGAAATTTTTAGTTTTTTTCGTTCTCACTCCTGTTTTATGGTGTTCAATCCATATTTGAATATTTAATACTTGTTAGAGGGACTTTGAAAAAAATAGCACTTGGAAATCTACAAGTGATGCGTTATGGCTGTTTTTAGGTGTTCTTGAACCGCATTTTCTGTTCAGAAATTTTCAAGTTTAATCAAGTTTATCTAAACTTGGAGTTTAACGACTAACAAAATTTGAATCAATTTACAATAAATTAAATAAATAAATTAAATTAAATAAATACAAATCAAATAAATTAAATTTACAATAAAATAAAATAAAATAAATTTACAAATAAAATAAAAACTATATTATTTATTTCAACCGAAATTTAACGGTGATGTGTGTGTTGCGCGGCCACTGTGAGCAGGTACGAGATTATAGCGGAAAACGGTTAATTAATTTTAACTTTATATATAATTATCGTGCTTTCCCAAACTTATTCTTCATTTATTTATTTTGTTGCAACCTGTATATTTAAGTAAGTTTTTACAAATTGTAAATTTAAAGTACCTCACAAGAATTTTTTTATATTTATGTCTTATAGTTAAAATAAGTTATAAATAACAAACTTACTAACATTAATCTTCTTTTAGGAGGGAAAGACCCTTTTCTACTTGTAGTATAAACTGTGGAAGACAAATCGATGATTCCTTCCTTCCAGTTTATCTAAATTTCATAAAACATTTTTAGCATGTTGTGGTTTTTGAAAGAATGCTTTAATCTTTTTCCAAATTAAGAAAACGAATGAATCATAAAGTGAAGAGGCAGTAATAGTTAATTATTAATTGCTTCAAAAAACACTGATTGCATTGATTAACTACAATTTTAAATCTTAATAAGTTAACATTTTCAATAAATTTTAATTTCAATGCTAGAATTGAATAATAAATAACACTTGCTTTAAAAACTGTTAAACTATTTTTCTCGTACAAAAACCACATTAATTAAGTCACTGTGTATAACAATGTAATTGACACTGTAAAATGTAAATTTTTCATACTTTATTCGTACTTTATACATAAGCGTATATCGTCAATTTATCAGGTATAGTTCATGTCAATTTCATAAAAAATCTTCAATAGCCAAATGGAATACCAAATACTGTTTGTGCAGTTGATAAGATGTCAATGACTGATTTCATGTAATGAACATACATACAGTCTCGTTAATCGCAATTTGATGGGATCAGATCCCTGTCCAGATCAACGAAAGTCTGAATGAATTAAACGGAATAAGCTTTAAAATATGTGCAAAACATTTTTAATTATTAAAATTAATGTATGCAATGAAAAAATGATTTATTCAATTTCAAAATTATATCATTAACTTGAATTGAATCAGGATAAAAAATAACATTTTTGTGATCGAAATTAAAGTTTCTCTATTGTTCATACATATGATATTGTACATAAATCTAATTCATTTAATTAAAAATTGTAAAAACAAAACACATGGAATACTACCTAACTCTAGCTTTTTTTTAAAAAAAAAGATCCATTTCGTCTTGATTAACATCTTGATTAGCATGTGTGGAGTAGCGAGTTCCGGGTTAGCGAGACTTTAATGTATTTTCATTTTGCATTCGTAAAAGAAAGGGTTCCGATGACTCGCAAACTTTATCCTTATTCCCTTTCTTTACTGTCTGAAAGGGGAAGTGATGAAAACTACTTCAATTTCGACGGGTGATATCAAGTTTCATAAATTATTATTTTTATTTATAATTTCGTAAAACAAATTTATTAGACGGTCTGAACAAGGTATCTAAAATTTTCGTTTCGAGCTTCGTTAAGACTGCCGAACAAATTTTGATTTATGAGAAGCAGTCATTCCACCTATATAACATTTTCTGTGATGTGAAACGGCAGTAATTTTGATTGCCTTATTTATTAGGATGGAAGCGTAGACGGCAAACCGTGTGAGCTATTTGATTTCGGAATAATCGAATCAATAAGCATGTAATGTGTCTACCCAAGTAACAGATAGCGCAACACTGACAAATGGCGACAGCAACGCCATCTCGCCAGTCGCACATGTTGTTGACACAAACTATTATCAGAAATGAAGCATGAGATATGCGTTTGCATCGAAAACGGATCACGGTTTACTCTTTTCATTTTATCCAGCCGCTTGATCGGAAATTGTGTTATTGGAAGCTTCAGTGCTTTTTTCTGGGATGCTTTAAACACACATAATGTGACCGAATGGAAAAAACTTGTTACAGGTTTCTGCAACGAAGAGACTTACTCTAAACGACGTTGCCAATTTAATACAATCATCTTTCTATTTCTTTGTGTTTACAGGATAGAACGAAAATACTTACCAATAGTGCTAATAAGTTTTAATGCTCCTAGTCTGACAAAAGTTTCCGTTCCACCCTATATAGGTAATGTAAATGTTTGTCGTCGAAAATTTCTAATAAGTATAATAGTTCACTTATTTCTCGTTTTATTGCAGCTATAATATAACATGGCAGCACATTTATGAGTAGCATTATTTAACAGAGTGCATATTTCCACATGCGTGTTAAGTAATATGTTGCAGTGACAGATGGGTCACATTTCAGGAAACGCCGTTGCATAATCAAATGAAGTCTTCACAAGAGTTACACGTTTTCACCACGTGTATTTACGAAAGCGTAGGATCGATACCTTCCTTCTTCTATTATTACATCCCCAACTCATTTCATGACGTGTATTGAATATTTTATTTTTCGCTTGCGAATGTAAGAACAAAGCTGATCTACAAATTTAACTGGTTTTTGCCATTTTTTAAAAGCATCATCTCTGTGTTATTAAATCTGATTGCATTAGCATAACTACTATACACGTATTCCGTTGGCAGCATTACCAACGCAAACTTTGACATCAATGGATCACATTATCTAGTCGAGTCAATATTAATCAACCGTGTATCGTAATAAGTCAAGTTTATGTAAATGCTCTTCTGACTGACAGTAAACCTCGTTTTAACCCTAATGGCAATAATGAATAGTTAATCTTCAAGTAATTGATTATGCAGTCAGTCGCATTGTGCGGTTTCAATTAATTACAGAATTCTTTATGTAGTTATTATCTGACTGGTTTAATGTTACTGTAGTTTGCACTTTGGTTTATTAATAAGACACTATGTGGTAGAGATCAAACAAATAGTTGATAAGAATTCGAAAAGTAGAATAAGTCGCGGGGACATGATGGGAAAGAGGATGTTCAAAATTAATGCACTAGACTAATTTGAAAACTTTCATCTTTCGTGTGCCAACTACAAAGTTTTTCACTCTAAAAGTTCAAAACTATAAAATTAATGTCCAATAATTTTGACTTATTGCTTTTTAAATAGGTGAAAACTAACTCTGGCAAAAAATTTACTTAGTAAAGAACTAAAAAGTGTCATTCAATAGTAGTTTTTACATAAAACTAAAACTTTGAAGTATAAAACTCTTAAAATCTGTTGGAAAACCATTGTTTTTTTTTCACAGAAAAAAAGTAGGTACATGTAATGTTTAGAAATTTGGAGTTTATTGAGTTTTTTTTCTTTGAAAAAGGACAAAGTAAAACGGTATGATCCCAGTCTTTTGGTGTCTGACTAAACACTTTTAAGAGGATGTAACACATATAGTGTTTAGAGTGTAACACATATAGTGTTTAATAATAGTGATACCATATTTTATAAACAACGTCAAAAGAATATTAGATAGTTGGACATTCGAAGAAGTAATAATTATTAAAACACTTAGAATGTAATGAATATCATAACATAATATAGCCGCAGAAGTGAGCTGGAAATAAGAGGCAATCAAAGACGTCTTTTTTTGAGCGGATCGTTCAAAATAACTAAATCCAAATAATCACTTTAAAAAGATTGAGGTGATAGTGTTTAGTGTCGTTTATGCAGAAATCTCACAAAATAAGTTCAAACAATAGTGTTTACGAGAAAACGTTTCAAAAGTAAGAGAACAATAAAGCTTTAAAAATGGAAAATCAAAAGGCAAGCATCAGAATTCATACGACGTTTTTGTATCTGTACGTTTCATCTGACAAATCGATAGAGTAAAATTATGCCATAGTTGTTACCAGACGATCTTTCGGTATGTAACGTAGGTTTTAACAAGCGGAAACCAATAAAAAATAGACGCAGCAGAAAAGACAAAGAATTTATAAAGAAAGAGTCTATTAAGACTATAATAGACTACATTTGAGGGCATTATACAAAGTGATCCACAATGAATGAATTGTTGACAATTCTGACTCTAATTTTTAAAGGTTACCCTTGGAGTACGCTTTTGATTATCAACAATTTAACAATCTTGAGGGGTTGTACCTCAAGTATTTGTCAAACAAAATCGTGTCCGGTTGCAGTGTTTCAAATTATTAACAAAAATACTTTCAAATCTGTTACCAACAGACATAGTCTTTCTGGATCACTTCGTATTATACCGTGGGTCACGAAGGGTTTTTACAATTTATTTGGCAGGATACTGTGTATTCATAAGCTACTTCACTTGATAATTTGTCATATTTATTTTAATATTGAAAATATTTTTTTTTAACTTCAAGTCAAACAAAATGTTGTATGTACTCGTACTATGGACATTATATGATGTCTACTTATTTTTGTAAATATATTATATTACCTAGAACTAATTGTTAAAGCAAATTAACAAATTTGCACGAATGACTGGCCCGGCGCATCCACCATAAATACATACATCAACTCTGCATTAAAAGTAAAATTTATACAAATACAAACCATGTTCTTAATCGTGTTTTTTAAGTAGTATTACACCATTGAGAACTTAAAATTGGGTTCCATAACAAACAATCGTTTAGGTCTAAAAATAAGCCGAAGCTTTTTCCAATGTTCCAATAATTATATTCACATTTGTGAGTATTCTAGGGCCAATGTATTACCGAGTTTTTTACATGATTTTGAAAAAAAAAAACAAAGTTAAACTTATTTGATGAAAACTTAATAAAAACTTGGATAAATAAATTTTCTCCTATTCAAAAAATCGTGTTATAATTAAACAAATACATATAAAAAAAAATTAAAAACTACGATTGAAGCAATAGTTCTCTACATATTCAGGGCTGTTAAGAAGGCTATAAGGACCAAGAGAGTTGTTTAATAATCCTTCCTCTAAATTAGATAGAGTGGCAGTGTCAAACAGGACAAACCGCGTTTAGTTTTTGCTCGTATCAAATTGAACCTATAACATCCAGTTGCGCCAACTTACCACACTACCCACTTCTCTCCAGACATTTAACGTGACATCAACTACAAGTTGCTGTAACCTTTCGGTTTGGTATCGATTAAACTCCCTTCTCATGCCAATTTGCGTAGTGTTTCTATTTTAAAGCGGTTAAGGAGCGTGATTGAAACTTAAAATGGTTCCCGCAAGGTTGCACTATGCAGACGTATAAGTGAGTAGCGAGTAATCACTGCAATTTACAATTTAAGTTTTATAGTTTGCTTCATGCCTGAAAATCCGTTAAGCTTCTGCATAAACTAAAACGAATAAGCGGTGGCACAGCTCCGGTTAAGCCCTCTGTAGAGTCGCAACGATTATAGCCGATATTCTTTTTAAAGATTATAAAAGTTTCCGATTGTCGGCCGGAGTATCGACACATATAAACGGAAACCGCCGTTCCACTGAAGCAATAACCCGTTATCTGCGAACTCCAGAGCTGCCAACTTCACCAATATAAAGTAATACAGCGGGTGACAAGCTGCACTTTTATGGCGGATCGTTTGTATTTTAGAAAACGTCCGTCCGAAGTTGCCGCTCTTGATGACGGCTGCCATATGCCGGCAATGACGAAAACTGCCATCATACGAGGACGACTTTACAGCTTATCAAAAATTTTATACTTTTCACTTGGATCTCGGCGATATTTGGAAGCAATTTCCGGTTAAGTAATGCAGTTATCTCTCTAGAAACAACTGCTTCGTCTTACACGAGCGTCGACTTGATCGAGTTATAACGGGAGTAACTCTCTTTTACATTATATTAAAACTAGGTGTAGAAATTTTCTTTTATTTTTCAAAGATTAAATTCTATTTTAAATCATAAATATCTATATTTGCAGTCGGATAAGATCAAAGCAGAAATTCGCTTGCTATGACTTATTCAATTCACTTTGGACTTTTTACTGCTGTCATTTATCAAACGTTTATTATGAAATTTTGCAACAAACAAAGGATTTTATTTTTGTGTTTTCTTTATTTACGAGTTTCATAAACAACCAAATATAAAAGATGAAAGAGGTAAAGCATATAGTGTGAAAACGATGTAAAATCCATATTTATATGTTGTAGGAGGTCCGCGGAGAGTAGAAAAGATCTAAAGAGTGTGAGGACGGTAACGGAAAATGGTACTAGACAAGATGTAGCTGGAAGGGTGCATATTTCCGCTTCTAGTCATGTGTGAAACATTGTTGCCGTGTCGGTCGGATCCGGCTTAAACGGAGGAGGGAAATAGCTTTTATAAAATGCTCCACTGGACAATATAACTCCTATCTGCTACGAATACACCACCAATAAAATAAATATTCATCGCGTATTTTGTATCTGACATTTTAAAGGATCTAATATCAATCACTTTTTTCTGGCTGTGTTATCAATATTTTTCTTTGCAAATTGTTCCTGGATAATAATACAAGCGAATGACAAACTTATATTCTTCAAGTTGCTACATTTAGTCGCTCAAATAACAGCGTGCTTGAAAACACGGATCAATCGATACAACTTTGCTATTTATACCGCATCTGATGATAAGTTTTGATAAACCTGCAATTATAAACTTGCAAGCCTGAAATTACACTGCTTCTCAATAGCTTGTCTAGTTACGCAAAAATTTAAATTATTTAAAAATAATTTAGTGGTTATGTTTTATTTTAAGTCTTGTAGGTTTGCCTTCTTGTTTACAGAATAAAACTACTGACTATTATGTTTAAGAGAAACACTTTATAAATTTCAAATTCAAGAGATAAAAAGTGTTTTCCATACTATGGGAAAGTTTGTTAGATACGAGCTGACAAAAATGTTTGAAAATTTGCCTTCACAAATTCATGATTTTATAAAAAGATGGCTGCTTGTATCAATTTTATGATGACAAATATTTAGGAAAGAGATTGTGTTTGTATAAAATTTATTAAGGTTGTATCAACAAACGACGCTTTTACTGAATTAGTATTTACCAACGCTGTTTAATTAATGTTAATTATTAAATTACAAGAGGTAATTTGATACACCACTGTTTATCTAGTTATTTTGCCAACAAATAAAAACTCACTCTCGAATAATATACACTAAATAAGGTTTGACTTTTATTGGTAGTAAACAAAAACTGTCGTGTTTATTTCTCAAACGCTATAACAATTAAAACAGTTTAAAAGTTAATTATTGGCTCAAATTTATATCGAATCCTGTATTGCAATAACTGGATCTTAAATTCAGTGGCACACTTGAAACTTTTTACTGCTAACAAAAAAAACTCTTCACTGAAAATTAATATCTTTCAAAGAGATAGGTAATTCGGTTTTATACTGTCAAACGTAGTTCTCCAAACAATATTTGTTCATATTATAAGTAAATTTTTGCAGTAGAATGTCATTTTTGTTTAACCAGAATTTTTTACCTGACTTTCTTTGGCGATGCGCGATGGTAAATTGTTGAAACGAATCGATGAAATTTCAGCCAACGGAACATGAAGGCACGCGACCTGTAAGAAAAGAATTATGATTTCATTAGCGATATTACAAAACCATTATGAAAATGGAAGATCGCTAACAAGCTTTTTAGTGTAAGCGTAAGACTAATCTCTTTCATCAAAAAATGCAAACTATACTTGGCCACATTTAGAAATTGAACTAAATAAATATGTGTTTATTACCTATATGAAATGCTAATAATTAAAGTTAAATTTTAAATAAACATTATACATGTCATGCAATCATGGTGGATGCAAACCTTTAATTAAATTTTTCTAAATAATATTTTTTATGGTTAAAAAACAAAACGCTTTAAAGTTCACAATTATAATTTTGTCTTACACGTAAACTTGAGCATCTTTTGGTGTTTAATATTCTCGAATGTTGTCCCTAGAACGGGACATTCTAGAATGTCCCGTTCTAGGCATTTTAAATATTTTTTGCAACACTAATAGGTACCTTATACTTTTCTATGGTGCATTTAAGCTTGCTTGTTATGTTGCCGTTAAAATACGCTTCATCTATAAAGTACGTTGTCAATAGCAACGTATCTTATAAGTCCATAAGATACGCTGAGGCATGTTTTTTGTCAATTTTGACATTATTTTGACATACTTCTTTATAATAATTTCTGAATTTAGAAAAATTAATATTAGTGTTGCAAAAAAAAGACAACACAAGTTTTATAGTTTAAAAATTTCAGCCTATTAAATTCTGGTTCCCTTTGGTCGCTCGAATTTAAACTACAACCTCGATTTTTAAACTGTCTATAAAAGTCTAGTTGTATTAATTAATAGCTATTACGACTTATTAGATCGAGATTTTTAAACTATAAAATTTGTATTGTCTTCAAAAAAATTTTTAACACTAATATTAGATCAGAAATTTTGTAAATTCAGAAACTGTCAAAATAAATTTAAAAAATGCCAAGATTTTATGTATTATAAAATACGTTGAGATACGTAAGAGATAAGTTTAAATGCACCATAGAAACAGTGTAAGATATTAGTGTTGGAAAAAATGAATTTAACAAAATTTATCATAATTAACACATGACGTAATTATTACAATTGTACGTTACTTCAAAGGTTTAACTAAGACGGTACCGTCTAAGAGATCAAAGAGCTCTTAAATGGACATTTAGGTGAGTTTATTTTAGAGATTTAAATTGAAACTCTGCAGATATTTAGACATTAAATATTTCCAATTATAATAATGCACCAAGTTTAATTTTAAAATTTAAATTTGTGATAATGACGTATATTACTCAAGAAGGATAGTAAGTAGCCTCTTTATAAATAAAAATACATTTATTTTAGCGTTTGAGAAAGTGGCAGTGTTACGTAAAAGTTTATGTTTTAACTCTACGTAAGAAAACACTTGCAGAGCGAGATCGTCGTCGCAACAATATTATTTATGTGCCAGTTTTAGCCTGATTTTATTGTGCTTTATTTGTAACTTTACAACTTTAGAAAATGTTTACATACTCGAAGATCACCACTTAAAATTATATATTATTTTAGGTCTCACTACAATATTTGTAAAAATCGCCTCAGTAGGTAAAGACAAAAAAGTCTTAACAGTTTGGGTACTTATTATAATTATGTCAATAAGAATTTTTAATCATTTTTCAAATTATTAAATCATAAAACGTAACAGTGCATAGAGACAGATTTATTATAGGCAGAGACCTGTGCGAGCTTGATTGAAGAAACAAAGTTAAATTGCAATTATAAAATTCTAGGTACTTACATAAAGTGTAAATTATTATTTTGTCAACTGTGTGTAAAAAATCGGCTTAACTAAAGTTTTTGAATTTTTAATCGAATAACTGATTCCAGTTTGTTAATTATTTAGATGTTCAATTTTGTGCGATAAATTTTGCAGTTAATTTAACTAACATATTTAAATAAAAAATTGCAATAAAAATTTCCATATGGAATAATAGAGTTCGTGTAAATGTGATAAATGTGCTAGTCTGGTACTAATTTTACAAAAATTTGGAACAATGCCTGAATGTTTATTACAAATGAAATTCTTCTGAAAAAGTAATTGGATGGTTTCTTACATTCAATTATCGAAAATATTTTTATTTCACTTAAACACGCAAACTAAATATAGATATTTCAAAGCTATAATTTCCTTTTTATTGTTATACATACTACTGTGTAATTTAATCGTAACCCATTTAAAATGATAAATGCGGTGTTGAAACCATCAGATTACATTTGAGATCGTTTGCGCTAAATTCAATAAAATCAATATTTTGCAAATTTGCTACGCTCAATACGGCTTTAAAGCTAGCATCACTTAAACCTCGACATCAACACCTGTCATTGGGGTCTTGCCTGCATTTTCAAATATTCAATGAGTGTTCTGTAGACGCGGATAAAAAGATAACAGATGACGCTCTGTCGCCGTCAATTAGGAATTAGGTGTCTTCTTCCAACTGACAGATTGCGGGATTATGCTGGCCCATTATAAAAATGTATACACGCTCCGATGGTAATTTATGCGACGGAAATAAATCATCACGCTTTAAACTCCTCCGCCATAACTACACACTTTCCTTTATTCAAGCCACGGTGTGCCGGACAAGTAAAATATAGCCCTATCGAATTTACATAAATGTTTATTATACAGCGCAGGTGGTTGTTTACTCCAAGGAAAGGTTAAACGATTTCTAAGTGAATACGCCCTATTTGATTGCAATTAAAAGTGAGAACTTTATTTTGATTTGATGACTACGATTATAAAGAAACTTTTGGGTTTAGCAAAAATGGTGGATGTGCCGGGAATGTGTTTGTGTTTTAATTTTAATTAAATCCAAGAATAACAGGACAAACTAAAGTTTATACTCAAACGAGTAACAAATATGTATGCTAGTCTTCTGACGACCCGAGGTCAGATCAATGCATGTAAAATCAGTCTGTCCACTGTCATATACTTCATAATGTTCAATGAAGCATCGCTTAAGCCCCCGCAAATGCTTTGAGGTCCCATGTTCAATACACTCTAAGTGTGATCTTATCACCTTGATTAATTGCTCGGCATTCATCAATCTAATTACATGATGTTGTGCAAAATGCACGCAACTAGTCCTATAATTTTAATAGTGGATTTAGCTATTTATTTAATATGTTTGCGTGGGAAAAGCCAACCCTTCATAAATCGTTTTGAATGTCAACAGCTTGGGCGCTTTTAATGATCTATGATTAACGCAGCAATGTAATATTTCAAGCGGTATTTATGATTCTTACGAATTAATTCTGGTGTAGAGACCGTTGACAAAACACTATGTGTTCCTTTTTATATCCTAATTTTTATGCAGTCTATTTTACCCTAACCATTCTGGAATATTAAAGTTAGTAGTTCTGTTTCTTTAATTATTCAATTTAAGATTCAGATCTGCTTAAAAGTTTGAAATTACGTTATTTATTTATTATTTATTTTTTATATTGTAAAAACAAAGATTGTCGAACTAGATCCAAAAGTAATAGGTAGTATAAAGGTACTTCACAGAATTGATAACTTATATTGGGTCTTTGTGTTAATTTAAAGCATGATTGTATAATTAAAGATAAGCAGCAGATAAGCAGTTCACAACTAAGAAAAAATAAGATTTTTTTTAAACACAATATTCAAACAAAGTAGCCTGTGACTCTGAAATTAAGTTGGCAACATTAAATAATTATAAATTAAGAAGGAAGTAGTAGTTATTAAAAAATAATTTTGTAAAATGTTTATTAAGGCTAGTTTGTCACTGTTTTGAGTTAAAGTTAAGTATCAAATTCAAAAACAAGCAACAACTAAAAATTTATGTTCACAAATGTTATATTGAATGAAGTTTTAAGAAAGAAAATTGGTTTTAAGCAATAAGTGCAGTTCCTCAAAGCACCTCTATTTTTTGTTACGCTTTATTAGTTATATTTATTTAGGATTATCTGGTGTGACTGTTTGTGGGCGCTTTGTTGTGGCCGTTTAAAATAAGCAATATCAAAAATGGGTTGACAAGAATGGTCTCGCAGCCCAGAGACAAGTGCTTCATTAAAACATGCAGAAGCCCTTAATTAATTGCCCTCAACGTGTGTACACCGAACTATTTGCATACTTCAGGCATCGTTATCTGCCTCTGCTCGAGACATAAATTTCTTAATTATGTTTGTGCAATAAAATTAGAGGACCATACAGAAGATAGCTACCAGAGCGAAGTCATTCGAGGAAACAAAGCCAAGACGCTGGGATAGATATAAAAGCGTCGACAAGAAACGGCGTTACAAAGGAGGACGTTGGCGGCAAAAAGGCAAATGGCGGCAACGGACGCCAGCAGTCGCCTCCGCTCAAAGGCCAACTGCTACAGCATCAGGTAACCACGGCAACATTGTCACGCGACACCTCACATCAACTTGCCACATACGTAGAGTCGTCATTAACGCCGCGACGCTCGGCGTCAGCTTGCCTTTACGGCGAGATGCGCCGTTTGGTTTGTTGTTGTGGTTTTAATTGAGGACTACCGGAGGTGCACAATGTAGCGAAGCGTTTTGATTTTCATTCAAGATAAGTCGACGACATTTAATCTAATCACAATTAAAGAGATTGTTGCACTGGGATTGTAATTCTAACTATTTGCCAAATCTTATTTTGGTAAAATTAATTATAAAAACTGAATTTTATTGGGTAAAGATATAAAGTCCATTTTTTTATTATTTGCTGGTGGCAGAAGTGCCAATCAAAAACACGACATAACCTCGGTCTGTTTTTGGCATTTGACAACTTTTGACATTTTGGTACGAAAGTCAAAAATTAAAGTTTCTCCCTGGCATTAGGTTTTTATAGCGTTTGAATTACAATTGTTATGATGATATAGAGGATATAAATATTAGTCTCAAAACAATTTTCCCCATTAAAAATAAAATTACAAATGACCTATTTCACAATAGGGTACTTTGACGTACGTCACTAGCCCTGCGTTACTTTAATCGCATTTGTTAAAGTGAGATAAATAGCGTGACCGACTTTACATAAATACGCAGCGACAGAGCATCGAGGCTGTTTACAAATGTTGAAAAGAGATTGCCATAAGTACGTCTTTCAAATTATTAATTGATCTACACGCATATAATGAAAAAACAGGCTATAGATACAGTGCATTCATAAATGGTCATGTGACTAGAATAATTAGGCAATTAATTTGATAGTGTGAGTTTAACTCGGAAGCGAAGTCTCCGATAATTTTGACAAAACATTTGCGAATCAGATAGTGTGAGGTCTAGAAGGGGGCGAGCGGCAAAGCCGCCAGTCCACTATTAATTTCGATAAAATTTGATAGTTGAGTTTTACTTGAGGGCAAAGCAGCGAGCTTGACGCTCGCCTTCTGTAAATTTTGAGAAATTCTGATAGTGTAAGCTCTACTCGGGGGCGAAGCCCTCGATAATTTCAACAAAACATTTGCAAACCAGATAGTGTGATGTCTAAAAGAGGGTGAGCGTAAAAGCCACGAGCCCCTTATAGTTTCCGTTTAACATTTTCGAATCCAACAGGATTTGATATCAGTTTCAAGTGTTACAAGATTGTAATCTATGAGATAATAACAGGTATTTTTTTTTAAATTGGCGACTAGTTAACAATGACTATGAGTTTGTTGTGAACGGATCACAGTTTCTAATACGCTCGACAGTCTGCTTTAATATTGGATTAATAAACTTATAACTAATGCTCGGATTATACTCGTATGCACGAAAAATTTGTAAATTACTCATATTAAAGATATTATGCCAAATATGCATCGATATGCAAAACTTTTAACAAAAAAAAAATCCAAGTTGGGATAAATTTTTATCTTCGTTTACACTAAACTCTATCTAGAACTGCACACGATGAACAAAAGAGAATAAATCAATTGGTTTTGCCTCAGACAAGCCATTTTAATAACCTAGTAATTAAGCATTTCTAAGAAATCTGTAATTTTCAAATCATTTTAAACAATTTCACTAAAATTCATTTGCAGGCAACTACTTATATCAGAATAGGATTATAACCGTCCCAGGTGAATAGAAAGTAAGAAAGCAAACGTTTTTTGCTTAAGCTATTTATTGTTTGGAACAACTAATTGATAAAGTGCTATAAAAATGTGATGTTTTATCAAGAATACATTTTTTCGAAACTTTCTTTTATTTTTGAGTTCTACAAAAATATTTTTTTTAAGTGGCAACCCACTAAAAAAACATTTTTCTCCCGGAAGTTATGATCTAAAGGATTATTTACTTTATATTGAATTAAAAAAAATTTTTTTTAGATAAATTGCAATTTTGACAACAAAGATCGCATAACTCAAAAACAAAACAAAATTTCGTTCTCGAAATACGATCACATTTTTTATATTACTTTAATTTATATTAATTATTACTTTCTGGAGGTAAATGAATTGAAAAAAAACCGCTTGGTTTCATACTTTATATATAAAACGAATTTGAAAAGGAAACACTCAACAGGATACTAATTCTTTGTGTTCGCCTTACGAATTGACTGAAATTTTTAATCGGAAGATTGTAATTTGTAGAAAATATGCAATATTTTGTAAAATATGCACGAGGTTGCCAAAATATGCAAAATGTGCATTTTTTATTTGGGTTATTTTAATCCAAAAACATTAGATATGCATAGAAAACTTACAATTTTGTTAGTCTCTTAATAACAAATTATGTATTTTGCATATGATCCTAGCCTTACTTATAACTTTCAATTCGATGGTTTGTTCACATTTACAAATTCATGGCTAGCTTTGACACTAACTTAAAGAAACACCCATTATGTGTTCTTAAGATTCTATGCAGAATCGCAAAAATGAATAAAAAAGTTTAAACCTCATTGTGTTTGCGTTTTCATTTTGCACACTTTGTTACAAGTTGAGTAAATGCCCGCATCCTATATTCCGTTATTTACTAAAACTCTTCACCATAAGACTAAATAACTACTTAACGCAGTGAAACCGCACTTGGCGTGCCCTCACTGCCTCTCGCTAATAAAATAGACAGTGTTAGTGCTGTGGTATTTTGGTACCAAACTGTGTTTTCACACACGTCATTCTGCGTCACAGTCCTCCAATTGAGTAGACATAAAATAAATGAAAACAGAGCATGATATACATAAAACTGAATTTTAAACGGAATGAAACTGTTTGATTTGTCCGATGTCAAACAATGGTATATGCAAAAATGAAAATTAATGTAAAGTCATGAAACAATTTTTTATATAAAAAGTAAGTGTTTGTAAAATGCGCAACACATTTTTAGTTTTCCGGTAGTAAAATTGCTTTTCGCTGATGTTCCAAGGGCATAAAAAAGAAATTGCTAAGAACGATGATGTAGCTGTCAGGTCATCACGCTCGCGAGTTTTGTTAACATCATAAAATGTTACTTCGCTATTCGTTTGCTTCCTCAAAAAAGTCATGTTTGGTGTATTGGAATAACCTCTAATGCAACAATGACGTCTGTGCTTTGATTTTTGCGGAAGTTTCTTGCGATATTGGTGCGTCACTCCGTTGTTTCGAGCAACTATTTACCGGCCTGACAAGTTCAGAGCGTCTTTGAAATCTGATTGAAATTCAGCAAGAGTAAAATAATGTCATGTCTTACACGGCTCGGGATTTCAGCTAGGCAGTTTCACGTGGAGAGTTGAGATATAGGGGGAGGACGGGGGCTGTCGTGTTCGATAGCTGAAGATTGATGCTCCTTATGGATAAGTTACGTTGCCTCCGCGAACTTCAAACCCGTCAAGCATTTAAGGGTGGAAGATGATTTTTTGGCTTGGTTTACTGGAAGAAAGCACAAAGACGGTTTTCTTTTTCTTAATTACGTACGCCCGATGGACTTTTATAACGGTAGCCTTTCTTTGTTATCACCGTTATTGATTGTGATTCATGGAATATACCGTTGCGTCCATACACGCGAAGAAAACGAGTCAATATATTTTTCTGAAAAATATCACGCCAAAACAAGACGCACAAATATTGCTCCATTCCTCTTTGGACAGTTCCATTAATAACGCGATTGCCACAGGACAATTCTTGTGTTAAAGGTGCGCATCGATCAGGTTTCAGGATAGGGGATAAAGATGCAGCGATATTGCCGTTTCATCAATTGTAACGGTATATCCGGGAAAAGGGTAATGATAGTGTTGTTAGTGTAGTCAGTTTACGCTGACGGATAAGTATTGGTAATAAAAACATTGACGAGGATGGATATTGGTATAACAATTTTCTTCAAATTATTTCTGCACAAAGTAGTGGACACAGAAAATTATATATATTAATCAACTTTCATATGATGAATTTAAACGCTTTTACCTCCTTTATTTTACAAATACAAATATTATTATTATATTATAACGTTTTTGCTAGTGAAAGGATCCCCCCGGGTCCCCCCACTTTTATAACATACCTATATTTTTGCAAGCATTTTTTGTCAAATCATCATGAACTATGTTTATTTCTTTCTATTTTATTTCTAATTACTTTTTTCTTGAATTTCTAAACATGCTAAATGTATTTAAGAATATAAATTTGTACTTCAAATCTAAATTATAGACAATTAGTTGTAATTATTGTTATTGTGGTAGTTTTATTTTGTATCTTTATTGCAGAAGTACATTAGAGGTTTATGTTTGTCCTTTAAAAAAGATAGAAAACTTATGAATTCTTTAAAAAGCAATATGTGAGCTAAGCTTAAATGTGAGTTTAAATGGCACTTGTTGAACAAAACTTATTTACATATGTATGTATTTATTTTGAGTTACTTACAAAACAAAATAGACTTATAAAAATTAACTAAAAAAAGAGATTTAAATCTTACATTGTCTCTTGTAAAAATTTGATTAAAACTACTTATTACTTATAAATACTTCCTCTAATTCTTGATAAAAATGATATTAAATAATTGAGTGTGTAATTATTTTTATTATTAAAAGAATTGTTTATTAGCTGTTTAGTCTTAATAAAGCAATAGCGGTAAGGACATTTTACCGATCGAAAACAATTGTTTAGAGTAGGAGCGAAGCGACGATTCCAATTATTGTCTAAGATCGGCAAGTCCTTAACGTTTAACATTTTCTGTGCGACTGATTTTTGTTTGATTTTTTTAAATAAAATATCTAAAAAATGTTCTGGAACGGCAAACTATTTTGCATATAATCAAATTATTGAGAAATGGGTCTTTGAGTTTCAGAAAAATCTATGAAATTATATTTTGATATTATAACTCTTAGGTTTTTTTATAAATGCAGTAACTTAGACAATAACCTCTACAAATCATTTAGAAAATACTCGTGACTGTGGCTCTTCCCGATTTTGTACTAACCCCTTCAATTATTATTAGAATAACGAAGTTTTAATTACAGATTTGCGCGTTTCAGGTAAAGCAAAAAATGATTTTCCTTTGCAGTTTAGGCGTAGAATTAAAGATAAAAAAAATTCTTTTTGTTATCTCAATCCGGGGAGATACTGTATATAGAAGAGCGTATATTTTGCATAAAAATAAAATGAAATAATGTTGTACATCCAATGTGTCATAAACTTGTGACTATTTTCTGCTAATGTCGTCTTAAAGCGTATTAAATTTTCGCGTAAAAATTGCTTTATGTGTTCACGGTTCATTAAGTTTGAAAAATAAGAGAAACTGTATTTTCGAATAAGGGTTGATTGTACCGTGATCACATTAGTCGTTTAAAACTCGACTGTTGAGAAATCGCGATAAAAAGCGTACCGTGGATTTATTCAGCTGCGAAAAATCGTTTTGAGAAATCGAATATCTATTGTTATCTTTTTTAGTTGCTATCCAATATTGTCGGGTGAGACGAAGGAGCCCTGCTAGAGGGATATCGTTTTTATAGTTAGGCGTCAGACCCTGTCGTCCATCGCTCACGAGACAATATTTGAGCCCTGGTCCGTATTGAGGGCAGCGCAGCGCCCGATAACAGAGACTCTAATGGACCCGTATTAAATATCTGCCCTTGCTTGCTTGCTTTCTTCCTATCATCTTTCATCATCTACGTCATGTCACATTGACGTGCATCCAAGAAGTTTGGTTTTATCGGAAAGATTCGATGGACGTGAAAAGCACGGCTTAAGTTAACTCGCGTCGTATTGTGTTTAGAAGATTCTTTCAGTGTGTTCCCAACAAATACTAGATAGATCAATTTACACACCACTTTAAATTCACTTAACATCGATTATGTTACACGCACTTCGGCTTGTTTGTGGACAAAACAGCAAAAGTGTTTTGGAACATAATACTGAGAACTTTATTTCTTCCTTTCTTTTCACTGGAGATTCTACTTCAATACTCGCTCTATTATACCAGATTTTAAGATGACCCAGCTTGACAATCTTGGACTCTAAAATTTTAAAGTAAATACTCATAGTACGTATTCAGCAGAACTTATTGATGGTTACTCATGAAAAACCATTTCACAATTTGTTTGTTATCATGAACATATTGGACAAATTTGGTAACGATTCACTCTGGAATCTGTTATTTCAACCATTCTGTAACGTAAAAATCCTTTCTCAAAATGTTTTAAAAGACGTAAGGTTGTTTTAGTAGTAAGTTTAACAGAAAATGTATAAAAGCAACAATATTAATCACAACATAAATCGTTATTTGTTTTTATCTCATATCAAAATAAAGATTTTTTTATAGCACTAAGGTCAAGAATATTCAAAAACTATCTATTGTTATAAGTTTATTGTGCTTTTTCTATTAAATGTCAAGTTCGGTTAGTTTTTTATTATTCATTTTACAGTCATGAAAAATCCACTTTACATAGTTACTTTCACTGTTAATAAATAAAAAATGCATTACAGATTAATTAACACAATGATAAACAAGATATCTACCTACCTACTTTAATTGAGGTAAAAGGTAAAAAGATATAAACTGTATAAAACCAAAACTAAGCAGGCGAAAATAGTTTTTAAACAATAATCGCAGGAATTATTTTTTTTATGTACAGTGGTCTAAAGTTTTTTGGTGAAACCAACATTTTCTTACCATTAATATACTTTTGCTTATTTCTCAATTAAGTTCAAATCTTGCATTTATTTTAATTGTTTTTTTGAAATAGGTTTTACAAGTAATATATGAAATTATATTCTTTTTATTAAAATCTATTGTGTTCTGTTTCCAAAGATGATATTTTTAATAAGTAAATAAGTTATAGCATACATTTCAATATTGGATGTTCCAATATACATGTCTATTTCTGGTTTAAACAGTTTCCAAATTATTGTCGCACATTTAATTACGGCTCTGTGTATGTATTGCTGCTAATAACTCATTTAATAATTTAATGGAATAAGGCTGAAATGTGCGCACTTTCCGTATCCAAACATCAAATGCCAACATCTTGAACAAATACGTTGTAATTTGCTAGGCAAAGCAAATCAGTTAAAATTGTATTTGGTACTATATGTATAATTTATTTAGTCAGTGGTGCTCCACGGACAAATAAGCTTTAAACTCACACTTAAACAGCCATCGAACTAGAATCGTTGATGTCATATGTAAAAAAATGCATTAGGAAAAGCACATGTACGGTGACATGGAGTACAAAGGAGTGTCACGACACGAGCCGCAATCTTGAATGTAATAATTTATCGGCGTGAATTATTGATGGTAGTCGTATTAGAGTCCAATATATACGACTGTGGAGCCGGATGTTACAGAACAACGATGTTCTTTATGTGTAAAGCATTGTTTGTTCTCACATAAAACAGATTATGGCCCGTCTATTTCCACCTATATTTACGATATCACATCGATATTTTAGTTGGCCCGAAAATTGTGATTTATTCATCTAAACTGACTTACACGACGAAAACCATTTATCTCTTCCTTGTTTTGGGGTTTCATCACTTGTGTGTACTAATGTAAAAGCGATGTTAACTTGAATAATTTATGAACCGAGCATCAAGTTCACAAAATTTGACACAATTTTAATTAACTGAATTTACCCTCTCATTAATGGTGTACCTGCATTTTTCCAAAAGCGTTTCAAGTTTCAAATTTCAACAATCTGACAAAATAATTATCCACAATTTTATACCAGTAAAAAATTCTCATTTTTAAATCAATAGTATTTCGCCAAGCCTCCATTCAGCGACCCTAGCTTTCAGGGATGACGTTGCAAAAGCTAGAAGACTGATTGGAATATCATGAATCATCTTTGTTATTGATCATTCTTTATGTCTTCAAATTACCACCTCGTTTAGAGTTACTCGAATCAATACTGCTTTTTGCATCCGCATAGATTTCAACTCACAGAACCAAAATTTTAACATAATTGTACGCACAAATGCTCTGTTTCAGTTTGCTATGGTAAATAATTTATATTTGTGTTGCAAAAGCTTGTTATGTGCCACCAACTTTATAAATTATTTATACGTGGAACCTCATACTCATATTGTCAACAGTTACTGTCACTCCATATCCTAATTAATATCTTGTTTATAGGCTCGTGTATGACTAATTTGATATTTGCAGAAAATTGATACCATGCAAAAATATTGTTTGTTGTTTACGAAAAACAAACACAGCTATGTGATTTTCACAGTTTTTGAAATAATGCAACAAAAGCGTGCGATTTTTTCAACATGATGCAAATATCCACTATTTCTGTTATCAATAATAATCTGTTACAGGTGACGAATGCTTTATTTCGTACTAAACGACTCTTTGCTCCCTAGTGGCTCTAACCACGTGTAGGTAAACAATGTAGTACACATAATACTTATGATTAACATAAGATTCTTTAAAACTCTGTAGTACTAAATTTTAGAATTCCATTTGCTCAGTTAGCAAAAAAAGAGGAGACGCAGCTTGTTTTCGCAGAGTTTTCGAAGTAAAATTCAGCTTACTTTGACCTTGTCAGCTTTATGAAGCAAAAGTGAGAGGAGCATTTTAATATTAATAAGACCGTAAAAAGTATTATAATAACATGGAATTGTTATTTTTTCAAAGAATGTTAAAACAGTATTAAATTATGCACCCCCGAGAGGTCTCCCATTCTCAATTCATTCTGTTTATGGTGAGGCAAATCGTTTATCAAATTTAAGCTGTTATTTTTCATCCAATATAGATCGCATTGTTGCAGACAAAGGTTACATAAACAGCATGTGATGTGAACAGTAAATCACAGCGCTTTAGAAAAGGCGATTACCAGAAGCAGCACTACCGCCGTCTTTATATTTCTGGTCAATTTAACTAAGCCATATCGGTTTATTCCTGATTGGTTGCGATCTATGGTGTTATGATTTGAAACAACGCGATTCTAAACTTTTATCGCAGCTTCACTGCCTTTATTGCCGGTCAGTTGAGATTGTGTGGTTCATTTTACGTCCAAGTTATTACGTATCGCACATTATTGGCTTTCTGATGTTATGGAATAAAATTTAGATAGCGACAAGGAAAATCTACTAGGAACAAATTGAACCTATCCAATCGTCATTTACAATCTCTCAAAATTGCTTCCGACTCTATTATAGAACCTACACAAATTTTAATATCCTTGACTGTATAAAATAAAATTTAATAAAGGTAAAGGCGGAAGGATAAAGAGCATAAATTTTGATTTTTTGCCAACGCGGTTTGCTGAATCAACAGTTTCTTTTAGCAGGTCCACGAAAGAGACGCAAAGTTCACGATGTGTGTGCAAAATCTGGTTAAAGACATAGAAAATTAGTTTTCTTTAAACTTTGTTGTAAACCAGTATTTAATTGAGTCAAGAGTGGGTGGAACCAAATTCTAATTCGGTTTACGATTTGAAGGAGAAATAAAATAGCCCTGTGTAGGGTTAAAGCAAAACAATTTTCTCTGACTGAAAATAAATAGAAATCTCTTGGAAATTTTGTAGCATTAGAAAAGATTAATTCTTGTTAAACTGATATTAGTATATTACATAACGAGCACGGAAAGTGATAAATAACGCACAAGCGGGAAAGTTGTGTAGGAGGTGTTAGCCGAGTGTAGGCAATACCGCGAATGCGTTAGACACTTTCCTACAAGTTTTGTACACTATTTTTCCTACGACCATAAATAATTTTTTTCTTAGGAACATATTTTTTTTTTCATAACGATTTATTTTTTATAATGGATACGAAAATACGTTGAATACGTTGAATGAAAAAAATACAAAACATTCGAGTGTGAATTGTGCGTTAGATTTATAACACACAGTGCGAAAACAAATCGCACAGGTTTTTGACCTCGTACGATATTGCCAATTTTCGCGCATATGTAATTGTGCGTTATGATCTAGTTTCGTATATGGTCGTAGGAAAATTCATTATCATTACCTCAAAACTAATCTTGAAATGAATATTTTCAGCCCTACACACATTTTCTATATTTTTGTAGCCTATTGTCCTGTATTATTAGCTGCAATAAATTTGGAAATTTTCCTAAATGTTTTTCTCTTTTTTTTTTGGTAAATTTATTAGTGGTTTAATTTTTTGAAATCAAAAACATTTAGTGAATGTGAAATGTAGAAATAAATAGCTCTTGATATCAACGTTGTTGCAAAAGTATAGACTTAGATTTTGAATTTATTTTGTAATTTATTAATTTTTTCAGTTATTTTCAGTGTTTTTGCTTATGGCTGACCAAAACTTGGCAAATTACCTGAAAGTTATTGATAAAGTGCATCTTAATTTTTGACAGGTTATGGCATCAGATTAATTATTGTTCCTGATAATTTATTTTTGATCAAGAATTTTAAGTTCCGCTGATTTTCTCTAAGGGAAAGCTTTCATAATTTCCGAACATGTAATTAAATTTTATAGCCGTCTTTACATAATTAAATTTTCTTCGACTCTGCCATATCAATATTGACTTTGAACTTCTTAATATTAATATAAAATATAGGGTCCGTTGCAAAAATTCGTATTACGTTCGCTGTTTAGAGCAAGTCGATCGTTTCAAATTTCATGTAATCAAACGAGCGCTGCAATTTTCGATTTTTCTTTCTAATTTTGCATCACAAAGAATGTGCTTCGAGCTTCAGTCGGCTAAGTAAAGGGTACTTATGGCGGAATTATTGGCCCTAAAGTGGAAGTAATAAGGCAGTATGCGTCGCTTACGTGTTGGTAAACTGAGGATGCAGTAATGAGTTCGCTTTGTAAAAATTTTAAATAGAAGTGCAGAGGCTTTCAGAGAGGCGCTCTTGTAAGTTTATTGAATTAATTAAGACTTTTCCCGGGATGAATACTAAGTAATCCTTTAAAATATTGTCCATTAAAATTCTGCAATAGATTTAAGTGTTAATTCCCCAGTCAGGTTTTCAATTATGAGAAACACGGTGGACGGGCACAAGTTCGCCCTTGGGGCAATACAGAAGAATAACGGATGGCAGTTTGTGAATTCTATTTTAAGCCAAACTCATTTTATGTCCCTTTCAAAACAGGACTTATTTTCTGAAAGCGGCGCTGGTCCCAAATATAAGGCGCTTTAATAGGATAAAAATTTTAATATAGCTCCACTTGGAAAAATGAACACAAATTCACCTGAAACTCTTACAAATAAAATAATCTTTTAAATGCAAATCTGGAGGTGATATGGAAAGTAGCTTGAGGAATTTATTGATTTGACGCGCGAGATATTAATGCTTGGCTTTTCCGAGAAAAGTTTCATTTGCAACAGTTCCTGATTTGTCTTGACGTCAAGCGAGTTTATCGTCTGTATTTGCTTAACAAATAATGCGAAAGTGCGCATAACTCATAGTGATAAACTGATAATCAGTTTGGCCGAAGCTGTAATATTAAGATAGCATTTAAATGACTGTTACAGTAACGCCTTCCATGAGTGATGCGGTTTCCTTGAGAATTTCTCCGCTGTTCATTGTTAACTCCATTAACAGGGTTTGGGGCTTTCGAGGGTTAAACATTGACTACTCTTTGAATTTTTGAGGAGAAAATGGCTCGTATTAACGGTAGCATTGTCAGATTGACGAAGGCTCGGATTTCTACCGGAGCTATGTCAGCCGCCAATCCGATTTGAATAATCCGGCTTGAAAGTGCACATGCACACATTTTCACACGTTCCATGACATATCTCTTTTCAAGTACTACCGACGTTACTTTTACAGGACAATGCATGTCATCCTTTTGTAAGAAGTGACCATTCATAATACAACTCCTGCTATGCAAACCGCTGGATAATTCATATTTAAAATATACTAGAAACACGAAATTTTGTCGTTGGTTTTATACGTCATTATAATATGTACTCGTAGGTATATTTTCGTAATTAGCCATTTTTGTTACCTTTCAAAATTATGATGTTATACATCTGTATATATGTATATGTCACTTTGCAGTAACTAAAATGTATGGAACTTTTTTTACTTATGGCAATTGGAAGAGTTTTTTATCTCAGTTACATTATTTTTACTCTTCTATTACTATATCAATTTTCAACTATAAGAACACACACACACCCTGTATATCTTTAAAATGTAAGTATAGTTTGTTTGACCTTTCTTAGTTTAATTGAGAATTTGTTTGTCTCCAAATATTTGTCTTCAAAAATGAAAAAAAAAAAATAATGTGTGAATCTGATAATAATATTATTGAAATGGAGTAGTGCGCTCCTCCAGAAGTAAGAAAAACTGCTACAGAAGCAATTGAATACTTATTTAGGAAAATATTATGCGTAACTTGACAATTTGAAAAAAGATTCCCCAAGAGAAGTAATGTTATTACTCTTCACGAAATATAATGACGTGTTTCCCAACCTTTAAAAGGTTATTAATTGGTGATTGTGAATAATAATATTTAAGGTACATAATTTTATTCCTTATTAAAAATTTTAATTTTTTCAGAGATAAAAGAAGTTGTCTGAGAAATTACAAAAAAAAAATTCAAGTTTATTCAATCTGTGAACCTATTTTCTTTGATAAGAAATTCTTTGTTGACTATTATTTTTCGACATGCACTTTGTTTGGAAGCATTAAAACTGTTTAGCAGTCTCACTGAAACCTTTTAAAAAGGGTCACTCTTAAGATTTTTTGGCATTTTTTAAACCTTGTAGTGTCTCAAAGCAATAAACGCTATTTCAAAAAATTAAAATCATTATTATCTGTATTATTTTTAAATGTAAATAACCATTTAAGCTGCCACTTCGATAGTGATGGATCCATCAAACCTACATTACTCTCTTATAGCGTAAGCCATAATAATTTGATGTCGTAAAGTGGTGAAACAGTCATGATTAAAACTTTTAACTATAATCAAAACAGGATGAAGTCCTGTCCTAAAATTCTAAGAAACACAAGTTTTGTCTAGACATTATAAAGTGCAAAATAAGATTTATACTTTGATGTTATGTTATAGTCGTAATTTTCTGAGAATAATTATATTTTGTTTTATAAATTTTAAATGTAGTTTCTACAAATGAGTGACGTTTTGTGTTTTGTGTAATGTAAAATAAATGCAGGAGGCGCATATACATAATAATTTGTACCAATTAAGTGACTTTGAGAAAGGTAGGTCTATTGATTTATGGATATTCGAGTGGAGAGAAACGCTGACGAAATTTGGTTGAATTGTGTGATTCGAATGTCAACATGATGCAAACAAAGGCTGGTCGTATATTAAGCGAAAATTTCAAATTATTTAGGTATTCAAAGTTGGACTGATTGTTGTCTATAATAACTTTCGTCAAAAATAAATATTATTAAAGTCCACTAATGTTAACATTTTTAATTGCTTGTGCTTTAACTTTGAGCATTTTTGTTGACATTTTTCTTTTTCAGTGGTTGTAATTATAAACCAATATTTGGTTATTTGTTGAAAAAAAAAATGTTGAGGCTTATGTATTTTACAAAACTTTTTCATATAAGTAAATGTTTTATTGAATATTCTACAAACCAAGAACTGAGAGCGTCGATGAGAAATAAAGTTCAGTGCGAATATTATCCGGTGAAAAGTCATAAACGATTCTCTGATTTCAATTTGTAAAAATTTTCATTTAGTCGCATTTTCTTGGCGTCAACGATGGATCGATGTGTGCTTTGTTTGACTTTATCGGCGCTCCATCTAAATGAAAATTTAAATTACCTGGAAAGTCACATCTAAAAAGTGGATACTTAATATCAGAAAGAAAATATTGTCATTCTGAGTACACCTTCAATATCTTAGAATTCCTTCAAAGTAATTTCATATTTTGCGAGCGAATATAAACATAAAATGTGCAGAAATAACAAGGGAGAATCTCTCCACATTTTAGTCTATTGTTGTTAAAGGAATGCGAAAGCAAAATAAATTTAAAGGTTTCCATCGATTATTATTTCTGCCCGTCAAAGTATTTTTATTCGTGAACCTTGGATCCGGCGATCCTCTTGGGAAATATAAACTGTGCTAACCTGTCTTTGCTTTTGTACCAATTAGAGCCAAAAGGTATACGGCGTGAAAGGAAACACAAAACTTCACTTAACCACAGATCAGTTATTATTAGGAAACAAGAATAAACACTGAAAGTTAATAACATCGACCCAAGAGCAGGGTAACATGTTTTAATTGATGCATTAAATGCGATAGAGGTTATTATTAAAAACTACAGTAAATTTTAGACGGTCCTATTAAAGAGATCCTTCTATGTTAACAAAACCAATTACGCTACGACAGGATGCATATTAAAACCATTCGTAAATCCCTCAAATCATAATTCTTAGCGGCGGTTTCTATTCTACCACTTCATTAGAGAGGAACTCTAGTTAAAATCGATAAGTTTAAAGATGAAATTCGACGGTAACTGCTCCACCGCCCCATAAATTGCCAAATGGCAATAAAATTACAACTTAATTGTTCCAGATCGTATCTGAAACACCTTAGTCGCTTCAAAATCGCAATTAAATTTTAACACCCTTTGGATAAAAAATAATTGCACTTCCAATTAAAGGACAGGTTCACATAAAGCCACACGTTTTTCGCAAACGTTTTATTCTTCGATTGCTTCCCTACAAAGAGCAGTAAACTGACATAATAGAATAATAAAACTTGGAAGTGTCGAATAAGTAAGCTTTTCTGTGTTCGAGGGTGACACTCTTGAATGAAGCCAGAACAATTAGCTCGCGCTGGAGAAACTGTTCAGTGTTCTCTTGCAGTATTCCTATTGAACGCTTTTCCATTCAGAACAGAGCAGGAAAGCTGTGCTTATAGTAGAACTTATTACACTGCAGCTATCCCAGCTTCACCTGACAGCAATAATTCTCAATTAGAGACTTCAATTACAACGTAACAAACCAGTCGTAAATTCATACGATACCATAATAATGCGTTTATCAATTACTTTGCGACACCGAAATCATATAAAACAGCTCCTAACACGAAATAATTGCCGAGCAAGTAAATTTACAAAATGCCAATTCAAATTTTGCGTGATATTTTGTTTGTTGACGTGTTTAAAAGTGGTTTAATCCATATGGAATAATTACCAGCAAATAAAGCTAGCTGAATAATCAATTAAAAATCTGATTTTAGTAAGGGAAGTTTTAATTTTGCATTTAGTTCTTCTATAAATACTTAATGGATTTAAGATTTAAAGGAAATGAAATAAGGTTTCTATAGCCTTTAACTAACTAAAGTCTGTTTTATTTTAACTACTTTTAGTAACACTAGTAAATTCATTTGTAGTAATTTTAGAAAAAAGTGTTGACAAATACGGCTTTTGGATTATTTTAATAAACATCTTATTAAATGTCAGCTTAAAACGCCTCCAAGGAAATTAGGAGACGTAAACACAAAAAGGGAAATAAATTCGGTACTGGTAACAGTTCTTGTAAATTCTTACTAAAACATGTGAAATTTGAAATTTTTAGGTAATTTTTAATTAGGTTTGCCAAACACGTTCAAATTTTTAGCAAGATTGAAACAAAAAACAAGTATTAAATAAGCGTGTCCGGTTGCACTTCAATTGAGAAAGGGGTTTAGAAAAAATTACAATTTTGAAACTAAAACTGAAGAAAAATTCACAATATGCATTACTTTCCAGCTCATTTTTTAAAAAACTGTATCGCTAATTACTATTAAAGTATCTACTTATATTCTTTTTCCATTTTTTTAAATAAAACATTTAATATTATTATGAAATTTTTATTACAGTACGAGTTGACAGTGAAAACTTTTCAAATTAATATTAAAAAAAAACACTTGGGTAAACTTTTCTATTTAAGTAAAATTGTGTACAATACGCTTCAAACGTTGCTTTAATTTCTCTCCAACAAAAAGGATCTTTTCAAGTTATTTTATTGCTGATCTCTTCAATTCAAGTAAAGGAACATGTAAAAACTTCTCTAAAGTTAGATAATTATATATTCGTTCGTCGTTTTGCTTTTGGAAAAAGTGTTTGACGATATGAGGCTTTTTTGTCACTTATATTTGTACTTTATTTATCGAAAATGGTGGATGCGCCGGGCTTGGAAAAATGTGAAAAGTAATGATGTTAAAAAAACGGGACAATTGCTTTGTGTAATTCAACAGAAAACGTATGTAATTTTATAAATGTGTAGCAAAGAAAGGGAATATTTTTTGGCACAACAGTCAGCCACGGAACAGTCTGTCCGTCTCTCTACAAAATAATTTAGGCAAGGTCAAGCTTTGTTGATAAAGGAAATGTGACATTTTCTACGTCCTTTATCCATTTCAATAAACCTTCAATCCGTTTCTCTTTATTTGCAAGCATTTTTGTAGTAAGAATGTTAAGTTGGAAGAAGCAGTCAGTACCGAATCGAATGGTTTCTGTTACATTTAAAAATTTTATATAAAGGTTCCAGAATGACTAGTTTTTTTTTAAATACA
This sequence comes from Tribolium madens, assembly GCF_015345945.1. NCBI lineage: Eukaryota > Metazoa > Arthropoda > Insecta > Coleoptera > Tenebrionidae > Tribolium > Tribolium madens. The sequence goes on from NW_025401069.1 coordinate 4,779,812, forward strand.
TTTTATTAGTAAGCGTAATCTAATCATTAAAATCAATAAGCATCTTGTATTGTAATTTTAATTGTTGCAAGTTGTTGCTTGTTTTGTTATTTCCTTTATTAATAATCTTGTAGCATATTACTATTGTGGTAGAATATCGGTTCGCGCTTCAAGTTTGTACTACAAAATGTAAATTTGCATTTCAGTCGGTAGTTTGCACTTCTCTTTGGATATAATAAATTGAAATTTGCACACCTACAGCACTATACACTATACATTTCAAAGATATAAAAACAATTGCTTCGATAATGTACAATAACTTTTTTAAATTCTTTATCTTAAAATATTCATTTTTAACTAAATATACAACGAAATAAATTTACGTCTGTGCACGAACTGTGCGTCCTAATTTTCTACTCTTGTCTAAGATCCTGAATTTACGGGCATTATTTTAGGCACTAAAAATGATGAATGCTAGCCAAGTTCTATAGCAATTATACAACTAACTAGCAGCTACTCGCACACCACAAACAATAATTTGCGAAGATTTACAATTATTATTGATTAAAATACGAGTGCGATATTTTTATAAAGTGGGTGTATTTTAAGTATGAGTATTGTGTATACTTTTATCAGAATGTGGCAATTTAAGTTCTCTTGAAGCTATTTTTAACTTTTCCCGATTTGTGCGGCTAGATACTCTGGGGTAAAATTCATAACATCTTCCCATTCCAAGTACGTTATATATTTCTCTGTATAATAACATTCCGTCAGCAAATGGGAACGCGCGTGTTATTTTATTGGTAACCGTATTTCCCCTAAGAACAGAATCAATATGTGAGCTGATATCTGCGGCGGCAAATTTTTTTCAATAAACACCATAAATAAGAACCAACAAAAGGCTCTGGTTGAAGTCTTGAAATCGGAGGGTGCTAAATGGGGCCTTTCTGGCGACTGATACAGTATCTGGGCGACCGTCGCCTCTTTGTCATGGCGTGTCGTTTACGGTACAAACAACCAAAGGCTTCCCCATTGCCATGACAACGTGGGGGAGTCGTGGAGCACCCCCTTAATAAAGTCGCTGCCGGGGGATGACTCGGCTCCGGACTATAATGTCAACTCCAAGTCAATTGTTGCAGTAAATATTACGTGAAATATTTATATCCGCACCTGTTACGTTATCATAACGTTTAAATCTAACCATTCCGAATATTCAAGTATGTTTTCTTCCTCAGTATTTTTACTCAAAATACTTGGAAATAGTTAAATAACAATCGCCACGTTGTTCCGTTCCACTGCACCTTATCTAAGCCGATTTACGCGGATTTGCTGGCGACATTGTACTCAATTTTTTAACGGAAGGCTAATTTAAACCAATAGTAATGCCGCTAAAACTCGAGGATAATGCTGAGAGATCCCTTCCGAAAGAAATTCGTTGGCAGAAAAATCGACAATTTCTATCTACGTTTCCAAATACGTCAAGTCTCATTTGCAATTGATACTTGAAATAAATATGAGGTTGTTGAGGTTTACAAGAGAAAATCCGAAGTGACGTTTCGGTTATTAAATAAGAATAATGTTTCATGTCCGATTTTTAGCGATTGTTCTTTTTACGGAAAGATCACTTATTATTTTTATTACTTTATTTGGTTGAAGAAAAATTTAATGGGAAGTCTTAGATGTTTACTTAGGTACGGAGTATGAAATTCCTTTTATCCTGAATAGGTGAAGTCCTATTTTCTATTCCAGAGTTCCTTGTTATTGCAAATGCCGATATCTAATTGGAAAATTCTTTATTGATGCGTAAAAATATTTGCTAGAGGAAATAATGTTTTACGAAATATTTAAATTACTGTGTGTTCTCCATTTATAAAACTGGAAAATTGTCAAATATAAAAAGAATTATTTAGCAAATAAATATATAGAGTTGATTAAAAGTACATAATAAAATTTATATTATTTTAAGAGAACATTTAAAAAAAATTCTTTTGCAGGTCGATTGTATTTTTTTAGTTTTAGTATGTGTTTACAATGATAATTTTTTCATATCTCGCACTGTACTAAGTCTGAAAAATTATATATGAAAAACAAAAACAATAATAGTTATTTATTAGGAGGTATTTTATCAACGCAAGAAAATGTTTAAATGCGAGACAAAGTTAAGCGTTTAATTTTCTTAAGTGGATAAAACGCGACTAAAACACGCATGCAATATAAATTTTATTCATAATCAACTCCTAAATTAACTAAATTTAATAAAAAAGTAATAATTAGTAATGTGATTTTGGATCAAATTCATGCTGCATTGTTGTGACTTAACTTGGTAAGAATGTTAGTGTTAATAAATTTGTAAATCAAATTCTCTCCATTTTATTTAAAAATGCTTTATCCACTTATCAAGATAACAGATAATAATTAAAACTCATTAGTGGGCGATATATAAAATACTCGTACAACGACATACATTCGCCTACTACTACTACACACATGTGTTATAAATGTCATAACACCTTCGAAATCCGCACAGTTAACTTTCATTAGGAATGTTGATTGTGAGCAAAAAATAAAATCGATCTGCCCAGAGATTTTTTTATAAATGTTTTACCTCGTAATACCTTATATTTACAAATTTGTTTTGATCATAAGGTGCTAAGTAAAACTTACATGAAACACTTAATTTATACTAACAACCATTTTTCGTTGTGTAAATATTCCATGCGTATGATAATGTTTTTAACCCACCTGTTGCATAAATACCTTACTGTTAAACAGTTCACTTTTACAATTTTACTATTGAAAAAATTCAATGAAATTGATATCATTGAGAAGAAGTTGAAAACAGATAATTATAATTTGGATGTCACGTCTGCTTATGCTATTATTATCGCTAGTTGCTTTATTATCTTCTTAGTTTAGTGGATGAGCTAAACTAGATTTAGTTGTTTACAAACATAAAGTACTTGTTCAAAGCACATACTAGTTGTTAGTCAAGTTTCTATTGCAGATAAAGTTTAACGATAGGGTAGCGTAATTAAGTAGTCAGGTGAATGCCAGTCGTGCGTGTACAATTTGTCCATTTTGATAACTTACCTCACTGCTTGCAGAAACAAAATTTTTTAATAAAAGTAATGGTGGACATTATATATTTTAGACGAAGCGTCAGAATTATAATATTCTTCTAAGCTTAATAAATGATCAGTTTAAGGAACATTGTTAAATTCTATGTTTGGAGTGGAAGACTTCATTGGTGCTTAATCAAGCTGATGGACGAGAAAATGAGCGTCCGAAATATTTACGATTACAACGTCTAGACTTGTCGGAGGGCACTAAAAAATGATGCAGTTTCCTCAAACTTCCAAACGCAATAAGAAATTATCGAAACGGAATTATTTTATCTAGAGAAAGCGTTTTTCGAAGCTGTTGCCTAACGTTCTGCAAATAGGTGGGTGGCGCCGCCAAATCAAATTAAGTTCCAAATTAAAACAATTCAAGTCAGAAAAGCAACAATCCTCAATTTAATAACAAAAAGCCACGTCATGTACACTTCAATTGTAATAATTACTAACAAGAGTTCGGGCTTTAATCCGCAAGCCGCCCTTCTACGAGAGTAATTGGGGTAAGTGGATGCCGGCTGGAATTATTTTGTTTAAGTGTTTTCATTAAAGTTTATGTAAACGGTAAGCGCAAAAATTGGTTGCGTCAATAGTAGCGTAATTTATCGACGAATTTCGTGGCCTTTGACTTGCTCATTTACGGTTTTCCGTATGATTGTACAGTTCAAACTAAAGGAGAGGGATAAATATTGACACGGATTACTCAATAGTCCGTCTGCTCGAGTAAGCTCAGATGCTCAAGCACACAGAAACTAGATGTTTATACTAGTCATATTTACATACTGATGATCAAATCGTGGTTGTATTGCCCTGGGTAATTTAATTCTTAACGATGCCTGAGAACTCTATTTGCACACACATCTAACTTTCTACAAAACTTCGGTATTTTTTAACAAACGTTTATTCTTTACGACTTTGGTCGTGACGCTGACTGTAACAGCCAATTACCTTAGAAATGTTTCCTTCTATATTAAATACGAAAACGTTTTAAAATCGTCACCTATATGCATTCATACGGGAGTGATTCATTGCAATATAAACAGCTTTGAAAATTTGTACAAAGTATAGAACCTAACAAAGGCCATAATTTTTGGCAGTTGAAAAGTTTTTTGATTTATCTTGTTTCAAATTAAATTCGCATTATAGGATCATAGTGTAAAAATTAAACTAGTGTAAAAAATACATTTTTCCAATTTTGCTGTGAAAAGCAACCATTTGAAATGTCATTATAGTTGTCAAATGTGCTTAATTTTATCACTAGTTATAAAAGATATTCTTTTATCACTAGTGTTAAAATAGCTAAAAATAACGCCACGACACTAATATGATTTTGGAATAGTTTATTAAAGTACAAGTTGCAGAAGAATTCAAGCACAAATTTGAAATTCCGAAACGAGCCGTGAAGCGGCGAGTTGAGGAACAAATGAGTGCTTGAAGAACCTTCTGCAACAAGTGCTTTATACAATTTTTTTCTATTTCGCCACTTTATATCATTTTATAAATTAAAAAACGAAAATTATTTTTTTTTTTCTAGAAAATTTTGCGACGGATGGCGACATTTATGTGTGTAATATTTTAGGCGGCTGTAAAAAATATAAATTATTCTTATTTTCACATTTGAAAATGAATTGTGTAGAAAGTCCGTCACTAAAATTAAATTAGCGCGAACGACTTATTCCAGCACGCAAATGACGTCATTTGGGTGCTGGAATAGACTTATTCTAACACCGAAATAAAAAAAATTATTGAAATCACAGATTTTAAATTCGAACTTTATGCTTTTCACAACCAAATTGCAAAAAATCTTGTATGAAACTCGATGCAGAAACGCTGTTTTTTGCACATAATCTTCACGTCCAGTGAAAAATACGCTCATTTTGCAACTTGTTGCATAAATAGCTATTGAGTTCGTTGTATAGGGTATTTTTTGAAAGAAATCATAAAGCTGATAACAATTCACCTCGCTTTTTGTGATAATTATCAAAATTGATTCAAACTCTGAAAAAATAGATTTTCTTTGTGGTGTTTTTTGAGAAAAAAATATTTGTAGTCTTAAAAATTAGTATTTATTCTTTACAAGTTTTCAGTATACCTACATAATCTTTTTATATCGATTATAGGAAACCACAATTTAAACAAATACGAGTTTTAGCAAGTAGCTATTTTTCGGAAAAACAGTAATAATTACTTAAAACTATGACACCTTCATGATTTTGTGTTAATGGCAATAAGTCACAAAACTAAAAATTATACATAGTTAGTTAAAATAAAAAACGTTGGTAGCTTATAGAAATAAATACAGGGTCGCTAAAAAGTATGGATACAGTTAAATATTAAAACTATTAATCAAAACTTATTGAAATTTGGTATACGCTTAAAACTTACATCGCCTCATATGTTTATCAAACTTCTATCGCCATTTGTTCTCGGGATACAAGGCTAACTTGATTTTTTTTAATGTCAAGAAGGGTAAAATTTAATATTTTTAAGAAGAGCATTTTTTTCTGAGTTCTCTGATGTAACACATGCATACCTTATTAAAAAAAATATCGAACTAAATTTTGAAAAATGTATTTTTTTAGCCTTGAAAATATTGTTTCTATCTATCGTTAGCTCTTTGCCGCCTGAACTTTGACCAAAAAATAGGTTTCCAAATTTCCACGTGCTCTGCTAATATTTAGCGTATCCATACTTTTTAGCGACTCTGTATATAAAAAGTTTTAGAAATTTTTAAAACATCATGAACATAAGCTGTCTAAAGATTCATAACTTCATAAGGATAATAAATTACGTTGATTAACAAAATTATTGTGGTTCGAGAGAAGTTTTTCTTTTATTGATATTATCACAAATAAAATAGTGACAAAGAAATAAATAAATACTAAATACAATACAATTTGTAATAAATTGTCAATAATATTTTATAAGTAAGAAATAAATAAGTTATGTCTACTTTTAAAATGGTTTACATTCGGTTATTTTTATTTCTAGTTTTGCCATTTTGAATGCAGCTGTACTATTGCTGTGTATATCGATTTCGTTCAAAATTTTCCTCGAACTAATATAAACTTTTAGAAAAGTTGTTTATATTTTCGACGGATAATCTTTTTTCCTCAAGTTGCAATCTTGAAGGAGTGAAATTTTATAACTATAAAATAATACAATACTCGGCTCAGATGCACTAGAACCGTGAAGATAAGGTTTAATGGAATTAAGTACACCATATAAAAATATATTATGGTGCAACATTGTACGATACGATGCTGAACTAAATTTATACGGTTATATAAGGCAGCCAAGAAAGAAATGAAGTCACAACGAATTAAAAATAAATCGTCTTTATAACCCACTGAAATAAAAACATTGTTTTCGTGCTGTTTAGTAATAATTTGTGTTTTTGACGGAACAATTTTATATAAACTAATTTACTAACTAAACAAACGTTTTATCAATTTTGACTAACTGAATTTTCTCAAACAATAATTTCATCGCTTGGAGTAAGCGTTCAATATTAGGAACCTAAAGTACGACGTCTCATTAAAATAACATTAATTTTGCTTGTACTAACTGTAGGAACAGCGTTTTGCATGCGGAACTTGAGGTTGATATTTAAGATCTAATAATTGAACTTTAATTGGTGCTGTGTTTAGCAAGGCGAGAGTACGTAAGGGAGTAATAACTAGTCGTAAAGAAAATGTACAGTCCAAGTGTGCAGTGACTTGGTGTTAATTAATTTAATTTTGATATTTTGTTTTAATAAATATTTGTCTAATTAAAAGCGGCATGACAGAACTAACGTTATTATAGCACAGGAAAGGGAATGGGAATGAAAATTTAGCAATTCCACCATTAATTTAAACGATCGTGTCAATATTAGTAGATATAATTGCAAATGTAGCTGGAGACAAATTTGGGTCATTTACATGATTGAGTATATGCAACATCGGAGTTAATGGTATTAAATTCTTCATACATGAAAATCTTTTGACTTCACACGAGTTCATTGAAAGCGTTTAGTTGGTGAAAGAGATTAATTGCTCTCTAGATTGATAGTTAATTGAGAAAAAATGATAATGAGTAATCGTTTTCGGGAGGTAAATAAAAACTAGAGCGTTAATCGAAAATATCTCATAAGCAGGATCCTGTAGTCCCCAAAGGCGCTCATTCAATTAATCGGAACAAAAACAGGATCGCAAAGTCCCTCAGTGATTGTCTTTCTAGTCACAATTCCCACACTGAATTATTTTTCGTTTAGGACGCTAATGAAATATTGCTGGATAATTCAAGAGCGATAAATGATTTAGTGAAAAGATACAACCGACTAGATGATTTATGACCACACATAAGATCATCTAAACGACAAACATTTTAATCGAATTAACCCAAAGTGCTTTTTGTGACGACAAATGTGTTTTCGAAGTTGAAAATATGTTGTAGACTGGAACTGCAATTTTTGTCTTTTTAGCAATCGATTGTTGATTTGGAATGTCTTCGAATAATTCAAACAAACTGTTCATTTCTAGCATCTTTAACAAATGGGTGATAATTAAATTATTACATTAGTGTGTCGCGTCTAAACGACTCCCTAAAACTGTGTCAACATAAACTCTAGCAGTTCCAATAATTAAACTCAAATTGCTAAATTAAACTTTATTGTATCATTAATTTTACCAGCTACCCCACATTAAAAGATTTATTTCATCACAAAACTGCTAATCGTTTGAGCTAAATGACTGCTCATGTTTTAAATTAAAATTTTAATATACATTTCCTGCATTGTAATCGTTTTTTTTTTAATTTAATTTTGTCTTCTTTTTGAGAGGACCACTTTTGACTCTTTTCTATACCTTCCCCAGTTTTAAAATAGAGGAGTAGTCTTGACTTTTTCTTATTTCTTCCTCTTATATCAACTGCTTCAATATTGTGAAATACGTATGCCCAAATTTATATCAGCTTGAGTACTTTCCTTATGCTGGCAATAAGGCGAATGCATAATATTCCATCTGTCACAAGTAATAATTCACCCTTTAAATTAAATACGACTCCGTCACTTTAATAAAATTATTGACGTAAAAATTTAACTGGGACACCTGTGCTTCTTTCACGAGAGTTCGTGCAAATATGAGAAATGTGCAAGTAACTAATAGCTCAAAATTTATTGGAACTCGAATAAACTAACACCGAGTTACTTAAACAATTCAAATAACTTATGTTTAAGCGCTGGAAAAATAAAATATAATTACTGATGTTATTTCAACAAACCAACAACTAATTTAAATTGATAAATTTTCAGTAGCTAGATAATTTTCCTCCTCTTAAAACTACATTTTTATCAAAACATTTCATCCAAGATTTCCTTACACTAGAGTTTTCAGTTTATTTAGCACAAACCTTTATAAGTAATTACCAAAAAAGTTTTTCAGAAAAATATGAGTACCTAAATCATAAAACAAACACTTGTTATTTAACTTCTTTTTGATAATAATGCAACGTAGAAAATACTCGATCAAAAATTGAAATACAGGTACAAAATCATTCCATTATTACAAAATTGTCCAAAGTTAATCATTTCTGAAATATTATTTCAGCTTCCCTACTTTAGATAATTATCTGCTGATAAAATCGGTTTATGATTAAGACTTAATTTCAGTTCGATTTTACATTTGTAATCTTGGTATTCTTAATAATTAAGTGCAAATTAGATACATGTCAATAATTTTAACGAGTATTATTTTTAAATACTATCCAACTCCAGCATTTTATTTATTTTTGTCACCTTTCAATTACAAATTCAAAATCCAATTTACAACTTAATAATAAATGAGGCTGAATTAGTTTAAATGTTTAATATTATTATTTGAATATTGCAAGTAATCAATAATCTCCAATTGTGCTATAACTAATAAATTGCCATTAATCGGTTAAGCGAATTCGTAAAGGTTAACACAATAACTTTGGTGTCGGAGCACAGCTAATTACTATACCATGGAGACATGAATCATCCTAATGGCTGGGATCATCAACACTCGCCTAATTAATCAGAAATGGGGTGGACCGAAAGTGTTCCTCGGGCCATAAAACTTTGTAAAAGTGCACCTCAAACTGATTTAAAAAGCAAACTTTTTTAACTCTGTCGACAAACTATCTAAAATTTCAACAATGCTTAAAATAAATATCACGTAAAAATTCTCGGATATGGGGATTTGGGACAGTTTATATTAAGTGTGATGACATTGCCTGATATATTCACTAATGCAACCCATTTTGTCAGTGACAGTTATAAATTATGCTTTTTAATACGGCGTAATATCCTACATATTACCATCACGAAGTGTGTAAAGGATCGGTTACTTTGCATATACCCAACCTAACTCAACCTAAATACTTTTATTAATATAATGAATATAGAGGAATTCTGCAGGGAAAAGAGCAATTAGAACGATGTCACTGAGATTTTAAAAGAAATTTTGTGTTTCACACAATTTGCGGGAAAGTAGCAAACTTTTGCAGGGCTTGACTACTGGGCATAAGAGGATATTTTCTTTATTTGGTGGTCAAAACCAAAAAATTGCAAGTTTTATATTTATTTACAGATTTTGAATTCGTGTTCAAGAGTAATGTACAAAAAATAAAAGTATTAATAAAAAAATGATTCAATAATCGTAAAAAAACAACAAACAATTTTATTTGTCTCCATTATTATTTTCCATTAAAGAAAGAAAAACATTTCGAAAACAAGTTGAAATCCTTCACAAAAAAGTATTTTATTTTGTACTTAATGTTAAAGAGTGCTTTTTTCAACTAATTTCAGTAGATAAAGTAATTTTTTATCGTCTAGTGAAATAAAGTAATTTTTATCTACTGCTTATAGTATTTACCTACTAAATTCAGTAGATAAAGTAGTCTTTCCTCGTCTAGTGAAATAAAGTAATTTTTGTCTACTATTTATATTCAAGAAATTCTGGTAGGTGAGCACAAAAGAAAATGAAATATACATGACGATAAAGATTGTTTATCTACTCGTGAACAAAGTCCACTCGTGACTTCGCCACTCGTAAACTTAACCTTTTCACTCGTAGATAAACAATTTCTTTATCGTCTTGTATAATAAATAACTATTTATATATTTTTTTATTTTCGTTTTTTGTTGTTTTATGCCCAATTAAAATAACGCTGTAATAATAATGAATAGTTGCAAGCTTAATGCTATTGGCATTTTATAAACGAGAATAATCAATAGTTCTTGCTAAATTTAGCGCATAGTTTTTTTTAATTTTTAAGAGGCTGGGCTGCAAAGAAACTTTGTCGTTTTTGTAATTTGTGTAATATGGCATAAATTCTTAATTCCTTCCCTTATTATAGGAAAAATCAATGAATCATACGGAGCTTTTTAATATTTCAATCAATTTCTAATTATATTCAATGTCTGAATCAATAATTGAGTTTTCTTTAAGAAATTACTGGAGTGTTTTCTTAAATTAAAGTTTTCGATTATTTAAACCGTTATTAAATATTAGCGTTACCACAAGATGAGAGAAAAGCTAAAGGTTGTTATTCATTCTGTAAATCGCATTATGAATCCCCTTGAATAAAATTCCTAACCGTTTTGCTAATCGATTTAATTAAGAAAATCAGGTGAGCGTCCATCCTTGAATCTGTTTAGAACAATTTGGCGACCACAATAAACCGTCGAGCGAAAGAATGAGCACACAAAGACCCCGATAAGCAAACAATTAATCTCTTTCATGGCAGAGCTTTGTTAAATTTACAGTGTGTATTTTGCAAAGTGCAGAAATGTCAGCGTAGCGTGGGCTCGTTTTTTCCCGCCTAATGAAAGCTCCATCTAGTAAAGTGTTACGTTAGTGACAAATAGCGATGGCTGAAGGGCCAGACTAATAAACAAAAGGGTGTACTCTTTGAAGCAACAAACTGCAGAGATATATGGAGTCATATTCTGGCAAGGCTTCGGTCCAGGTGATCGATGCGACAATTAGTTTCGAACGGCCGATGTTTTGCCGTGATTGAGCTTGGGGTGATGGACGGTCTTCTGCTTGCCAGAGGCACGCCTCTCGCGAACCTACGCTTCACCAAATCCGACATCATTTATTTTCCCACATTTAATAACCACTAGTAGGTTTTAGACAAATACAAAATAAATATGAAACTGTTGTACAACTGCCATTAGATAAGTGGAAGATCGTAAACAGAATGCTTGAAAACATTTGCATTAGACGAAATTAGGTGTAATATAATTTTGATTGAAACGGTTTCTATTGCATGTAATCAGTTCAACGTACATTGTGAACTATTAAATTGTAGGTATCGCTCTGCAAACAAATTTTCTCACTTCTGTTATACAGTTTGTCCAAAATCAAGAAAAAAATTAACTTTTCTGTCCACTGAATCAGAATAATGAAGTTTTAATTACAAATTTACTCGTTTCAGGTGAAGCAAAAAATGTTTATCTTTTTTTCCTTTGTATTTTTGGTTTAAAATTGAAAATTACATTTTTTCCCCTTGTAAACTCAATCGAGGACAACTGTATACATATTTTTATTTGTTGATAATCTTTATTATGGGATCTGATAATAGTTTCTTGTTATTAGCCTTTTTTTTTAATTCTATGTAAATTTAAAACCTAAAGAAAAAACTACCAAATTTTAGAAACAGATTCAGGCAAATCACTATCTAATATATTAAAATTTTTCTAATTCTAGTATGTATGTAGAAAATCTTAGTATTTAGAAAATCAGGATTATTACTTTTCTGCAGCTGTTCACATAAAATAAAAATTGAAACTTAAAAGATTTACAGCAAGTTGGTAAAAAACACATACTTAACAAATAATTCATTCAAAATTTAATTCGAATATTTTTTTTGTTTTTTAAGAATGCATATGCACATTATTTTTGTAACTATTTACGTACGAATATAAGTAATATCGCTATTATTTTACCAAAGTAATAAAAAACTAATGTTATTTTATGACATTTTGCTTAAAAAATCTACAAGCTTAAATACAGTTGGACAGTTAAGGAAACAAATACACAAAGTACTAACTGTAGTCATAACGACTTTTTATTGCAATATGGTTTTATGATTCTCAACAACCCAGTGGTAGAAAAAGACAAATTAATATAAAATTGTATTCGATAAATGGAGAGTGAGCAGCTCAAAGAAGTTGATTACTAGATTACCTACTATACATTTTTTATAAAATAGAAAATTTATATGTACAGGGTGCTGCATTTTGGATGTCCGAATAGGGAATCTCCGAAACTAAGAGGTTTAGCCAAAAACGAGTATAACATTCTGGGGCTCATTTTTTGAGAAAATAATATTGGTTAAAACCGCATCCCGCTATCGTCTTTTGTTTTCGACTTATAGACAAAAAATAACATTTTAGCGAAATCTAAAAAAATTCATATCTTCGTTATTATAGAAGACACAGATTTGAATAAAGACATTATACAGGCACTTTTTTACGTAGAATTTAATAATGTAGTTAACAATTATTTTCAGTTGTTTGTTTAGCCGTAATAAAATAAACTTGTATTTTTTTCAATGGGAATCATTGATGGCTATGTCATTTTTAAAAAGGTTGTTTTTTCTTATCTAAAAAATATATATTTGTAACAAGTTATGATAATACATTTTTAGCAAAAAATTATCTTTGATTTTTGTTCGCAGTTGACCATGAAAAAATGTTGCATCTTCAATTAAAAGGATTTAAACTATATTATTCAGCCAGTGTCACTAATGAAAGAGTTTTCTAAGTACTAAGTATTGAAAAAAATGCAAAATAAATTGTTAATCAACTTATTGGCGACTAATAACATTTCTTTGTTTTTAAACAAGCTAACATTACCATTGCAACTTCTAGTGATACGTAGACTGTTGTAAAAAAAAGCTGCTTTAATTCTTCAATAAAATATATTTTATGTGACACAAAAATGACGATATGACTATTCAAATACCCAAATTCCGTCTATGTGGAACATTATCCACGTCCATTAGACCATCAAAAAAAATGTTTTTTCTATTTCTGTTGACTGTTGTTTTTCCTATTTTTGGATTTTTTTAAAAATATGTACTCATTTTGTTCTGAGGCGCTCGCATATTTGTTCAATACTTCTATCGTATCGTATTTTTTTAAATTTTTATAATTTTATCAATTTTTTCATCTATTTTACAGTTCACAAAAGTCTTATTGATTATTATTTACACATTTGGAGTGAAATAGTTTTTCCATGGCCAACTATTATCAAACAAAATATGTATTTCATTTTTTAAGTATAATTATAAAAAAATATTTTTTTACAAATATATATTTTTTAGATCACAAAAAATAAGCTTTTCAAAATTGCCATAGCCGCCTATGATTTCCATTTAAAAAATAAAAGTTTATCTTATTACGGCTAAACCAATAACTGAAAAAAATTGTTAACTACATTATTAAATTCCTCGTTGAAAAGTGTCTGTATAATGTCTTTGTTTTAAATCTGTATCTTCTATAACAACAAAGATATGAATTTTTTTAGATTTCGCTAAAATGTCAATTTTTGTCTATAAGTCGAAAACAAAAGACGATAGCGAGATGCGGTTTTAACCAATATTATTT
>NW_025401069.1:4794494-4863416 GCF_015345945.1 Tribolium madens
TTAAATATTTTTATTATTTTATTTATAGCAAAAGACATTAAGGAAAAACGTTTTAGTTCAAAGATTTAGTAAATAAATTATAGCATAAGGTACACAAAAACATTGATTTTTGGATTTTTTAAAAAGAAATGATAAAACTGAACATGTCACTACGTTTGTAGGTAAAATAAAATTAAATGTTTTAAAATTTGTCTCCCAATTCACCTCCGCAACATTATCAAACTTTTTCAGCATGTTAGAAACGTTCTTTCTCAACATTTCATATTTACTCCCAAAGAAAAACTTTTAATTCCCTATTTTACTGTTGATAAAAATCTTTTTTATTACAAGCTTCTAACACAAAAATTCGTACTCGTTACCGCTTAACACGAAAGAATAAAAAATTCAGCATTTTCTACACTGTGAACTTTACGTTTTACGCTTCCGCCGTAATGTAACCCCAAACGTATTTCATATGAAATGACAGTTTGCAGCGTTATGTAGATGTGTAGCAATAGCTTCAGCCAGTCCTGTACTTGTGAAACTTAGTGTAACCGACAAAACCATTTCATCTGACTCAAACTCAATTACAAGTTGTCACTGAATTGTAAGTTTGATTCGTCGATACCTCAGTGGAGGCCGCCGAGCTCTATCTATAGCTATTATTATTAGAGGTTCACAGTGCCTCTTTATGTTTTCTCATGTTATTGATTATTTCGCAACAAACGACATAATAAATTAACGGGTATAACACTGCTTCTTGCTAACGTTTCCTTCCTGTACAAACAGACTTTCGCAATTTGATGCAACTTGGCTCGAGCTTTGCTATGAAAATACATGATGCTTAATGTGTATTCTGACTTGATCATATTTTATGAATTTTATAAAACATTTTGCGACTTCCACTGAAAAATGTGTTGTTACGTGTGAATATTTATATTTTTAGCTTTTGGCTGCAAGCAGTGCGCAAATTAAATTTTTCACGATTTGTTCTTTTTCATTCCGACAGATTTTTTCCTAGATTTCTTATGCTTTCAACGAAAATTTTTGTTAATTTCCACCGATCATCGAGCCGATTTTCAAATGAAGTAAACACCTGCCTAAGCAGATCATGAGCAATAAAGCACTATCTGCGAGTATTCATGTGTGAACTTCATTCAGCGTGCTTCCTGCTATGAACAACCGAGAGCTTTTCAATGGATAGAATTGCAATATAATGTAATCCTGATTACACATTTCTAATTCTGCAATATTATACAGGCATTTGAAAACAAGAATTTTAGTTATAAATCTGTCAAGACAAATTATCACTTCCGGCTAAAGTTTAAATTGCTTTCCCACAATAAAATATTTGATGTTGTTTCTTAACACATTATTTCACATGAAATTTATACATTATTCAGTTATAATGAATTAGAAGAAAACTAGTGTTTAGCTAGAAAACATTTTACGCTTTAATTACATGTTATTTTATTATTACAAATGCAATAACAAAGTGTAGACTTATATTGATTAAAGAACTTTTAATAACGTTTACATTTCAGTAATTTTGCTTTTGCATGAATAACTTTACTACCAAGAGTGGTTAGTACTATGGTTAGTATTGGATATGTTGAAAACACTAAAAACTATAATAATGTTTGTTTTTATAAATTCTACTGTGTTTAGATTCATTCAACCAATTATTTTTGAAACAACTAATCGGAATATAAACAAAAAACAAACAAGGGTACAAACACTATATTTCGTATAATTAGTGACAGCTAAAAGGTTTATTATCACAGTAAATATATCATTGTCGTATCGATTAACGAATTTATCTATTATACCCTGCAGCTAGGATTAAATTTAGTAGCCGATACAATGAACTAGATTATAAGTCGAAATCAAATAGGAACATGAAAAGAAACAATGGCAAATTTGTTGGTCCCGTGAACTGTTCATTTTAAGTAATTAATTAAACAAATTGTTACTAAAAATTATTTAATAAAAATTAAATTAAATGATGTTATGTAATCATGTTTAGAACAGTTTTCCTTTCGCTTCACAAAGAAAGACTGCGGTAAACACAATATTGCTTTTTCTTTTTTCTACATGATTTCATCCTTAAGGCCTAAGCCTAAAATATCAATGCTATGATGGTGGGGATAAACCCCAATATACAATCTAACTCAATGGTGCTCATTGAAGCTGTTCGAATTATTGTTTTGAAGCAGTCAACAGAAAACGACCTTGGAGATTCTAAATCAGTTTGAAATTACTGTTTCAAACATGCCGAGTTTCCTATCGTCTTTGAATACATTTATAGTAGACCACGCAAACCATTTTCAGAAATCGAAGTAATATTAGTGCGCATTTCGTGCTAAATTACCCAATTTAGCCCAATTTTGCTATTTGCAATACATAAGAACTTATTAAGTAAGTCGATTTTCTGTTTTATTATAGCGGATGAAGCATGTTTTACCGCTACTTCTCTTTTAATTCGGGAAGAATTTTCACGTTATAGTTGCTTGTGCAAATAGTTACACAAAATGCAATTGAAGAATTAAAACAACGCGGTTTCGTCACTGTGCTGAATATACAGGGTGCGCCAGAACTCGCGCTCCAGAGAAAAAAATCATATAAGATAAGATACCAGGAACATGGAAAAAATGTAAAAATTCTATTTGTCAAAAAAATTGACATTTATTTTTTGACATTTGACATTTTTTTATGTCTATTTAATGATACTGATGATCTTGTATATCTTGTATAATGTTTTTTAATAATTATTTAGTGAAGAAACAAAAACTTTGCCAATAAACGCCACAAGTAACTTAAGTAGAGTTATAATTTAGGATTCAGCTTCTTTGTTTTGTCTTCTAATAGCCTGCAGCAAAAAAAAAATTAAAAAATTATTCTTCCAACAGAAATAAATAGAGTCAAAGTGCAAAATTTAAATTCTCATAACTTTGAAATTTTTATAGTTATAATTTTTTTTACATTTTTTCCATGTTCCTGGTATCTGGCATTTTTCTCTGGGGCGCGGGTTCTGGCGCACCCAGTATTTACTGTTATTACTGTGGTGTCTTAAATTTTTAAACTCCATAGAAAACAAAAATAGTTATTTTTGTTACAAGTACAGTTTTGCGGACGAAAATGTTTTAGGTACGTGTACAAACAACAATTTTTTTGTTAAAGCTCCCAAAAACGAATGCAAACGTCATTTTTAATATTAATTAAAACAATTTCGCTACTATAGTAACCAAATTGACTTTTTTGTTTGGAAAAACTCTTTTTGAGGACAGTACCTAAAATAACCATTTTACGTACTAATTTATTGAGTTTAAAAAATACTAATTTTAAGGATCCAAATGAGTCCCTGAAACAGCAATTTTCAAGCGCGTATACAAAAATAGTTATTTATGTAGGCGACGTAGGAGCTAATCACCTAAAACCTTTTGTGTACGTGGTGCATACAAGATTTTTTTGTTAAAGCTCCCAAAACACGAATTCACACCTCATACCAATTAAAAAAAAATGTTACCATAGTATCCAATTTTATTTTTTAGTCCGCAAAAACTGTTTTTGCGGACTGAGTATCTAAAATAACCGTTTTGCGTACTATTCTATTGAGTCCGGAAAAGACTCATTCTGGGGACTCCCATGAGTCCGCAAAATAGCTATTTTTGAAAGCGTATACAAAAAAGGTATTTTTGGGACAGTCTGGGTTAGTTTAGAAAAATTGTTTTCAGAGCTGTGAAAACAATCAAATGGCGTCGTTCCAGTTCGATGCTGCGTTTACGTAACACTGCAATAAAAATCTGCATTATGACATCCGCTAAATCCGTTTAATGTCGACGATACATACAGTCCTCGTGTGTGTGACAATGAATCAAAAACGCGTTAAAATCGCCACAGCATGAAATTCTTTTGACGCTGTAGCGTTTGATTTAATAGAGTCGCAGAGTCTGCTGCAGCAAGTTAAAACGAACTAATGTGTGCAATTTGTCATAAAAGTGTTATCCAAGGTTTGGTCAGTATATGAGTGAGTGACTCGGTCAGTTTCTCAACAAGTCGACGGGCCGTGAAATTAAGTACGAGCAGCAAAGCCCACCTCCACTGCACCAGATCATCCAACTCTCCGGAATTCTACTGAAGCCACACCACTTCATATGACTCCGAGAACATGTCACGGAATGTAAAAAATCTATGAAGCGATCGGATTTCACACACGGTTTCCTTGCTAGAAACAGACTGCCTATCCCTTCGAGGATCATTTTTGCTCCAATGTTGTCACAGAAAATATTTTCTGTAACCGCAAAATGATTCGAAATATGGAGCAAACACAATCTAATTTTGATTTATTACCCCCTAAATTTTACGAGTAAATAATTTACAATTTTATAAATGGTACTTAGGAACGGAAGGAGCCGAAAAAGCTCGCGAAAGACGCTTTTAAAGCTGCATTTAACCCATTTCATACACCACTTTCTATGTATCGATATATTCGCAAGCAAAAAATCTCATGCATTTTACATTAACACGTACATTATATTAACTTGAAGATCGTGTTGTGGATGTTGGAATATTCCGATATGGAAAATCAAATCGACAGCTACATTTCTGGTTTGGAGAAATTCTTGAATATCATTTTTTCGGGTCGTGTTGTAATAACCTCCTGTCTTTGTCTCTGTTAAATTAAATTTTTTTGTTTGTCAAAGCTTTTATAGGAGTCTTGAAATTGAGTGTACATCACGTTTAATAAAAATGTTTCTGTAATAAAAGTTAATTTATCATGTTTATTATGTTTTAATTTCTTTTATGCTCGTTTTTTGCTTGAGAGTGTGTTGTTTAATTTTTTATTTAAATACTTTAGTCTTTGTACCTTAAATGGACATTTTTTTCTAGAGTCGCATTAATATTAGTATCAGTATTTCTTTAATTACACGAGATGGTGTTTGTGATTGGTAAACTCCGACATTATAATAGCACATTTTGCAACTCGGACAAACCAAAGTGCTTCTACCAGTCCCGATTCTAATTATAAAAGTACAGCTCATTTAGTCAAACACAATTATGGCAACAATTTCAGGGAATATGTTAGTGTTAGTGTTAGTTAACCGGTTAAGTCCACCAGGAACATATCAGGAACTTTCTAGCAAAATTGCAGGGATTAAACTCGTGAATTTCTTCTTAATTTCAAATGCTTGGTATTAGTGTAATGTTTCATTATATGATTACTTAGTTTGTTATCCTCTCAGGCAATGATTGCAGAGTTGAAGGTAATTTGAAACTGTGTATTATTTCTACTTTAGAGAAGTACCTAATAAATAGAAACCTTGTTCGTATTGCCTTTTATAAACAGAAAAATGAGGAGAATTTCTTTTATGTTTGAAACAATTCTTGCACAGTTGTCAAAACAATGACTCGCTGTAGAATGGAGTTTGCCCATGCCAATCCACGTGACATACCGACCGACCCGTTTATAATTCCCACGTGATTTCAGTTAATTACCACATCCCGGAACAGAGACCAACATTTTCTCCCTTGTTACCCCTATCTGAAAATGATACTCAATTGAACGAACTTTATACTTGTAATCAATACCTAACAATATCAGCCAAGTTTTTGCTATTGCACTCAACATGCAGAAACACGTGAATTCACCTGGCTTGTTCTAGTTAGAATTTCATTAATTTTGTACAACTTCTTTTTGTGTTCACCTAATGGAATGAAATCCTACTAAAAGACCTGAATTTCATTTTTAAAAGTCGTCGGCCCTTTCTATTAGCATAGTCGCGATTAAAGGTAAATTAAACTTGTACTTTTGTAAGATATCATTTAATTTCAGGCTGTCAAAAGATCCCAGCACGAAAGATCTTTCCTGATTATTTATTCAATTTTAAGAGTTTTAATAAATGATCCACCATTTCTAATTAATAATAAAATTATTATTATATTACAAAATCGCCCCAAACTTTATCACCACCCAACAGATGGATTGAGCTTTTGAATCACTCTGTATATGTATTTTTATTAGTTTTTTTTATGAAATAAATGATTTAAATAATTAGCCTACGTTAGAAATAAAAAAATTATAAATGTAGTATTTATTCTAAACTATAAAGAACGAATTAAAAAAAAGATATTTTTGTATCCCGGCGCATCCACCATAATTTTTTCTGACTAAAATTATTAAAAGCACGTTTAAACATCTTGAAATTTGGATTTAACCGAACAATTTATAATGTAATTTGTACGTGCTAGTAGTATAAGTATTTTTTTTATTTCTCTGAAATAACAACAATACATTGTAATAGAGCAAGTACGAGCACAAACGTGTGTTACAAGTTTGTTGCCCTTTATGCTATTGGTGTTAAAATGGTGTTAGAATGTAGAAACAACTTCATCTACACTATTATTATTAAACGATTAATAATGGATATTTATGAAATAAGTAGATGTAAATAACCGAAATTCATACGGGTCATTAGTGTACTGGGTGGTTCCCGTCGTTTTTATCGACTTTATATTGCCCTCTTAAACATTACAAATTGGTTTCCGCAGAACTAATATTCCTTATATGGGCGGTTAAATTTTGCATAAAATTTGCATTTAATCTGAGTTTGAGTGGTAAAAATTCACTTTTTTTCAGCGTTAAATAGATAAATCGATTGGGCACACATATTTTGAAAAAGCCCCAAAGAAAGAGCCAATATTGACAAAATTTATTGCCACTGATTAACGATGGTTCAGGTGGGTTCTTATTTGTATTCCCAATGTTGGAGTCGTCCTTTGAGGGTACGGTGTAAAAAATTAGAAGCACAAAGCGCGACCTTAATTAAACCAACTGTCAATTCAATAAAATAACAGAGGACTTTATTTGAAAGAGCAGAAACCAACCAATCTCTAACAGGTCGCTGGATTGGCAAACACGTATCTCTAATTAGTGACCGGAATTTCATTTGCGATTAGAATAAATAAAACTCATTTGATTCGCACGGAGGATCCACTGGGTTATGCATATGTACGTGGCTGTTTTACAGAATAAATATAAATACGAGCGATGACCCTTACGCCCGGGCAAACGACTCACTCTCCTGACAGAAATGAGTGCGTATCAAAGAATAATAGCGCCTGCAGTAATTGCATTACTCGCGAAAAATAAAGCCCATCTATTACCGAGGTAATTAACTTAAAAATGGGTAAAAAACACAAAACGACCTTCAATTAATGGTAATCAATTGCACCAGCTTCAACTGCAAAAATATTCACGGAAAGCTTTATTGCTATCGAAATTTACACAAATGAAAAATTTTACGTTCTCATTATAATTAAACCAACCACACAAAAAAAATCTTACTAGTTTTGATTCAATTGCGTTATGGTTTTATCTTTGGATGTTATTTAGATTAAGCTAACCAAATAAACGTTTTTGATTGGATTAACTTGGAGCTTTTTAATACCCTCGAGAGACTCATTTATATTCTTTCACTAGTTCAATGAAGCTCTTAAAGCTCGATTGAATTCATATAAGCCACATCGAATAATCGCAACATAAACAAAGAGTACACAATGTTCTTTTAGAGTTTATTCTTATCAGCACTATCAGAAAAAAGTGCTGAAGCTCCCACATACTACGGAAAGTAATTTAATCTCGCAATAAATTTGTATATTCCGCTCCGTTTATTTTCGAAAAAGGAAACTATTCTGTTGACTAAGCTTACCGTGATTAATTGCTTTTAGTGGAATTACCTACGTAATTTAATAAATTAATATGATTTTATTATTTGGTGTAAAAATGTTCATTTATTTCAACTACTGGACATTAAAATGGAACAACAGCTCTAATGCATATTACACAATATTTTACGCAAATAATTTTGGGTTTAAAACACATGTTATTAACACGTGTACAGGAAACGTAAATAAAAATTTATTAGTACCTCAGTAAATATGTTGAACCTATATTGCAACTGATTTAAATGGAAAATAAAAATGTTTAATCCGGCACCCTTTCTTAATATTTAACAACAACAGAGATGTTTCTCGCAAAATCCGCTTCAAGTGATGTAAATTTAGCGCCGCAATAAAACGCAAATACCACGATGTGTCGAAGGTAAAAGTGATGTCGACTCGTTGCTTGTGTTCCAAAGTGTGCGATTATTCATTTTCTTGTGAAAAGTTTTCGACGGCTTTAATGCGTTCTTGTAAAGTTTGAAGTGATACAAACCGTAAGACCCCCTATATTGGCACAAGTCTCCATTTAAAAATTATCATTTTCATTATCTGGCTACTAATTGCGCCATTACCATTGTAATTATCGTGGTAAGCGAGAGGGGAAACGAGTACAACTTTGCAACGAGAAAACATTTCGCTACAGTCCAACTTTTAAATGTCTTTTCGCTCTGTGGTTTCGCACTAAAAACTCATATTACGCCACTGCAGATTACTTACTTTACATCTAATGAAAACTTAAATTCTAAAGCTTTAACAAGTTTTATGTAAACTTAAGAAATAACAACGCCTCTTAAATAATTTCAGTCCATACTTCTCCCATACAAAGACTTTTAATGAAACGATAAACATCACCATGACGCCTTGCCATTCCGACCTCTTTTGTATGCTTCTACCACAGAAAAATTTAGCTCAGCGGCTAAAAAAGTGTTATGTATTACTAAAAAGTAAAAACCACAGTAATATTGTTAAACAATAATTTACACTATACTCTACTAATTGATTATTGTTAGACACCATTTAGAAAAGCTTTTTAGACATATTTCTGTGCAAAATTAAGAAAGCACTAAACAATTTCTTGTCCATTGAAAGTTTTTTTTTTAATTCAGACCTCAAAAGACGCTTATTTACGAAGTTCGTCCGGAGTCGAAGCCACACGATTATTAAAAACTGATTCTTATGTAGAATTTTCTGTTGTACTCAAATTCGGAAATCGTTTTTTGATTTGGAATTGCTTCACTATGAAAAATACGTTAGTGTAAAAAAATTTGAAAACTTAAAATTGCAAAAATTTTACACCCCTGTAACTTCCTTCTAGATGTAGCTACAATTTTTTTTATGTTTCTCAATTAATGTGGAATCTACATCTAAAAAACGCATTTTTCAAAATTTAGTTTTGATTAAAAAAAACTGAGAAAATTTCAGTTCTCTTGTACGTGTCAAATTTGGGTAGTAAAATTTTCGAAATGCAAGAATTTTTTTAATTTTACAAGACAGACCCCTACATAATCGAGATAAAATTAAGCTATTATGTACTTCAAATAAGTTTGTTGTGCAAATATCATTTTGATACCTGTGTACAAATGCGACAATTGCAGTTTTAAAATATAGTACTCAAAGTAATATGAAAAAATTAAATAAATGCGATTTTGTTTAAAGATTTTTTTAATATACCACCTTTCTGAAACACAAAGTTACTGACGACTCTAAAAGCGAAAAAAGAAAAAAGAATTTCTGCGAATTGAAGCAAACATGAATTTCCATGAATCAGCTACCATAAAAATTGATTATGTCCTTGCTGTGTCAAAAGATTTTAAACATTAAATATTATTAAAATGTAAACATTTATACAAATCATTATTGGATTCGCATATTACAAGGTAAATACATTTTAGCTAATAATATAAAAGACTTCAATTGTGGAGCAGCGTATTTCTTTCATATTTTTTATTGAAACACATTAATTACCATCTTTCAGAAAAATAACTTTATAATAGACATTATAAATTTGGCTTGATTAAGTTCGGTCCAATTTAAAAGCCATATTCTCTACAGCCTCAAGTTTCTGAACTCGTCAGTAATCTAGTAATTCTGAAAGTAAAAATGGTTCCAAAAAAGTTCCAAGTAAAAAATAATAATAATACATACTGCATATAATACAGTAAAAAAGTCGAAAATATAGTTTTACAGTTTCTGTATTCCCATTTGTTCAATTTTTGGCAAATAATCCATTTTATTATTAATAAAATAAATTAATAAAGCTTGGTCAAGAAATATTACAATAGAAAGACATCATTTTCAGTGGTCACAATTCGCATAAGCTATACCTTACTCGGCATGTACGATTTCAGAAAACAGGTTTTTTAATTTCTGACAATTTTCAGTTAGGTGTCCACCGAAGCGATCGGTGGCAGCCTAATAATAAATAATGGCGCAAAAATAATCAAACTCGATAAATCATTATTAATCAGGCTCGGATCGCATCGAGGGCCGATTCTACTGGTAAAAACCCGGTCATTGATGAGAGTTGACATGTTTTGATATATGAATTAATGTGCCCTGTCTGATGAACCTAATATAATTTTATTGTTTGTCACACCCTCTAATGCAAGCTGATTTGTGGTCATCGAAAATAAATTCCCGGCTATAGATGCGCTGATTACGTCATATACGTCATCTGTTTCCGTTAGACATAAAAAAATCACTTGATAATCTCAAGTTTCACGGCATCAATTTTCATTGGAGGGAAAATAAAATGAAAGCGTTGCGACCGAAATGAAAGCCAACTCCGCATAGTTAGGAGGTGCTAAAGGGGTATAATGAAGTTTTCGAATAGTGTCGTGCAATATCTAAAGCTCGCTGATACCCGAAACTTTAGAGTATCTTCTACTTTTAGAGTTTGTATTTGAAACAGCCGGTGTTCATGAAAAAAGCTTCAAGTTCTATTGAATTCCAAATAGCCATCCCATCCCGAATTGGCCAAACAATTGAATTTTTATTTTGGCGGAAACTTTTTTCCAATATAAGAAATGGATTTTTTTATTGGCTTTATTTACGGTAATTACTCGGAAAAAATTGCTCCAGGTTTTAATTAAAACGAGTCCACTCTTTCCATTCGAAAGTTTTGTTTTTCGGCACAACAAATATTATCATGACAAACAGGGGGAATGTGTGGAATCCAGCAAAGGCCCTGTCGAAATTAAACCTTGAATATTTCGACTTTTAGTTATCAACACAGGACGTAAAACTTGTTTGTGACTTTCTGGATCTCGAGAAAACTTTGACGACCGTATTTCGGTTAACACAAAATTTTATTATCAGCGGGCCCTCGAAAACAAACTCTGTTAATAATTGAATTAAAATTTTTAACAATTTATGGCATCCGAGTAACATTTGTTGCTGGTTCCGCTTTTTTAATTTCATAAATTGTGTTCATGTAAAATTTATGGCAAATCAATAATCAAATTCAATGAAGTTTTGAATATACAAAATTTACACAAACAAATCCGACCTAAAACAGAAATACAATTTTAGAGAAGATCAAATGCGAGATAAGAGAATTAACTGAATGAGGATATTTAAATGCAATTCTGTAAAAGTTTTATTAGGGTATCGAGACCTGTAACGTTCATTGTTCGTTTAAAATTCTAAATAGGTCTACAGAATCACTCTATCCAATTTTAGCCGAAACTCCCTTTCTTAGGGAGAGTAAACGTTTCCTAATTAAATTAATAATTCCATTTCCTTGAAACTACTTAACATTATTTGCAAATCAATTTAATGTTTTGCGTTTACATTGTATTAAACTTTTAAGTTTGTTGATTAGAAAAAAAAACCGCACGTAGTTTAAAATTTTAATAAGGAAATCTAATTCCGTTCGCAATGAACATTCTGTTCCCTTCTATGACTTTCAGACTAGAAAGTTGCTCTGACTTATTTAGTATGCAAGCTTGAAATCTTAACAAAGTTTGTAAAGGGTTTCTGCCAAGATCACCCGCATAAAGTAGAGTTTGATACATATCATTATTTACTTGTGATTTATTTGCATAATATTCAGCTTTTTCCATTCCTAACACACTTAATCAATTAATAGTAATCTGTATCTCGCCAAACAATAGGCACGTATTTGTGCGTCCAATTTTGGCGATAAATAGATTTTCAAAAAAAAAATTAGTCGGTTGAATGTAGCAGTTTGTACCGGGCCGTAAATTACGAATGATAGAGTGAAATTAATTGTTAACAATCAGTCCAATTAAGCGCATATCTAACACATAGACATAATTATAAAGTTCAGTTGTACAAGTTTAGAACGGCGTTAAAACATTAATTTTGTAGATTGCAAGGTTTAATTGATATCGTGGCAAATAATTAATCCTGTAACATAATCACACCCATTATTATATTACATGGTGACTGCGGCTGTGGATTTATCATTATCAAGCCTATTTAATATCAGCAGCCGTACGGCATCAACATTCATCATTTATTAGAATATTTAACTGTGATATATGCCGGAGTTTAGGCTGCGACCGGCAAACGAACAACAAACCGACCGACAGATCTGCGCAGATTTAATCATAGGATTATAAATGACCCTTTGGTATTTGCCGGTTTAGGCTAAGGATAAATTTACGCATGTTATTACGTTTCATTTAAGACCCATCACGACACTTTTGGGCATAATTAACGCCAGCTTTTATGAACAAGAAACTAATCCAATCAAAATACACGATCATAATCTATTAGAAAGACTGATTGATATGCGTAAATTAATAATACTTAAAAAGTCAGTTTTTTGAACTTTTTAAGTATTATAAATGCAAATATTTCTAATCTTTGGAAAAAATGTTAAATGTAATACGTCTTAAAAATGTGTTTTATTTTGCGTGGCTATTTATAATGCATTTCTTATTAGCTGTGAGTGTGAAATTAACGTCAGTATTAAGTTAAATATAAAGTAGAATTTTCTGAAACACAAAAATCTTTAGATTCAGAAAGTGCAACTTTTTATTAAAACATCATGATAAAGCAATATAAACAAACATATTTTAAAACGTGTTTATAAACGCTTTCACTTGAACATCTTAAATACACTACTTTACAAACTTTTTTCCAACTGAAAGCCAAACATTGCTAAATTGTATAGGGTGCTGCATTTTGGATGTCCGAATAGGGAATCTCCGAAACTAAGAGGTTTAGCCAAAAACGAGTAATACATTCTGGGGCTCATTTTTTGAGAAAATAATATTGGTTAAAACCGCATCCCGCTATCGTCTTTTGTTTTCGACTTACAGACAAAAGTTGACATTTTGGCGAAATCTAAAAAAAAATATATCTTCGTTATTATAGAAGATAAGGATTTGAAATATAGACATTATACAGGCACTTTTTTACGAGGAATTTAATAATGTAGTTAACAATTTTTTTCAGTTATTAGTTTAGCCGTAATAAGATAAACTTGTATTTTTTTAAATGGAAATCATAGGCGGCTATGGCAATTTTGAAAAGCTTATTTTTTTCTGATCTAAAAAATATATATTTGTAACAAAATATTTTTTTATAACTATACTTAAAAAGTGAAATACATATTTTGTGTGATAATAGTTGGCCATGGAAAAACTATTTCACTCCAAATGTGTAAATAATAATCAATAAGAGTTTTGTGAACTGTAAAATAGATGAAAAAATAGATAAAATTATAAAGATTTAAAAAATACGATACGTTAGAAGTATTGAATAAATACGCGAGCGCGTCAGAACAAAATTATTACATATTTTTCAAAAATCCAAAAATAGGAAAAACAACAGTCAACACAATTACAAAAAACATTTTTTTGATGATCTAATGGAGGTAGGATAACGTTTCACATAGACGGAATTTGGGTATTTGAATAGCCATATCGTCATTTTTGTGTCATATAAAATATATTTTCTTGAAGAATTAAAGCGGCTTTTTTTTACAACACTCTATGTATCACTAGAAGTTGCAATGGTAAAGTTAGCTTGTTTAAAAACAAAGAAATGTTATTAGTCGGCAATAAGTTGATTTATAATTTATTTTGCATCTTTTTCATCACTTATTACTTAGAAAACTCTTTCATTAGTGACACTGGTTGAATATAATATAGTTTAAATCCTTTTAGTTGAAGATGCAACATTTTTTCATGGCCAACTGCGAACAAAAATCAAAGATAATTTTTTGTTAAAAATGTATTATAATAATTTGTTACAAATATATATTTTTTAGATAAGAAAAAAACAAGCTTTTTAAAAATTAGATAGCCTTCTATGATTCTCATTTAAAAAAATACAAGTTTATTTTATTACGGCTAAACAAACAACTGAAAAAAATTGTTAATTACATTATTAAATTCCTCGTAAAAAAGTGCTTGTATAATGTCTTTATTTCAAATTCGTATCTTCTATAATAACAAAGATATGAATTTTTTTAGATTTCGCTAAAATGTCAATTTTTGTCTATAAGTCGAAAACAAAAGACGATAGCGGGATGCGGTTTTAACCAATATTATTTTCTAAAAAAATGGGCCCCAGAATGTATTACTCGTTTTTGGCTAAACCTCTTAGTTTCGGAGATTCCTCATTCGGACATCCAAAATGCAGCACCCTGTACACTTTGTGTTGAAAAATGACCTATTTTATCACCGATTTGTTGTAGAAATGTACAACCAATGTTTGAAAAACAATCAGTATGTGTACTTTAATTTTGAAAAAAAAACTACAATTCTTGAGAGTTAAAAATCTACTTGAAATTCTGGGTAGAAAACAATACTAAGCCAATAGTGTTTGTCCCAGAGGTATATTTATGTGTCCCTAGTAAAAGAGTGTTATTTCCAAACTTTTGACTGCTTTGTAAAAATTTCTTTTACATTGTAACATTACATTTCACTTGTTTATTGAAAAATTATTTGTAAAATAACGCAATAATGGATAATTACGCAAATCACGAAGCGATTTGTTTTTATTAGTTAACAAAAAAGGTATTGTTATTATTTTATAGAATAATTGTGTTTTCATTGTATTTTAATGTAAAATGTAATTTTTTGTTGCGAAATTTTAAGTGAAAAATTACTTCTGTATTACAAAAACAATTACCCTAAGGGAAACTCGGAAAGTCAGGTAAGGATAGGCTGAAAATGAAAGAATGAAAAATTTCGGTGCTGAATATAGTAGTTTGAAGAGATCTTTTCGTTAAAAATAACACAAACAAACCTTTTCCAAGCATCCTTTATCTTTTTTCCATTTTTCTTATTTATTTTACATTCAACTTAGATATCCTCTTTGTCGTAATAAAATTTACTTCTTGAACAAACCTTTCATAAATCAAATATCAAATTCGATGCTTTTTATTGCGGCGATCGTGTAAAAAACACCGTCAGAATGATTCTCGGACGATATCAACCGTGAAACTCCGGATTCCCGAAAGCTCGCTTGTTACTGTGTTATATTATTCTGAGCTAGTCGAGAACACATCAAACAATTAAAGTGAACTTCCACTATATTTCGTTTCCGGGTAAAAGTTAGTCGGGCAATAATTAAATGAAACGAATGCTCTATACCTACTGCAAATAGTGCTTTCAATTCTAAAACTGTTCTGCCCTTTATTAACATAAATCTAAGTAGGAGTGTTTAATTTAGAAACATATTTCTTATTTCAGACATCGTGCCATTGTTATTACCAATTTTTCTGTAAAAGTATGGAATTTTACTTGTGGCAATTTTAATTTTCACCACCATTTAGGTGTTGTTTCCTGGTGTCAGGTGGCGTCATACCCGTGAAATGAAACAGTAAGTGTGTGTAATTTAGCATTTTGCTCGTTGGGTGGGTTTTATAAAATTAGGTTTTCGCCTGTGAACAAGTTTTTAATATAAATTTTCGTGTCTTTGTGGGCGAGGACCGTTAAGGGGTTGACGTTATGTCGCCCGGAGGCAGTTCGGTTTTTCCCTTGGTACCGGACAAATCGCCGGCAGTCTGCCGGAACTCTCCTGCCGTTTAATTTAAACGTCGTCCTCGTATATGTGCGAAAGTAAATAGGAGAAGAACTCGCAGGGACTGTGCCAAATATTAACTGAAACCCTTTCTGCAATCGAAATATTTATCGTTGTAATTCTTTTGCTGAAACCGCAATTAGTGCACCCGATTACAGCTCAGGGAGTTAAGTTTGGAATTGAGTTATAAATTATCAGGAATTACACATTTACCTACAAAAGCCGAGAACGTAATTATTATTAAAGCCAAATCTTAATTCCAATTCAGATGGCACATATTTAAAATTAGATTTCGTTCTGGAATCAACACACTTTGTTCTAATTTTAAATAATATTTCCATTATAATCTAATTAATGAGATTGTATCCTTGTCTTAAACAGAACACGAGGAAACAACTTTCGTCACAACAAACATTATTTAATTAATATTATAAAATAATTGTATATACAAGTTACATAAAATACATAAAATAAAATATTTTCATGTTGTTTGAACTGAAAATTGTCACACTGACACAGCTGCAGTCCCAGTTGTTGAAATGTTATTTTCTTCGTAACACTGTCAGTTTTTGTCACTATACTTTTAAATAATTGATATTCTTGTTTATTTAGGGAAATGAATAAAAAAATTGAATTTCCTTAATAATTACTAATTAGTCGTTCCAATAAAATAAAATGGCAAAAAACTCATTTGTAAAATCATTAATATTCAAGGTGTTTCGTTTTTATTGTTACAAATTTAAACAAGAGATAGAATATTTAATTTTAAGACAAAAGTTTCCTATGAATATGTATCAAAAAATGCCATACAAGGGGGCTACAACCCTTCAAAGGGGTGCGTCTTTTAATGGGTTTTTTCCAATACTTCCGAAATCATTTAAGATAAAATTACAAAATTTGGTACAGATGATAACCTAATTCACACATAAAATGTTGAAATTTTTAATCATGGGCTTCCTAAACTGGGTGGGTTTAGGGTAAAAAGTACTCTAACTAATTTGGCTGTAGTTTTTTGTCATTTTTAGCAACAAAATTCTAAATTTCATAGTTTCTCATAAAAAAAGTCTTTTGCGTTTTTCCAATACAACATACCGATTTTGAGTAAAATCAGTTACAAAATTTATCTTACAAACCATAAACAGCATAAAAATTAAAAATTAATTTCATTTTACCGTTTAAGATTTTGGAATTCGTTTAGCTTATCAGCTGTACCAACTTTTGTATAATTTTATCTTATCTGCAAACTCCATTAAAAACGTATTTCTTTCAGGGGGTGTAGCTAGCTTTTATAACATTTTTCGAAACATATTTATAGGAAACTTTTGTTTCAAAATTAAATATTCATTTATTTAAAATTTGTAACAATAAAAACGGAACATTCTGTATAAAATAAAAAGCGTTATTTGTGTAACAAAGGAAGAAAGTGTACTTTTTCTTCCCAAAGGTGCTGTTTTTTTTCCGAGACAAAGGCGACACAAAGAATTATTGTGAATATTATTTTTTTTTATATTGTTCTAAAATATGTAGTTAATCTAGTGGAGTCTTTAACTCGTCAGAAGCAATTTTTCTTCAACAATTTAATCTGAATTTGAGAAATAAAAATTTCACAATTTTATTTCTACTTTCGTTTATTTGTGTGGTATATAGTTGCCAGAAAGATATACTGTGTTTACAACTTAATCCGGTATTTAACTTTCACTAATTTTTAAGAAGGTTTAATCAATAAAAGAAGGCAACCAGATTTCCTCAACGCTGGGCCGTATTCGTTTAATTTTGTGTGCTGGTAATAGTTTTAAGTTAGGGTCGTCATAAACTTATTAAACAATTAAAGGTTGTAAACACGATATATCTTTCTGGCAACTTTACCTATTCCTCTAATAAGAGATGGTTGAAAAAATGGTATGAGCACTTTAATCTCTAAGCATTTTTCGTAGCTTAGAATATTTAGGAATCCGCATCCTCGACTACTAATAATGCCTTAATATTTAACAAACTAGTCATTTCCAAAAAAAAGAGAGATATTAGGCAACCGTTATTTTTCACATTCAAAGATTTAAAAACGTTTAAACTATAAATTAATGGGAAATGTCATTTGTGGAAATAAGCAACGGCATCTCATAATGCACATAATGTAAAATCAAGATTAAAGATGAGGATAATATCTCGAATCTATGGAGCGAACATCCTTTCTAATTAAAATTCGGTCTTCCGCCCCGGCTACTTTAGCTTCTTATTAGTTCCATCCTATTCATCTGTGCCTCTAAAATTCCCATTAGCGCGCCTTCAGTAATAATTATTGTTTCAGAAATTTACAAAATAGGGCATAGAGGCGAAAATGTGTAAAGTAGTTGACATTCTTTGGCGTGTTTGATCGACTTGTTTCTATGAAGTAACTTTTGGGCTTTGATGGCGTAACTTTAATAAGACCTAGGAATGTTGCCTTGTCTCCTTTATGGCAAACACTTACCACGTTTATAATATAAGAGTAAAGCTTTAGTGAGCTGAGGATATCTTAGATTTCCGCCAGAGTAACGTGTCGATATTAATTTTATTATACTCGTATAGCCAGGATAGCGAAAGCAGCACAACTGGCGGAGCAACGAAGATAGCCAGAAATGGAAGAGCGGCGACTGAATGGAGTTATTGTAGATAAAACTTCTTAATGCGTCATATCCGCTTCGATCATACCGAAAGTCTCTTAATTACCGCCCTTTCTAATATACCCACTTACTGCCAGGATCGCGCGTTTTACAGGATGTTGGCAGTGTTTATTAGAACGTTTTTTCGCTTGTTATAAGCTGGAAAGCTTTAATAATAAATGTTTTGAAACGATTCGCTAATAAACGGAGAGAAAGGCAAGCAAACTAGCAATTTCGTCGAGAATGAGCGTTATCCATCTCCAAAAATCTCTTTATTATATATGTCAAAGACGTGCTTCTGAAGCGATATTGTGAGATCCGATTCATGCCCATCTACTATACACTGACTTTGTTCCTTTGAGGTCGCAAACGAGGTTGAGATGCTCGAGATAACTGATTTGTGGCGGTTGTAAACAACTTCAGATCAATTCGGCTTTATTCTCATTGATAATAATTTTCGTTTAACACAATAAAAACCTTGGCAAAATAATATACCCATATATGGCCTCAATTAACCTCCCATTTTGTATCTTCGGTTACTACTTGAAACATATAAACAGAATCCAAAAAAGCCGTATTATATTACACAAAGATAACTAAATACTGTTTTTCTTTGTAAAGCTTTGTTACGAAAATAATTTCATAAAAATCCTACGAAAGCAATTACATTAACTAAAATAGCTATTCTTGCACTCATAAACATGTACTTAAAAATAATATTTCTTTGGTCTCTTTGAGTGTATCATAGCCATATGTTATAGTCGTACAATGTCGGTGTGAAACTACAAAGTGAATGTTGGTGCAAAAGGCTGCGACGTTTTTCAATAACATTTTATGTTTTCCATTTTTTCACCAAACTGTGTATGCCATAATACTTCCACCATCTTTATTTTTGATATTTGACATTTATCGTTCATTGACACCGCTACCAACCTTATAAAAAATAACTCTTAGTACTGAAATGTATGTTTTAATATAACAATATTGAAGATGAAAAGTAAGAAAAATTAAACATTTTATGATGATTTCAAGCAAAATTTATTGATAACACAATGTTATATTAATCTTTATTTACAAAAAGAGCAATATTCATACAAGAGGAATTATTTTAGAAATTCTTTTTTCCCTAAGCATAATAAGAGTATATCCTAGTTTAAAATTCAAGATTTTTTTTAGGTTTCTTATTAAAAACTTTATTTTAATAAAAATACATAAAAGTTTGTTAAAACTATTTAATATTGTGTAGATGTAGTGGATACTTAAATATATGTTAAAAAATTACCTCCCAACCTAAACTGTTAAATTGTACATGTATAATATGTAGTTGAAATGGATTTTCCAAATTGGTGTTAGAACCTTCAAAGCTAGAATTTGTTTTTGTGTTAAAAGTGATTTCAGCTATAAATATGAGATGTTTTTTTTGAGAGTTGCAATACCGCTAATAACCTTATCCGAAGTATTGCAGTGTGGATCTGGGGTAATCCTAGCAGCAATAAAGATTTTATGAAGTCCTAGATTCGACCTTTGAAAACACATTTCTTTAAAAGCAACGCTGCGGAAAAGTAAAAAGTGGTTTTAGTGAAAAGCTCAGTAGTTTTCAGTCGATATAATTTCATGGCGATTTCGCTAAAGTGCGCCATTTTAATTCGCGTGTTTGTGACAGGAAGTGGTGACATAAAGCGAACATGTTGGCAAATTTATCACCGCCACGGACACTGAGTTGACTTTTTCGTTAATCACTGCCTATCCTCAAAAGATGCAACTTTCCAAAGAAAATTTTGTATTTAACTTGCGCTATAAATTTAAACAGGAAAACAATATCTGTCGTGCAAGCGTGTTTGGTTCATCCCTTTATATGCAGCTTCCTGTTCCAATATGAAGTCCCAAATAGGATGTGTACACTTTAGGGAAATAAGATCCGGGTTCTAGGAGTCGACGGTCTCCTAATTCTGTTACCCTTTCATCTTTCCCTCTGTCGGTAGTGCAGCTTTCCCGAGTTTGCATCAAAACTCCGCTTTTAAACGAGAGTGACAGAGAATGTGTGGCGTGAATCTAATTTGCAGGATCAAAAGCTCTCATTTGTGTGTCTTAGTTGTAAGCAGAAATTCACTCCCAACTCTTTATAACTTCCACTAAAGCCGCTCTCACGTCTTAATTGATTCGAATAAACCTGAAAACACGCCAAAACTTGTTTATTACTGAAAAATTGCGGGCCTCAACGTTAATCCTCTTCACATGACCTGAAAAACAACCTTATTATATACATTTAGAACGGGCGTTTATTTAAATTTGGCGTTATAGTTGGCAGTGACATGAGTATGTTGTGAACGGACCACAATTTTTATTACGTCCGGCGAGGTGTCAAATGTCAGATTAATAACTTTCAATACGATGCTTTGTTCACAATCGAACTTTTGCTTTGACGCCAAATTTAAAAAACACCCATTTCATTAATTTCAGTAAATAAATTAAAAAATAATTTATAATAATTCACAATTTACTGATACGCTTGCTTGATAGACAGACTTTTTGATCTCACTGTACATACACATCATTTAATAAAGTGACTTTATACAGAGTGTTTCATTTCTATTGTTACAAATTTAAGCAGGTAATAAAATATTCAATTTTAAGACAAAAGTTTTAAGTCCTATCACATTGGCGGTTTTGTTTATTTGACAACTATAAGTCACTTTGACTATTAATTTATTAATTAAATAATGAAAGTTCTTGTTAAAAATGATTTTGGTTTTTATCTTAAAGCTGTTTCTTTGTGTTTCTATTTATTAGAATTATGTTTTTCACAAACATTTTTGTAATTTAACTTGCGTAAACTCATTTGTCAACGTGACATCATTGTCAAAATAATAAAACCGCCAATGTGATAGGACTTAAAAAGCAGAGCAAAATTATTTTAAGTCCAAAATCAAGAGAAAAATAAACTTTATTTCAGGTAAAGCAAAAAATGTTTTTCCTTTGCAGTTTTGGCGTAAAATCAAAGATAAAGATTTTTTTTCTCGTAAACTCAATCCGGGGACATACTATATATCAAAAAATACTATGTAAGGGAGCTTCACCCCCTGAAATTAATTAATATCTTAATTAATATAATGAAATTAATATCTGTATATTTGTTACTTCTGTTACTTAATTTTTTGTGTATTTTAAAACTTTGTTTTTCTAAAGTTATTGTTATTGCAAAATATTACTTGTACTGACTTTTTTCTATTTTTAAATCGCCCCCGCTTACAAATTTTTTTAACCGAAATATTGAGACATGTTTTATGTACGATTATAATTCCGGAGTGCACACAAGGGATAAATTCTTGGCGTGCGAATCCATTAAAGGTAATAAAATATTCGAAATATCCGAGTTTAATTAATTTATAACTTTGATTCTTCCAACTAATTCCAGCGTTTAATTCCTCCATTGAATGAGTACGAGCAAATCTATACTGTTCCGGTATCCAGAGGCGCTTTTGTAAAGAATTCATTCCACGAATTGCTTGTCTAGACAATGCAGTAGTTGTTTGCAAAATTAAGACAGTGTAAACGTGTTAATTAAAAGTAGGCATTATATTTTTCTCCGGGTTCTCGAGAGTCGTTAAACGGTCTGCAACTTCACTAACATAATTAACTCGTGCATTGTGCATAAAAATATGCGATTATTAATTACTTCAGACGTGTTAAAAACACCTTGCGTACTTTATAAATTTATCGGACCCGTCTGAGATAATGATAATATTTCCTCTCTGTTTTATAACGAAACTAATTTACTTTATAATTAAAAGCAAGAAGTTGCATGGAAAAAATATTAGATCTGCAAAGACAGTGCAAGCTTCTCTCAGAATAGGAAAGGAAAACACCCTGACTTAGCCCGAATGTAGATGAAGGAAATTTCACTTGCCCAGTTTAATTACTTAAAGGATTACTTGAGGTTGCAATAAAGCGCTGTCAGATGGGTAAGTACCTATCAGGAACGGGCTTGAGGGGGTCATTTCGGTGCGATAACGATCCTGTCGCAAGCAATAAACTCTAATGGAAGCTGAAAATATCAAAAAATGCCCGGTAGATACATATATAAAAGACAAAACGTCAAGCTTGAGTGTGCTTTCTGCTGAACGCTGTTTCCTGCCTTGGGGTGCCATCCAAGCACATAACCTTGATATCACATGACCGACCATAGGATAGCGTGCATGAACTATATTCTCATAGTTTGCTTTTATTCCACAAACAAGATGAGATTACAGACTTGCAGTCGTAAAACTATTTTCCTGCATAAAATCGACCGACTCTTTGTGATTTATCTAGATTTTGCTGCTCGCTTGTTGTCTTTACGAAATATGTAACATAAAGTGGCAATAAATGGAAATCTAGGCAAACAAATGTTTGCAAAAACGACAAACGAAATTGATGTACGTGTATAAACTCGAATGCAGGTACAAAAATTGTGTCATTTTGATTGGTTATTATTTTTAATAAATAACTGATAATTTAAAAACAAATAAGTGAGCTTCTGGTAATTTTCTTATTTATCATTTGGCATTAGAAGTAAAATATTAATTAATTAAAATTTCAATCAATTCTTTATGTTTAAAACCCGGACTACTAAGTGACGTACATATGGAATTAGGTTATTTTTTAAATAAGCATTACAATTTAAAAAATTGGTGAAACGTGACATGTTTAAATTAATTATTTTGTTATTTAATAAGGATTGGTAAAAATAAACTAACAAACCCAGTTTTAAAGAAACATAATAAAAATATAAAATAAAGTAAAACAGATTTAGCAATAGTAAAAATGATTTGTGGTTAACGGCAAATATTAAGCTTTCTTGTTAATTAGCTAAATCTTATTTTGTTTATAATCTTAAAAAAAATTAAATGCTGCTCTTTGAAGCATACTGTTCCACACTTAATCACAAAATTTTTATAACGTAATTTGTTAAAACTTGTGGTAAGTGAGTGGGAGAGTATAAAGAACACTTCAATCAGAATATTTTTACACATATATTTATTAACAACTGCTGAACCTTCAGGCACGAAACTTAAAAGGAAAGCTATGAGAAATAAGTCGTCGTATTTAGCTAAATATTTCACTGCTTGAAAAAATAATTCGATTTAAATTTTCATTAATTTTTATGTAATTTCCGTAACAGTTAAATTTTTAGTTTTTTTCTTATGCCACGCAAATAATAAATCTTCTTAAAATCATTATTGCACAATTATTCTAAAATTATAAAAGCTTGACAAAATTTGCGTTAACTACCCTTGTAAGATTTTTTTTTCTCGAGCTGTAATTAAACGAGTCTTGATTCAACCGACCCTTTGAAGTCGGACGTTTAAACTGTAGCTTTTAAAAGAAAAGCGGCCCCAAAAAAGTTTAATGTTATATAAAAACCGAAGAAACTGCTATGCAGAGAAAGTCTGAATCATGTAGGAATAGAGACAAAAGCTCGCGGGGTTGGATCGGACTCTAATGACTTTTTGATCACCATCCATTGTTGCAGACGGGCCATTTATCAAAAGTTTTTCCTAAAGACATTTTCCACGATGAATTAATTGAATTTAAGTTATTATAAACATATTTTTCCTCCAAAAATTAATCACTTACCGAATCGCGGGCCAGCAGCAAACCCTGCAACAGAATAACAACGATAGGTGAGTGAAACGCTTTCAATAATATTATTTTGGAAACATCGGATTGAATTGAATTAGAATAATAAAATCAGTAAATATTTCTCGCCTGACCTACTTGGCAGCCTCATCATATGTTATGGAAGCTTTTCATATTCTATAAATTACTTGTTAATCCCGAAATGCCGACATTAAACTGCTCGATTAACACAACAATAAAATTGCTATCGGTATAAATGGATTGCTCCCAATGAAGGGCGGCAAAATATCAAATTGTTGGACTAAAACACGCATCGGCAATGACCGTTTTCGTATATGCTGTTAGCATTACAGACTAAACACACGAGAACTTTAATTCCTATTAAAATGTTTACTTGGACAACATTGAAGTCTCCATCCTATACAGAATTACTAGGTGAATGCTCAATTTCAGAGAGACTAAATTCCGGACAGAACCCACTATTTACTATTGTAAAATGAAAAAAATGTGAAATAATCGTATCGACAATTCGAATATCGAGTTTAGTGAAATTATTTAGGATTAAACCCAACTGTCTAAAATTGGTGTAAATCTTTTTCCAATATCGACATTTCGTTAAAGCATTGGAAAATTATATGAAATTCGCGATTTAACATTTACGCCAAACACTTAAAACGCTACATTTACTACAATTTGAATAAACACAAGTGAATAATGTTCCCATTATTACCACGAACCAAATTAGTGAATTAAATCAATTAATTGACGAATTCACTCTTGTTAACAGCGACATAAAATACAACAGTGTGACGATTTTCATATCCACTGATGTCAGTTAAAATAATTTCGTATTTTTGCATAATATGCATTTATTTAATATCTGTTTTGTTGTTGCAATTTTTATAAATTTACCTAACTTCATTGTGATGGAATAATTAACGACAATAAACCGATAGATGTATAGTTGGCATAATTATTGGCATTATTGATATAAATTTTTCATTTAAAACAAAAAGACTAAAGCATTATTTGCTTTTATACATTTACAAGTATTTTTGTAGAAATACCGTGCGATCAAAAAAAATGAATTAGAGTAGGCGGTGATTAAAGTTCTTCAGATGGCAATCCTGATTTTTGACATCAAATGTCTGCGGAAACTTTGACAAGTTTGCGTTTTATTCCTCTTTACTCCTCACCTTAGAGCAGAAAATTTTTATTGCTGTAGAAGACGAAAACGGTGAATGGTCATTTTCACTTTCAGTTTGTGTGGAAAATTTCCAGCCCAGATTCCCAGCCAATGTGTTGCCAACTGTAGAATTTAATCGACGCCTATTCTAATTTATTTTTTTTTGATCGCACGGTATATATTTTATTATAACTCACAAATTTCTGGTACCTGCAAAAATTATTGAACTAAATCAAAATTAAATTGAAATTATCGAATATCCACAGCTAAGATCAAGATAAACAAATACAATACATAATGGTTTCAATTAAAAATGTTAAGAGGGCCCTATTTGCTTTAAAAAAATTATCAACTAATAAGAACAAAACTTTATTTTTCAATTTCAGTGTCACAATGAGCATTTTGTGCAACTGTTTTCAGTTTTATTTAACAAACCAAATTTTTAACGTTATCTATTTTTTTTAAGTTTTTCCATATTTCTTTTACTATTTTATACTACATCATACACGAGTATATCTCGTGAAAAAAGCAATGAAATCCGAACAGAAAACATCCTAAGGCATATTTAGCAAACAGGTAAGTTACAAAAAATGATTTTTAGGAAAACAAACATGGAGATCTACAAAGAAACAAATCAAAAAGAATTTATGTTGTGTTTGTAAGCACAGAGAATGGGTAAAACACTAACATTTCTATTTCTATTAATTTTAAGGTTTTATTTCCCAATCAAATATAACGAAATATAATAAGGTGCAAATTGACCGTCACAATAGTCGCACTCCCTGTAGGGAGTGCAGAGCGCATAAATTTAGGATACAGCTTCCTTGTTTCTTCTTCTAATAGCCTGTAGCAAAAAAACTTGGAAAATTATTTTTCCAACAGAAAAAAATAGTCAAAGTGCAAAATTTAAACTCTTATAACTTCGAAATTTTTATAGATAGAATTTTCTTAACTTTTTTTTCATGTTTCTGGTATTTTACCTTACATGGCATTTTTCTCTGAGGCGCGAGTTCTGGGGCATCCTGTATTATTATACTGAAAAACATTTTTTCAGTACTCTAGGGGACCCAATTACTCCCTTTCAAGGAAGTGCGCGATCTTTTGAACACCTTGTAATTTAAGGACCAGTAATAATCTTCTAAGTTGAGAAACATTTGTCGTAAACTTCTTTGAACACATGTGTAACAGCGATCTTTTATTCACTTACAATGGCAAAATCAATGGTTTGTTTGGTTATAAACTTTTATTTGTTTTAGAAGGAATCCAATAAGTGAAATGTATCAAGAGAAAACTCTAAAGAAAGTTTTTGCAGCAAAACGTAAATCTTTCAGTCTTTTAAATAAGTAGCGACTTTGAAAAACTTCAGATTTTACTGTTAGTTTATTAGAAGGTGATTTTCTAATTTTTAAAAATAATTTAATAAATATTTAATATTAATGTTGATTACGGATTCGGTAAAAGCCTACATGTTTCATAAAAAACAAAAAATGGCACTAAAAACGTAAAGCATGTCAGTTGTCACATGTTATGCATTTTGAACAGGAAAAGCAAAAATATGGCCAACATTTTACTTA
This sequence comes from Tribolium madens, assembly GCF_015345945.1. Lineage (NCBI taxonomy): Eukaryota > Metazoa > Arthropoda > Insecta > Coleoptera > Tenebrionidae > Tribolium > Tribolium madens. The sequence continues at coordinate 4,821,218 of NW_025401069.1, forward strand.
ATGAGTCCTCCTGTCGGCCCCGCAACAAATCAAAAATACATTTCACAATAAATCGAGAAATATTACAAAGGTGCTAGATCTACATAAATTTTTCCACTTAATAAAACATTCATATTGAGATATGAGTAAATAACTCAGAGAAAACAAAGACTAATGTTTGAAATTGGCCAGATTTCGCGGGCAATTTAATAATTTGAAAGCAGCAATAACCAGAGTGAGAAGCAGGAATGGACGAAAAGGCGAGAATGCTTTTGTTCAAAATTTAAAGCAGCTTACACGTCACGGTGTGTAGCCACCGCAACGATTTTTATTGTGGCGCAGCCCTGAACGAAATTATCATTTTTTGTTCTCATTTTCGATTAATTTCTGTTCAAATAAAGTCCCGTTTTAATGTGTATCATTTACATTCGGTAATTAAAATGTTTGTTTAATTGCCGTCGGAGGTTCCGTAATTTTTACATGGAAACAGATATCAAGCCAAGTTTTTTACGGCGGCCTGCACAATCGGACTCGTTAATTATGCAGATAAAAGCAATAATAAAAATTTTGCTAATTGCGTTACTCGAGCTTCAGTATCGGTATCTAACTTGCCGAGGCAATTACAACTTTAGAGTTTCATCTCGCAGTCATAACAGCAACACATTATTGCACAAAAACTTGTAGGACGTAGGTATATATCTAGCTTCTAGCTACCACTACAAATTCACATTCATGTGTTACTAACTATTCTAATAAATAATTAAATATGCAACGTAAAAAGCAGCAAACTCTATTTAACAAAGACTATCACTCATTCAATTCGGAATGTTTCACACTTCTAATCTAATGTTCTATTGGTTTAAGACGTGATTTTGATGATGATGAAAAAACCAAAAACTATTTTGTAATAATAACAAAAAGTAGATTTATTTATTTATTTATTTTCTGAGCTTATGACTTTATTTATTTTTTGAGCATGTTATATCATTTCAATCAATTGCAAAAGAGCACGTATTGAAAATCATCTATTGGGGAAATCTAAATTTTTTGTACTAAAGTGCTTTATTAGAATTAGACAGGTTTAAAAGTAAACCAACAATTAACTTTTTGAGAGTTTAGCGATAAAAAAAACCCAATCTCTCAATTGTAAAGTTTGTTTGTTTCAACGGCCAAGTGATCGCTTTGGTAAATATGGATTGATTTTAAGTTGAGTTGTATTTCAAGTAAGAGCAAGCAAATTTTAATTATAAAAATTCTCTTAAAAAACACTGTGTTTTTAAAACTATGAAAGAAGACCTATTTTTTTGTTAAATTAAATTAAAAAATGATAAAAACAACAAAATTAAATTAAAATAAGGGTTTGTCTACGACTTTAGGCTTTTAATTTATTTTTGCTTATAATAAGTGAGTAATATTTAATTTTTCAGTTGTTTTCATGAACGTAGAAAAAACATGGCAAAAAATCTAAATAAAATTTAATGAAAGATTTCCAGTGAGGCTAACAACTAAAAAACCAAGACTTTTACGCTATAATTAAGTGAAATATTCATTGCACTATAGAAAACGTTCCAACAAAGTCTAGAAAAATAATTAAAACATTTCTTCTCAAGCATTGTTACCAGTAAGAAGAAGTAAGTTGAGAAATATTTTTGTATACTTCATTAAAAAAAAGTTAAATCGGCGATATAACCCGAAAGACACTAAAATTCTTTACTCTTTCACATCTACGAATCTGGAAATTATTTGAAAATTCTTTCAATGATTCCATTAAAATTCAAAGTTATAAGTTATAATTTTTATATCAATACAGCCGAAAAATTGTTTTGGCAACGCAGTTAAAAATCAAATTTTAAATAATGTTGCATTGATCCCTGTCAAAATAATTATTGATATCCGTCAGTTTTAAAGAGTTGTTGGTTTATTATGCGCTAAAACACAATTTCAAACGGTGAATTTGCAGATATGATTTTAATATTAGGTGAAACAACGGTAAGTTGTATCGAAAAAACGCAAGAGACCTATTTTTGTAAAAAAACTATGAAATTTAGAATTGTGTGGCTGAAAGTACCAAGAACCAACAGACAAAATAGTTACAGTATTTTTTACCCTAAACCCCCCAGTTTAACACGTCCCTGAGTGAAAATTTCGACATTTTATCTTTGAATTCGTTTAGATGTATAAAGGTAATTAGTTGTTCCAAATTTTATCTACAATGGTTTCTGAAATATTGGAGGAAATCCATTAATAGCTCCCTTATATAAACTTTTTCGATATATGTTTATAGGAAACTTTTAACTTAAAATTAAATATTCTATCACCAGGTTAAATTTGTAACAATAAAAACGGAACATCCTGTATATTGTTGATGGCATCTTACAGGCGCAAGCCTCGTAAAATTATGTGAAACACCATGTATTTATTTATACACATACCTATTAATTTCCCTATTGACATTTATTAGAGTCTGGATGTTAGTACAAAATTAGCAAATGCGACTTAACACTAGGTGTAGTAATAAGGCTTGAGGCTTACACGGAAATTAATTGTTTTATCAAGTTTCCACGTAGATGATATTAAGCTGTAATCGATGTTGAGGATGGTCATGTAGGTTGTTAAAGTTTCTTGCTGTAATAAATTGTGCTTTGCGAATCTAAAAGACGATAACAAAATAACTGTTTGTCTACTTGCTGATAACTGGACGTCTAGCTGTATTAAAACATTATGATACACACTTTTGTTGGTTAAAAATCGCCATGTTGAGGCACTTTATTAGAGAGGGTGAATTTTCCATAAACAAAATTTCCATTATCGTTGTCGTAAATTTTATGTAAATAGATATAGCATGTGCTTTAGTCGCCGTAATGATAATTTATTAAGCGTTATGGCAATTAAAACGCCATTACCTAGGTTTAATTAAAAAGGTGAGTCGCCCTGTAAAAGTTAATTTCAGAAGGGTCCGGAAGTGTTCCACACCCTTAGGAAAGGCCGGTATCAGCAAGACGGTTATAACTCAATATATCTCAATTCGAGTACCTGGCAACGTCCCAGACTCTTAACTTCGGCTATTGCAGCATTTTGCTCGATTGAACCAAGTTCACTAAGAAAGCGCTCAAATGGAAACTTAAATATTTCCACAATTAACAATAAAGACAACGTGACTTTGATTATAATAATTGCTAATTATGCGAATCCTTGCGGAATAAAATGCCCGATTTACAGAGTGGATTTATAAAATGACCGCTTCTTTTATGCAACAATGTTGTTATTTACGAGGAAACGTGGTCGTTTTTTAATCCCGTAAAGAAGGAAGTAGGTGGGAAGCGAAGCACTAAGGGGGCACTTTCAGATATTGGTATCGAGACTCCTGCTGCTCAGACTATTCCAATATTTCATTATCATCCAGAGATGTGACCCATTTATCACACCCTTCTAACGACCATCCGATATGAGATCTTATTTTCAACCTCATTTTTATACGACCGATATTCATCCACCTCAGAACGAAAAATAACAATCACGTCACCTTTCATAAACCTCAAACATTATTTTATCTGATAAACGCAAATGGGCGCAACAAGGGTTCAAGAAGGTTATTTTTCTCCCATCAAAAATGCACGATCTGGATATTACTCTGACCTCTTCTGTCAAACATTATAAATTAGAAAACATCGTAGAGATAGAGTACGAGTAGATAATAACTAGACACAAGTATTTGCCAATCTGTAGCCAAAACAAATCAAAAAGAATCACTCTTTTATCGGCTTTTGATGTTGAACAAAACAATAAAATCAATAATATTTCCTCGTTTTCGGATATGACATTTTAAATCTTTTGTGTCGGGGTAAATCTGGGTCACCTATTTCCAACTTTGCTCGAGCACTTTCTCCCTGAAGCGTTCCTTTGATGGATGCCAGCGAATGATCGCTTGATATCGAAAATTACGACTTAATTAATTTTGTCAATGGCCGGACAGTTTGGAAAATGGTTGAGAGTCGCGATGGTCCAGTGCCCAATCCAATCAGAGTTTTGTTCGCTGGTATAAGCATTCATTTTCATCAGGACATTCAAACTCGGTTTTATTAAACACATCCCGCACGTCCAAGCAGATTTCCGTTCGCCACGTTATGACCTATCAAAATAAACTCCGACTTCTTTGCGTGTCGGAATAAACGATTTCTTTCGTAGAATGGAAATCAAAGTTTTCTATTGTTGAGAGTAAAACCGGGCTCTATGAAAGTTATAACTCTATTCCGAAAAGTTATGCTGCGTCTTGCTTGTGCATATGGAACTGTTTTTAAATAATGATTTATAAAAGTGTTGTAAAATCGTTTATCATTTTGAAATAAAACTTGGATATCTTTATGAGCGATCTATATTCGAAACGCTGCTTTTATTAGATATCTCTAGACGATTGAGGGCGGTCTTGATATAACGAAATTTATGAGTATGACTATTAGCTTTACGGGCGTTTTACGGCCAAAAATAAAAAGAATTAAATGAAAGATAAACTACAGGCACATACGACATACAAAAAATACACATTTTCTTTTCCTCTTTTTATTACTAATATAGAGAAATCTGTGCGTTATAAAAATTTTCACTTCAAATATACTATACCTACCATAGTTTTTCTTTTTCAAAGACGACAATTTAATTCTATATCGCAGTTGAAATATCTAAGATCACATTTTTAGATGGATTTAAAAAATATAAAGTTTGCAAATATTGAAGAATTATTCAGACTTTAACATTCTTTATAAATAAGTTAACAAATGTGTATTTTATAAAAAAACAATGGCAAAATAAATGTTTATTTTGTACTCAATGTTAAAGAGTGCTTTTATCAACTAATTTCAGTAGATAAAGTAGTCTTTTATCGTCTAGTGAAATAAAGTAATTTTTATCTACTGTTTATATTTTATCAACTAATTTCAGTGGATAAAGTAGTCTTTTATCGTCTAGTGAAATAAAGTAATTTTTATCTACTGTTTATATTTTATCAACTAATTTCAGTGGATAAAGTAATCTTTTATCTTGTCTTGTGAAATAAAGTAATTTTTATCTTCTGTTTATATTCAAGAAATTCTGGTAGGTGAATACAAAATAAAACGAAATAATATACACGAGAATAAAGATTGTTTATCTACTCGTGAAGAAAACAATTTCTTTATCGTCTTGTATAATAAATAACTATTCTTAAATAGAAACTATCAATGTAAATTTTTTATAAAAAAAATTAATGTTTTCGTAAACATTATCAAAATTTACGCTAGTCTCTAAGCTAGCCTTGATCTGATTGGTGCTTCCGCAGCAATTATACAGGGTGTCTCACATAACTTTACGAGGCTTGCGCCTAATGTACCTACGCATCCAAATATACAAAAGTCACAGAACACTGGATACAAAAAATACACATTTAATTATTTAATTTTTAGAAACCCATGACAGTAGTTATCAAACTAATCACCGTTTCATTAATAATCATAAACTGCAGTTTTTCAGAAACAATTATCATTTGTTCTATCAAGAGAGGCATGAATATGATTCTAGTTTATTTATCTTAATCACTAATTAACTAAAAACGTTGTAATTTTTGAAAGGGTGAACAAACTAGAGAAGATCCAATTTTTCAAAATTTGTAATCGAGTTCGTATTGGAATATGTATTATTGATTGCATCTTACAGGCGCAGACCTCGTCAAATTATGTGAAACACCCTGTAGAATCGATAAAATTTGTATAATACTAAATCGTTTCAAAGAGCGAGCCTAAGTAATTCCAAACATGTATAGTTGATAGTTTAATTAGGAAAAAAAATCTTCAATATTTTAGAATATAAATGAACTTTAATAAAGTATTAAGTCTAAAATGAAAATTTTATTAAACAGAAAGTAAGTTTCTATTAAAAAAAAACTTCCACACAAAATATTTAAATAGTTTAAAATTAAACTAAACAAAAATTACATTCTTAATAGTTATATGAGTTACTAACTGATTACTAACTATTTTTTTAAGCATTGAATTCTTATGTTAAAATGAGTGGTTATTTTTTTACGTGGGAAGACGTTTAAGTTTACCTACCTGTAAATTAAAGCTGGTTAGACATAATGAAAACCAAAATTCAAGATGTATGTACATACATTGGAGAAAATTCATTTCCTTTTTTATGAGGTGTTTAATTCACACAAGGCATATTTCTACTAAATAGCCGTTGTTTTTATTACTTGTAAAATAAACGTTGTAATCGGAAAATCGTGGATTTTAAAACGTATATCACAAGACGTGTATACAAACGTTCAAATTTCTTGTTTGAGTAAATAAATTGATTGGTTTCTCTTGAGGACGAAGGAGTCGTTGTCGAGATACATTTTGTAGAGATATATAGCCTGACCTTGTTTGACGTGTCTGTTATTGACATGTGACTCTGACTAGGTTGTGTGTTCTGATTGTATCTGTTATAGTGGGTGCCGTTGTAGAAATTCTATTTCATGTTACAGTCCTTTGGGGAGCAAAGAAACACTCCTCTGACTTGCCTTTCGTCGAAGTAAAAAAAGTGAAATATTCATACATATGAAACGTATCGATTCCTTCCGAAATGAAATGAGCAAAATTTTCACTTTTATAGAAAAATGTAAAATTTGATAAATCAACTTCTGACTTTGTCCAAAGTTATAATTAGTATTATTTTCTGATGACAGTTGGAATAAAAGCAAAAGATTAACCGCGTCGCTGTCTCGTTTACACTAAAGTTGATTTGACGTTTGAAGTTAATTTGGCGGAGGTCGAGAGAGACTTGAGAGTTTGGTCGTTTGAAATTTAACAAGAACAGTTCTTTAGAGATACGTTAACTTAATGACTATTGTAGATATCAATTTAATCTTTAGCAGGATTAGAAAGAATTTGAAGGAAAACCAAGAGAGTAGATTAACGTTATTCACTAAACCAGATGGACGACTCGAGAGGTGAAGTGGCTTTCGCCATTTCTAACAAGGAAACACAAGCTATTACAGTTCACATCCTGATTCAAGTTTACACCAGGATATTTCGCCGTTCCAATTATTACTGGATCACAGTAATTCAATTTCAACAACCAAAACAAGTTAAACCACGTTAAATTTTCTTTTACTTTACAACATTCACATATAAAAGCTACAGTTTACACTTTTGAAAGCATTTTGTTCACGTATAATCTTTATTAAAAGAAATTTCATTTTGGTCGACTCGTAACTGAAAATCTGTAATTACGGAATGTGAAAATTGAATCTTCGTGGCCCTTGAGAGCTTTTGTCTTTCTACGTGTTTCTGTAGAAACGAGATGAGCTTTGTTTCATTTTAATTTATGCAAACGGTAATATCGGAGAACGTCTTATCGGATTGCAATATTTTTACATTTTTATATGCTGAACTAGAGGTTGAACTGCATCAGGATTAGATGACATTTTGGTTATGGAAAGCGATCAAAGTAAGCCTGTGTAAAATCCTTATACGAAAGTTGCTTGGTTGAGAAGACCGAGACCCTCGAGACAATCAGTTGTCTGTATCACCAGAGCTCCATCGTTTTGGGTCGTTTTCATGCCACTCCTGTAAAATTCTCGTTTCGTCTAACTTCTTAGAGTCATTTTCTAGTTATCTCGTTTAATTATTCATACGCTTGTACAAGAGAAACTAAATAAAACACTAAAATTTCTACTTCACTTAGTTCTACATGAAAATAACAAAATTTTCCATGGAACGATGAGAACATCGTAGAAACGTTCTCTACAAATATTTTATTTGTTCAATCAATACAGATGCATTTTTTAAGTAACTAACCTCTGTAATTCAATTTGTAAGCTATTTTCCCAATACACATTTTTGAAAAATTTTAACCTGAAATTACTAATAATATGACTCTCTAAGTAATACACATTTTGTGTTACATAAAAGATGTACTCTGCCCAGGTCACGTCCTATCACGACGTGTCACACGCTGAGTGTCATTATCATAAATCATTACTGAGCGTGATGTAATATTGAATGAGAAACCTGATACAAAGCAATGCGTAATACTGCAAGCTGTGTATGACGGTCACGCATAGATCTACTCTAAATGAACTGACATCACAAATCAAGCTCAGGATAGTGTACAACTCTGGACTCTGGAATTCCTGTACTCTTAAAAATAATAATGATTTCCTAAAAATCTTTGTTTTTGATGTGTTAGTTTGTAGAAAAATGGTTTGGGGGAGCTAAAGGTAATTTTCTGTTTAGGTATTTTTTTTTAAATGTATACTCTTTCTTTGCTTTAATTTATGGATCACTGTTCTTTTGCTCATTAAAACATTTGAAAACAAGTTTAAATAAAAGTGCTTAATTGTTATGCCTTGGTTTTAGTAAAGTAGACAAACTTTCTTTCAAAGCAATTATCTTTTCTATATCGATAAGAGGTATGTATACGTGTAAATGACTTGCTAATTGATACTAGGAGTAGTACATTGAGGGTAGTTTCTTGGGAGACATTTTAATTCGGAAATCAAATTGTTATATCGTTGGTATAATAAGGGGAAGTAATAAGGGAGGAAGTTTGGAACGGTTTGTGTATGTGTAAACTTAGGAGTAAATAAAACGTTAATCTCCGAAGGGTGCTCCGCCCAAGTTCCTCCATAAACAATGAGTTACACAACAAAATCAAACTATTAAATATGTCAGCAGTTACTACGTTAAACTTAAATATTCGTACATGAATTTAGATTCCATGTAAATTTCAGCAATAAACTCTACTTGAGAGTTCTAGACTCGCGAATTTGTTCCAAATGCCAACGAATGGGGGAAATGAAACAAGTAAATTTATTATATTAGACTCATGCATGCGTGCACTTGAATTTATATAGCAGAAAATTGCCTTAAAAATTTCTTTGCAAACGGAAACTTTGAATACAACTCTGAATAACTTTTTATCTTCGCATTGATAATACCTTTCGAATAAATTCAATGGACGGCACTTCAACAACTCGTATTAGAACCGTATTTTTTTCTCATCGTGCTGAATTGAAACGAATAATGTAGGCTATCAAAATTTGGTCGCTATTGTAAATATTGGATTTTTTCATTAGGGTGCCTTGTCTTTCGGTGTATACAAAGTAACGTATGTCATCAATCCGCAGACATAATTCGTCCGGTGCTGCTAGCAAGTTGAGTAATTAAATTTTTGACACGTATTCATCCTTTTCCCTCTAACACATTACCCCGAGTCATTGTTTCGTACCGTTGCGCAAATTTAATTTTCATTCGTGGACGTAATACTTCATGTGTCGTACACATGACCAAAAACGAATTAAATCATGTCGTGTACCGGGTTTTAATTAATTAGAAATATGCAATATAGGTATGCAGAAATTTGTACGTTTCATCGTACATATTTCTTCATCACGGATCCCTTTCAAGAGAATGACGCGTTCAACACCATTAAAAACATTTCCAACATTTAATTACTTCAAAATTAAAAGCAAACAAATTAAACAAATAAAAAGTCCACAATATGTAATAAGTAAAAGTTTGTGTTCTTCATTTGTAACTAATTTGCCAAAAGCAACTAAAAATCTTTTAAAAAATTATATCTATTTATATTATTAGGATAGTCAAGACAGAGTTTTAAGAATTTTTTATTTGTAACTAAGGTGCTTTGAATTTTGAATGTGCCAACGTGACTCAATGTGTAAACACTTACATATTAATTTATTAATTAATTTGCAAATTTGTGTTTGTGTTGAAAAATATGCGTTTAAGTTTAGTTGCAATATTTTTCGATAAACTATCTAAATAAATAGATATAAAGCCATCCTCAATTTAATCAGCTAAGTAATCTTTATTTTATTTAGAAGCAATAATAAATATGCAAAATGCAAGCCTGATGTATTATACAGTCCACTGAATTACGACCACCACCGGCTTTTAAAGAGATTTAATGCCACACCTTTGTACATCCAGAGAATTTTAAATCTAATTATATTTTGTTATACAGACCGTATAAATGTATAAGCGCAAAATTTAATATTTTACGAAATCTATTAACTTTTAACATTATATTTAACTCTTAGCAGTCTAAAAATTATTCAGAAAATTTGGCAATGTTAATAAAAAATAACAATAAAAACCACACAGCGCTCCTGCTGCGTTCGCTTTACGTTATTTTAAAATAACGCCCCAAGCATTCATCAATCGAAATTTTCACGAAAACATTCCGTCCATTGACAAGGTAATTAAAGCTTGTTGTTGTGTCAGTCATCGAGTAACAAGTGTCCTTGTCACTCAACACGGCACATATCGGATTCAAGATTAACCCAACGGAACGTTTTCTGCCAAATTCATTATTGAACAAGCTTGAAACAAAATTAATAACCAAAGATTTATACACTGGAAGCGAGGCTTAGAGAATTTCTCATTTATTTTGTGACGTTTTATCCGAGCAAATTTTTCCCATTTTATCTTAATTTAATTGATTTGTCTTAAATGTTGTTATCTCGAAAACTGCAATGAAATTAAAAACTTAATAGCGTCCTGGGATATGAGCAAGAGATAATCATTTAGTCATTAGGATAAATTGAGTTTTAGTTTCATAACTCTTGAAGCTAAGTTTAAAAATATTTTGTGAAAGAAAACGAATTGAATTAATTATTTCATCGCGAGATGTATTTTTAAAGTTACTTTCAAACTGTTTAAAACTGTAATTTTAGTCGCAAATCTCCAGAAAAATAGAAAAAGCTTTTATCATCCTATTGTCTGAATATTAAAAAAAAGCAGTTGCCCCCCATGAAAAGAGTTAAAAACCAGAGATAAGTTTTCCTTTTGTGTGAATATTTCACATGTTAAACAACTTACTTTTGGCTTTCAACATGAGAGGTTGGTTTCAGAAAAGCATCCATTTTCAGCGGTTTCCTTTTATAAACGTTTCAGATTACAATGAACAAATTTAAATAACTAATTAGCGCAACTTACAAAGACAAGCTTTTTACTCAGGGTTATGAAAAAGTGTTAAAATTTTAAAATTAATATTCTATTGCAATTGCCACAAAAAAAACTTCAGCAAAACGAAATACTTAAACTAAAAGCCACTTTAGAATCCAAGCAAAATGTTTACTTTTGCAATTGCGAAGAGTGTATTCAAGTGAAAACTTGTTTATTTTGCTATTTCTCCGAGTTATTATTTGAGAAAAATTATTTTAACTATCAGGTAAACAGTTATTATACACCAAAGCAAACTGGAGCAATTTTAGTTAGAAAATTCGAACAAAAAACGGACAAGGGGCCGCTTAATTTATTGCTGAAACCTTCATTAACATTACCTTTACAAAGTTCAGCGTTTGTAATAACCCGAAAATGACTTGCATGAAATTATTGTCAGAAATTTTGTCTGTTATGTACTACATGATTAAAAAAAGGTTATAGAATAGACCGCAATTCACGTTATTACTAACCATAGTGTTGCAATTGGTGGCTAGCATTAGGTTGGGTTTTATCGAATTTTCTGCTAAAATTTTGCTTGCAGAGGCGAGAAAAAGAGAAGTCTTAAATCTCTGTAAGTGTAAACGGAACGCAGCTGAGAGAAAATAAACTTTATAGAGGATCTACGTTATTAGTTTTTTGTAGCAACTTTTAGGAACAATCATTAAAAAATATTTCTTAGAGTAAGTAGGTCGGGACAATTACAAATTATTACTAGTTTTGTGTACCAGTTAAAACATTTGCAATTAAAATTATCTTTATGTAAAAGAGTTGTTATTACTCACTAAACGTCACTATTAAAACCCGTTGTATATTTACACATTGGATGTAACAAAGCCCACAGCAACTGAACAAGTTTGAGATTGCATCAAGTGATGCATTCCCTCAGGAATAAGAGAGCTTGAGTTGAAATATCTGCGGATTCGGGTGGGCACGAATAACGTGGTGAACCACAATTATTTACTTTCGTGTTTTGGAATGTTTACGCATTGCTATCATCGTGATCAAAGCGAGGCTGATTTTGCTGTTTTACGTTATATGAATTATTGAAAACGTTACCGGATTTTACGTATCTCTGCGTACCATTCTACATTATACTGATTCCTCAGTATAAAAGCGAGTTAATTAGTTTTATTCTGTTTGTTTTTATTTCGAATTCATTCGATCTATTAACTGCACAAATTCATTGTTTTCTCTATGAAAGCCAATCGATTTGGACAGTATCCAGCCACCGATGTATTACAAAACGAAATACACCTGAAAGTCGCTTAAATTAACTCACACAGAGGCTTTTTATGCATTTCGTTATAATTGAATTATTTACGTGGTATGAATTTTCATTGGATCATTGTCTTTACAAAAGTTTTCCGAATAATATTATTCGATAATTGCTTTCGCAATCATTCAGGAGTTTCACTCGTCCGTGCGTTGATAATTATCGTCATTTCTTTTTCATGCAAACTAGTAAAAATTTAACGATTAACATAAAAACCCAAAATTTGGATCATAAAACACACTTTCATAAAATATCTTTGGCAACATTTAGCAGTAAAAAGATTGTTACTCTATACTTTTAAATTAGTACTTTATAAGCATTTACCTCTAAGCTTCAGCTTTAAAATTCTTTACTCTTAAATAATTTCATGCCTGCAAAAATTAAGCCACTTAAAATATCATGTGAAAATCTCTTTTGAAGTTGTTTTACCGCTTAAAAATTTTAATCGCATTCTGTATTAAAAATAAAAATTGAGTTTCCGAATATTTTTCATAATCATAGTGTAAAGGGTATAAAAACAAAGAAAGTGAAAAACAAAAACAATTTATCTTAACAAGAATAGTACAAAACTTCATATCAACACTTTTACTAAAACGCTTTCAAAATTAATTTTCGTGTTAATCCAATTCTTGTAACCCTGAGAACTAATTTTTAAACTTAAATCTCAAAAGATCAAAAAGGTACACAATATGAAATTAAAATCTACAAAGTTTAACACCAAGTTTGTAAAATTTGTCCTTTAAAGTATTCAGATTAAACTTTTGCAAAAAAAAATTCTAAGCTAAACAAAAAACTGTTTGCCCGGCGCATCCACCAAAATGTCGAGCTATGTTTTAATTGGCTTAATTAAATTATGAAGTTTAACAAAATTATTGAGCAACTTAAACATATAATAAATGTATATGAACTTGCAAAGTTGATTCAATTTTTCATAAAGTAAATTATCCTATTTGGCATTTATCTCTTTAAAGTTTTATTGTTGTTGTGAATCCTTGAATTCCCCTTGAAAAACTTTCAAGCATCTGAAATCTGAAATATCTTTTGCGGCGTATCAATCGATTGCACAAAGTGTGCTAAAATTAAGCGATAATTATGTCAGAGCCCAGAGCCTAATTGCGCTAATGATTCTTCGCAAAACTTGTAAAATAAAATAAGTTAGTTCGGGAGTGTAATTTATAAATTTTGCCGCCGCACAAAGTAATGAAATAAGCAGGTGATAACAATTTGACAGGTAACACGTGTCAAGTTCCATCTCCTAATTATGCCAAAGACTTGAGCGTCGTAATGACTCCTAAGTTTTGTCGCCTTGCTCGTCATCATTTACTCCCAAGACGACGCTAGCAGCGTCTCTTATCATATTTACACCCAATAACAGCATCTTCTACTAACCGGTCCTTTTTGCGTCATCCATCTTTGTCAGCGAAACACGTAACGAGAATTTCGCATGGTAAGTAGCTTTTGTTCCTTTCAACTAATGGCAATTAACTCGACTATAACTAGCCCTAATTTAACGTCATCACTAGGCACTTCACGATTTCTCTCTCGACTAATTTACACTCAACGAGTGCAATAAAGAAGGATGTTTATGTACTAAGATAGACTAAATCAATTGCTGCCTCAAGGATAATTACTTCCATCTAAGGCCGGCTGTAAAAGGAATTTCCGTGATTTAGGAAAATCTCGCGTCTTACGAGCGCCGTCTGATAAAGCAAACACCGAATTTTTTGCCAAGTGCTCTTCTTAGTTGCAGTCGAGATTGCACAAACACCAACGATTGCTTATTTTCAGGGGCGCAAACTATAAAACTATACGAACTCTATCTAGGAGAACCACTTAATTGGCTGCTTTTATGATCTCTGTTTCGCTACGGAAGAACCGTTACAACCGTGCATTATTTCGCAAATACAACACATTCATCTCGGCCTCATTTAAAGTGAGCCACTAAAGAGCTTAAGAATAATTCCTTGTAGATTGAGTTCCCGACCAGTAACTTTGTAATATCAAGGGTACTAACGATCTAACTTTCTCCACGGCATGCAAACTCGCATGAGTTAAATCAAAAGCGTCAGACAGGGTCGCAAAAGTCTGCAAAATTTTCACTTCATTCATTTAAATTTTCTTATTGAAAAGTTGCTATTGTGTTCCAGTATTTTAATTTAAATGATTCGCATAAAAAACTTATTAAGTGCATTGAATATCTTACTTCAATTTTCTATTTCAATAATGAACAAACTTGATAGCAAAAATATTCCCGCATTACATTTTATTTAACCTACGGCTCTGAAATAATTATTAAAACGGACGTAAGGGTAGAAATAGCAGCTTATAAAATACTAATAAAGTCTAAATTCTTTTTTCTCTTTATAAATGTTATAAACAATAAACTTTAGGGATAATAAAATACCTGTAATGAATGTACTTATTATCAGCACTACTTAAAATTGCAGAAAACTAAATAAAATTTTGAAAGTTATGACAAAAGCTTCTCAAGACAAAAAACAAAAAATTCTATTTCAATCAACGTGACAAACATTAACTACATTTTAACATAAGGTGATCAGAAATCCAAAAATATTATTCCATTTTACTTAAGAATTTTCGAGCCTCTTAAATTTGACAAGTTTGAAAAGTTCATTGTTCTGCGACGTTGCTAATTTTTGCTAATTTTTTAAACTCTTAAAAAATTAAAAATAAAAATTTTACAACCTAAAACTATACATGGTATTTCACGAGCGATAATGAGCCTGACAGAATTGAAAATACAACCCACAATACATTTGCAAAGTTAACGTGGATATTTTAGATATCGCATTGTTTGAAAAACCGATTATGAATTCACGATAGCTTTGCTTCTATAATTTTATTTGTCACAACTGACATTAAATTTAGCAAAAAGTCAAAATGCATTCGAACGATGAGAAAACAGATCTGGTTCTCATTTATGCCATTGCTTCTGCCATTGAACCTTTGTAAAGACAATGTTTCCTGAATAGAAAAGCTCCAAAAAGGTTTGAGTCACTAAAGTGTTTTCCAATGGTAGATTAACAAATAGCCTTAAAAATTGTGTTTCATGTCTTGTCAATTTTTTTGTGTCAGTCACTCGATAACTACGTTTCATTAATTTTAAAATTCATAATCAAAATCCATGAAGCCTATCCAAATGTATTGCTGGCTGCAGTTCAAATTTGGTCAGGCCCATTATCACTCGTGAAATACCCTGTATATAACTTTGGTTGTTAATTGTTAACAATTATTCGTAAAAAATGCACTGTTTTCGTGTTGAAATCGCTCTTATTATACATCACGAGTAAATGAGTTTACGTTTCATTCAATCGAGCAAATGATTCCCCCAATTAGCGACCCCAAAATTCAAATTACAAATATGTTTTATTAATATAACGCAGAATTTATTTCTAAAACATGGGATAACAATAATTATTTTGAAGGTTTGAGGTTAAAATGACCCAACTTAAATCGTTCTTCAGAAATTTATCACGGTTTCATTTCCAGATGGTAGGAATACGCATCGGCGATTTAAATATTTTGTCTTAATGCAAATACATGTTTTGACTTTATGGTTTTCCCGGTTCGAAAAAGCATAATTTGTCCATAATTTTGGAGCATCGCTCCGACGCAACAACATTCGGAAACGATATTCTAACTTTAAAGCGTAACTAGCGTCAGTAGCAGGAGCGAGTCGATGTCCTCTTGTTCTTATTGTAAATCCGCACTCGTTCGAGAAGTTGGCAAAGCTTCATGCATATAATTATCGGAATCAGTCGGACGAATCAATACGCATTGTGGACAAGTTTGCTCAAGTTGGAAGATTGTAGTATCGACGAGACTGTCGCATTTTGAGAGATTAACCGCGAGGTGGAAGTTGGTGTCTTTCTCCATCTTGGATCAATCGGGCATATGCTCGTTTGCCTACGGCACCTCCGCCACGACATCATCGATTCATTGGTGACGGCGTCTCCACCCACTTTCTACCAAAAGAGACCCGATCCGGCCAAAACTACAAATTTAGTCACTTGCAATTCAGGCACTTCACTTAAGATTCAAATTTATTGAAATAGTTTGGCTATCGCCTAATCTGCACGAACAAAATTTATTAATTTATGACCTCGAACAATCTTAATTGCGATCATCATTAATTATAAACGAGTACTGGAGTACACTTTAGAACCTATTCAATGGCTTAAAACAAATTCAAAGAACATAATCAAGCAAAACTTCTTACCTACCTTATTTTAAAATATAGTAACATCACAATCGCTTTTGTTAGTGAAGAGTCACAAATAACCACTTTAATTATAAAAACAGAAGCTGTTATAAATGCACCCTGGTGTCAAACTTAAGTCAAAAAAAAGCACTACATTTTTGATGAAAAAAATAATAATGAAAAGTTCAAGGTATTTTTCCATAACTTTTACGTACATCAAAAGCATATTTTCCTGACATTTGAACTCATACAATTGCAGTTACAAAGTTGCTAATTTGTACGTATGTTTACACATGTATCTCATAGTGTACATAGTGTCGCTAAAAAGTATGGACACAGCTAAACATTTTAAAAACGGCTTATTTACTTGTATTGAAGTTTAGTACATGGTTAAATTTATTTCTTATCTAATAACTCAAGATTTTTATCAAAAGAATTATTTAGAAAAAAATGCCAAAATAAATTTCAAAATTTCTAAATAATAAAAACTGATGCACAATCACTGGCGTCCGAACTTTCATCTTTTAATTTAACCCATTTCGTAGGCTAATTTCGATCAAAGTTCCTCGATTTATGCATTTGACAATTTAATAAAGCTTTATATAAACGATTTTGCAAAGTTTAATAAGAAAAGCGGTTAATCAAACTGTGAACGAGAAATGGCGTTTTTTAATCATTAAAGCTATCAAGAATGTAAAAAAATTAAAATGTCTAGTAAGCATACGTTGCTTTTTCTATATTTGTATTTTTTTAATTAACAACAAAGAGAATTGGGTAATTTCATAAAATAAAAAATCAAAGCTCTTAATTACAAAATCAAAAAATTTAAATGGACTGAATGAAAAGGAGAACAGATGGTGAGTTTCCCATCTGAGCCGAAAAGTCGCCATACTTTAACGAATCCGATCAATTAAAATGTCCGTGACAAGTACAGTCAAAGCATCCGTTTACAAGGCACTGACAGCATTTCTGATTCGTCTCCTAAAAACATTGAAAGAAAATTGGTTGAGATTCTATAAATAAGTTTACGCAAGTAAAATTGTTATTCCCGGCTGTCACGGAAGGATACTTATTTAAAGAAAAGTAAATTAAGTATTTATCAAAAGGTTTCTGACAGAAATTACTCAATGCGACTTTGAAGTAAACAATTTTACAATTTATGCCCTGGGTACGTTATTAGAACTAGTACAGCCCCAGAAAATTCTATTCTATGACAATTCACAAATCTTCGTGATTTTTTTCGAGTAGTAAATAAAGTTTCCCCGTTTCATAACAGACAGAGATTAAATAAAAAAATGGCGTACAATGCTTTCATTATACAACACAGCAAGTTTTAATTACGTGCCACAAAACAAATAAACTCGTCTGACACCGGCACACACACCACAGTGTAACAAACGCACACGTTTTACTATTTTGCAGCTTATTTGATTTTATATTTCAACAAATTCCCAGAGTTGTATTAACATCTCTTTGTATTAAGTTTACCAACATTTACACCTGAGCTACTTAAATATTTGGCATTACTGAATGTTGAATATTCTCGACTCAGCTCACTTTGTACATCCACCAAATTTTTACTTCCAAAGAGAGGTATTACGGAAGGTAATTCGTTTTACTTAAACGACGTAATGTTGTAAAAGCTTTTCAGTATTGTGTAACATAATACGCACTATTAAGCACTCAATATTAGATTTTTAAGATTTTTCAGTTAAATAAACTTAAATTTAAGTAATGTCTTCAAAAACGTAATAACTGATTTTTGCGAGTTTTGTATCAAATAAATATATGCTTTATACTAGTTTAATTTTACTAATGATTGGTAAGTACTCTGAGATAAGTCAATTGTAATTAAAACACTAGGTAAACTTCTAGCACGTAAATTTCAAATTAACTGTATCGTGCAGCTCTTGGTCTCTTGAAACAAATAAACTTTATTACACCTAGAACAGTGGTAATTTATGTTACCTATAAAGATTCCACAGTGCTCTTATATGAAAAGAAAATTCGAAAGATTATTATATTATGCGTAATCTTAAAGATTTACTGTAATTAAAAACACTCCCCAAGTGCTTTAACAACGAAATCCTTATGAAAGTTTTTCTAATGTTGTAATAAATATTTCATCAAAAGTAATTTTTTGTGTGGACATTCATAATAAGTATAAAACAAAGGAAAATAGTAACATACATAAAAAAGGGAAAGTTGAAAAAATCAGCATACGAAACCTTATTTGACAAAAACTATGATTGTGCACGTTTTTGTTTGCAGGATGTTGTACGTAATGTCTTAAGAGACTTAATTTTTAAGAAAACAAAAAGTTTAGGCATTTTTTTTTGGCTGTATAAAAAAGCTATTTCCAATAAAAAGTAAAGAAGAAAAGCTTACTTTTTTATGAAAAGTAACTTCAAATTTGTAATTTCGTTGGAAGAAAATTTACTATCAAAACTGTTTGACCCGTTAAGATCAAATATTTTCAAATGCAGAACTATAAGAATAACGCTTTGGTTTACAGTTTTATACAATATATAGGTGTTTGTAGGTTAAAGCTTGTTTCTTGAATCTTTAGGAAGTTACAGCAAATGATTTTTCTGGAGCGATATTGAGAAGAGAGGCATAGCACTTTCAAACACCATGGCATGTTTATTTTAGTATTTAAAATAAAATGTGTTACAGTTGTTTATTATTACAAAAGATTGAAATTAATTACTTATTTCTTATATAACCTGTAGACCAAAAACGGAAAATACACAAAATTTCTTCGAAACGTATCTATTTGAATCAAAAATAAATCGAAAAATTTTAAATATTAAATTCTATAATTCGTTGTAAAATATCGAAAATTTTCGAAACACACTGAAGCAATGCTTTTCTCAAATTTTGGTTTTGTAGATAGGTTTCGCGTTCCCGATATAGATATTTGCGACATGTTAGTTCATTTATCTCCATACGGAGGAGTTCACACACGAAGAACCATTTTATTTTCGCTGACTATATCGTAACGCAACATGAATAAAGAAGAAGTTTCAATACGTGGTAAGCCTTCTCAAAAAATTTAACCCGTGCCAGTCGAAGACTTGGAGTTTTCTAATCGAAACGTCGACATGCAAGTTACCCATAAAAATATTTTTCTATATATTGAATGACAGTTGTTCATGTAAATGCCAATAGTTTTATTTTCTGATAGAGGACTGGAGTAAATGGAATTCAGGTCGTAAATAAAAGTTAGTAAGTTAATTAAAAGAAGTTGCGAACGTTTAAAATGCGCCACCGTAGAACGAACTCGTTCCAGTAACATCCCTTAAGGTTGTTTAATAATTTCGCAAAGTTTCGATGACACCATTTTCCTTCTAAAGGCCACAGGGGTAAGGAAGAGATTGAGCGATATAAGCGCCCAAGTAGATACACGCTCGCATATCGCACATGAGAGAAAACATGTTCTAAAGTTTCTAAAACAGTTTCAATCCCACTTATGAACTGTTTGTACCTCGGAGGTATTGTTAACATGCTAATTTCATTTTGCATTATTGATTGTTTTCTGAAGTTATCTGCCAATTTTAATGAAACGTTCTATCTACTGGAACCCCCTATTTAGGTCGAGGATAATATTGTTTCACTACGATTTTCGGAACTATGAAAGATGCTACAATAGAAGGGCACAGAAATAATTAGATCCAGAGAATCACCAGTGTGTGTTCTGTAATTTCATTAACATACACGTTCAGTCTGTTGAAACTCCCCCGAAATTTAACCAGCTATCTGATAATATTTGTTTATGTAACAAACGTATCGAAGAGCTATGCTCTGACTGCTCGATATAACTATAGAATGTAAAATAATAGCCATTGGCATTCCACGGAAATGAATTATTAATAACAAGAAGAAAAATATTGCAAGGCAAGCCGAGGAGTAAGAACGCTATTAATATTCAAAACAAAACAATTTACTGAGGAAAGCAAAACAATAGAAAGCTCTCTTGAAAAACAGCATGTTCATATTTAACAGAGCAAATGAAGGATAACACAAAAGAAGTCACTTTTAATCTCCAGACAATGCTTTCACCACCGACCAACAAAAGAAAATAATGCGCCAATTGGTTAATAGAAACAGTCGGCACTCTATTTACCATTGTGGAACTAATTGTGACCCAACTACAAAAGGAGACTGACGAACATTAAAAGAATCGAATTGTCATCCGCACTCTATTGAAAAATCAGTTTAAGATTTGAATCCCAGATCCCTCAAGCGTCCACAAACACTGCAGGGAAAAGCTTATTTTATTTTCAAATAAATAAAGTTTTAAAAGCTAAACATATTTTGTAAATATTTCAAAAAATTTTGAATACAAAACACTATAATATTTATTTTCTACGGATAATTGAAAAAACTCATAATAAAATATATCCAACATTGAGAATACTTAACTGTGATTGCAAACAAGGGAAAACACAAAATTCGGTGTGTTCCTGTTCATATTGTTAAATAAAGTTTTGCTTGAATTAATATGGACGTATTATTCTACAATTCTACATTGTAAACTAATTTGAAAAAAATCTATTAATTTGTATTTAATATAGAACACAAATTAGTAAAATTATTGACACAGACCTAATACGTAACCACAGATAAAAACTACATAAATTAATGTATACAAATTTTCAAAAAATATATTGTAATTAAACTCTAGATACATTTTTTTTATTAAATTGACAAGGTTTTATGGTTGTAAAAAAACTATTAAACTCTTATAACTTCGAAATTTTTATAGATTGAATTTTATCAACATTTCTCTATGACTCTGGTATCTTACCTTTACATGGCATTTTTCTCTGGGACAGCCTATATATCAGTCGCTTTTAAACAAATGCTATTTTACTTCTGAAAAAGTCCAGGTTTAATCAGAGAAAATATTTGAAAATTTTAATGAAAGCAATTTTGACTAATAACTTTAAACACAACCAATTAAAATTAAAATTGCATTTTACAGTTAATAACTCAAATAGTTTTTTTGACGAAAACGGAATGCTTTTTTATGAGTCAGACGTGAACGTTAAAGCAAAAATCATAAAAATAGTTAAAATTATAAAATTCAATTTAAATTATAATTTTTGATTATACAATTCAAATCAAAACGTGTTTAGTACATACTTGTCCATACATATTTGTCAATGGTGACAATACGTTCCGTGTATTATATTCGTAAAAAAAGGAAAAATGACTTTACAATCAAAAAATTTAAACAAATGAGTCAACGCTCACAATTATTATTTTTCAAAATCAAATAGTTTAGATTATTTTCTGTTCATATTATTATTCCCTCATAATAAAGGTTTTCTGCTTTAGAAGCAGTTCTCTGACTT
Source organism: Tribolium madens (assembly GCF_015345945.1). Taxonomy (NCBI): domain Eukaryota; kingdom Metazoa; phylum Arthropoda; class Insecta; order Coleoptera; family Tenebrionidae; genus Tribolium; species Tribolium madens. Next base: position 4,843,034 of record NW_025401069.1, read on the forward strand.
TAAAATATTGTTTGTCAAACAAATTTAAAACTCAAAAAATGACAAAATTTAATTGCAAACAACAACTAAGAGACATATACAGTCAAAAATACTCGTAATTAACATTGTAAAATTACATAATTTAAAATTACACCAATCAAGTTTGCAATAGAGTGTATTGTTGGCACAACTTGCTTCAACTTGCAGACAATTCAACCTTTTAAAGAGAATTATTAGTGGAAATAAACGTATGCCACTGCGAGTAGGTTTTATATGATCCTCTAAATGTTTGCGTAAAATTTCTTGTTTTGGAGTCCCGCCAAATAAACGTAATTTGACTAGACTCCAATGTAGAAGAATTATAACCTTGGATGTAACTCAGACTTGCAAATTGTTGCCTTGGAATCAATGTTCGGAGTGCCATGAGATGGAAGAAAATTCGATTTGGGTTAGAACGTTTGTGCAACGACATTTGATAAGTAAAGCGCATTTGTAATTACAGTTCCAGCAAGTTCGGGGATTGCTAGTTGCAGCTCAGTTGGGCATACACCACCCCTTGAGGCTTTGCGATAGCGAAAATCGAAATAATGAACCTTTCGTCTCGTCTTGGTATAATACGGTTGAGGCAAAGTTTGCGGAATTATTACATCCGATTCTGGTTAGCATGTGCTCTTAGTTGAATTGCGCTCGTTTTAGAATTGCACTGTCTGGGAGTACAGCTAAAAACGCGTTGCTGGGGTGTGTCGATAGGGTGAGATGTTCAATTTCAACTAGATCGAGCAAAGCTCTTCACAAATCCAAAATTATACCAATCTACCTTCCAAAACAAACTCTTTTTACATCAATTATAACTGAACGTCAACTTTCATAAAGTTACGACGTCCCGTTTTTTTACTCCTGCTGTACCATGTTTACAGAATGCACATGAGCAGAAAGTTCATGAAAGAACCAAAACTTGTAAACAGCGACCTGAGATTTTCTGTAGAATATTAAAAAGTTGCATAATATCCGTGATCGATGATGCGATATCGACGCTTGAAGCCATGCAATAAATTCATTAACTTTAATACATCGAAGAAGAGATGCCGAAGAGTAAGAATAATTGCCAAAGCGCTGCAATAACAAACTTCCGGAACAAACTTAGCCAACAAGATTTAGCCTGACAGCTATTTTACGTTAAATCTAAATTTGTTAATTCAAACTTCGAGCGATTTAGTTTTTAATAAACCGATAGGATATCATCATGAAGTGCTAACTGTGCATGAGGCGGATTAGGTAAATAGAATCACCGCACAATTAGGACTAGGTCCGTTATCTAAGCACAGCTTAGCATAGAATAATAATCTTGTTCATATCAAGTGGAATTACACATATTACTCACCAGATGTTTGAAGAAGAGCTGATTGGCTTCTCCACTATTCCTCCTGACCTGAAAAATAAACACAACACGTTTGAATAAAATCGCTATAAATATCTATAACAGATTTATTAAAGAATAAAAAACGTTAGGGTTTAAGCAGTAAAAACACCACATTTTATGAAATATTATCCAAATAATGTTCGTGTCATTAAAGTGAAATAGGTGCCAAGCAATTTTTTGTTCCAGGAAAAAGTGAATTTTTACAGTTGTTTGTCACTTTCAGGGAAGTTTATTTATTCGGTTATGTTTCGTGAATGGAAATTATTTTGTGACATATTTGGGGTGGTGTCACTTGCATTAAACCAGCGAAATCATTTCAAATTATTCGAATTTCTATTTTCGTTTGAAGTTCCACTGTATTTTATTCAAAAATAAATTCTGTAATAGGAGTTTTTAAGTCTTTCAATGGGTAATTTTTTTTTTAATTATTAACCTTAATTAATTAGAATATTCCCATTACTGGTTAATCAAAATTATGAAGATAGATTAAATTTTTATTATTAAGAAAGACGACACGTGTTTAAATCGCAAGGCGGTCATCCTCATGTAAATATCCATCAAGAAGATACAATTTCAACAGAAAGTATTATTGAATAAGTACCATTTCTGTGAAGACTGTATTACCATTATTTTTTGCATTTTACAGTACACAAGTATTTTATAATTTATATTTTACAATATACAAGTACCTACTTGATTATGACAGTTAACTCCTTTGTAATAAAAATACAACAATAAACTTGTAATATAAGAGTATTTTTTAATTATAATTGTGTTATTAATATACCCTTAAAACAAATGATGACCTTGACGTAGTCTATTACTACTTTACATAACTGTGCATTAACACAACTTTAAAAACTTAAACTTACTAGATTTTTGTTTAGTGTGTGAATTCTAAAATATCAGAATATTAACATAGCTTTAGAGATTAGCACAACAGAAGTATTCAGATAAAAAATTAAAATGGCTAACTTGAAAAAAGCAGTTTCTGTTATCAGATTATTCTACTTTCATCAGTGTTCAACTGATTGTATTTTTATAGACATATTTACGTTTTATGATTTTAAATTTAACGTGGGCAAAACATGTTCAAGAATTTAGGCAATTCGCATTCCACTGTTGAGTGCAGGTGCCTTGAGGCGAAGAATTACATTACGTGTTAAGTAATTATGAATGAACAATACGATAAGTCCACAAAACGTACACACATAAAAGGACTGCTTGTATATTCATTATAAAAACGAACGGGATAATCTCAGCTTAACTTTACACAAAAGAGCTGTCACACAAATTTATTAATTTTGCAAAGTAGTAGCACTAAAGAAGTCATCTTTTACAAAGCTTAAAAATTAAGTGCATATAAAGCTTGATCAAATAACGGCAACGACTGGGTTTTTAGATTCTAAATATATTATTGTAAATACGCCAAGAAGAACGGAAGCTATAACTTCCAGATAAAAGGATAGACGAGAAAAGTTTTGTTTCAACGTACACTCACAAATTTAATTTCGTTGAAGCAAATTATAGAGTTTTTGTGAAAGTAGGGTGCAACAATTAATTAATGGACTGTTCCTGATTCCGCTGTTACCCTCTGATAATACAATTCCGGTCCAACCTCTTCAATATGGCTCCCAAAAAAGTATAAATTTCGGCGAAACGGTCAACGCTCTTAACACCAAAATTGTGTTGAGTTTATTGTAAATTCAGTGATAAGTTAGACAATTTACAAGAGACTCTTTTTAATCATCTGCAATGCGTAACTAATGTTGCACAAAAATGATACATTGCGATGATTTTACACAGATTAATTAATTTACTTAATTAAAAGAGAGTCCGCATTTAAAAATTATGGCAGTTAAGGGACAATTTTTCTGTGGAGTGCACTGTTTGCATAAATTCTTTCCGAGAAGAGTGGAATCTTATGCAAGTTCAGCTTCTGTTTCCTGCTGAAAATACCCCATTTTTCAGGACGCCCGAGTAACGACGATGCAAAAAGCTTATTACAGGAACTGCACCAACGAACTTTTTGCCTTTATGTTTGAACCGCAATTTGACCTACCATTCGCCGAACGGAATTGGTTCTCAACAAATTTAATTCAGAGATTTCGTCTAAAGGTAATTTTCAAGCCTTTTCAACATTTAACATTTTGTTTCGAAAAAACTATAATAAAATAGACACCAAAAAATGATTCCTTCTTTGAGAAATCCTGGCGGCAAGTGGTGTCGTTTTTCCTCTTCGCCGTGATTTTTGGTGAATATTCTACCCAACGTTTAATATCTGTAAGTGTTTACAAGAGCCGCCATCACACATGCATCACGTATTATTCATCCCCTGAAAATTACGGTAAGAATGCTGAAAGCGTTCTGTCGGGAGAAACTCGGCCGGAATTCACAAATATTCAACCGCGTTCGTTCAATTTGGAGACTACTGCATTCGATCGAACAACACTCCGTTTCAGGTATTTCCATTTCACTTGCCATGCTAACCTATAAATATTTCACAAGCTAAAGGGTAAACTGCTAACGATCACGCCACCGCTACTATTACTACTCGCAAAACTACTACTATATGATTGATTAAAATGTAACAGAAAAAATCGTTGAAAAACAGTCTGTGAACTTGGCTGCGTTTTCAATTTGTGTGCAACATTACTCCATGTGAAATATTTACCAAATGCCATGTGACAATTTAACACGTCAACACGAACATTTGACTCAAAATTGTTTCATTTTTTCTGTACCGACTTTTGAAACATTTGAATATTACGTGCAAACTCTTGTTTTTATTATGGTACAAACACAATAATTGACTAATATGTATGTTTCACAATTATTATTGAATACGTTATATACATGCAATGCCGACATTATTCATTCTTGATCGCTTTAGATCCATTTGAACAGTGATTATTTTTACTTGATCGGAGATAATATTATTTTAACACTTAGAACACTAATGACTAGTTACATATTATTTTGAGTAGTTTATACAAAAATGCCTTAAAAAATCGCTCTTAATTTTGTTATTTGATCATATCCTTACTGTCTCCATGCTTGTTATAGCAACGATAACAGCCTAAGCCATTAAAATCATGGATGTTGTTAGTCATGTTTCTATAGAATCGGCACACTTCGCCTCAAATTCAACTTTATTTACATTATTATTTTAAATAATTTTGCCAAAATTTTTAGTATCACTGAACACCACAAGGCTGTTAAGCCCTAATTGAACCCTGGTTGATTAAAAAATGTCGTCTGTTCTTTGATTCTTATCGGTAAGGCTTGGATTATATGCAAAAAGCATATTTGTTATTAAGAAGTATATCAACAAAATTGTAAGTTTTCTATGCATATCTAATGTTTTTTTATTAAAATAAGCCAAATAAAAAATGCATATTTTCGCAATTTCATGCATATTTTAGGAAATATTGCATATTTGTGCAATTTCTTTAAAACACAAATTTCCTATTAAAAATTTTAATTCAAGTTAAAAATGAACAGTTTAAGAAAAATGATTCGATTACAAAATACGTTAAAGAAAAAACAAACGGTAATTCGTAAGCCGGACTCATTCAAAGAATTAGTATCCTGCTGATTAGTTTTATTTAATATACTCGTAAAGTAGATAATTGTAATCCTAAGATCATAACCTTCCTRAGAAAAATGTTTTTTTAGTGGATTGCCATTTAAAAAAGTAAATATTTTTTTGGAATTCAAAAACAAAACAAAAAATTTGAAAAATTTTATTCTTAATAACAACTTCACATTTTTATAATACTTTACGATTCATCAATTAGTTTTTCCAAAAATTAAATAGTTTAAGTAAAAAGAGTTTAGTTCCATACTTTTTATTTACCTGGTATGGCTATAATCTTTCTATTCGGATAAGTAGTTGTCTGTAAATGAATTTTAGCGAAATTGTTTAAAGTGATGTGATCTGAAAAGTACAGATTTCTTAGAAATGCTTAATTACTAGGTTATTAAAATGGCTGGTTTGAGGCAAAACCAATTTATTTATTCTCTTTCGTTCATCGTGTGCAGTTCAAGATGCCGAAAATACAAAGTTTAGTGTACTCGAGAATAAAAATTTATCCCAACTTTGTTAAAAGTTTTGCATATCGATGTTTTTTACACATATAATCCGAACTTTAGTCATATATCGGCCCTGTTCCGATATAATCATAGTATTCAGAGCTGTTAAAAAGCCATAACAACTGAGGGAGTTGTCCAACCAATATTGTCTACCTAATTGTTTACAAAAGTTTAAACAACGTTTTCTCTTTACTATCGTTCTTATAGTTAATCTATAAAATTAATAACCTTTACGAATATTGTAGTATATATTCAGTAAGTGGTAAGTAGCACAGTTGCGTGCAAATTATTTTGGTCGTCATGTCATTTTTTAACAAACTTATTTTGTATAATTTAAAATTCGTGCAAAAATTTCAGCAATAAAAGAAAGTCAACCGACGTTTAAACTATTTTTGACTTTTTGAAACAAAAAATCTATCACAAAGAGTAAATTGCAAAATTATTAATGTAAAAGAATAATATTTTGTAATATTAACGACCAAAATATATTTCACGCTACTGCATGTATTATTTAATTAACTTGTTATTCATTTTTATTTGATTTCCGTATAAAATTCTTCCATTTAAAAGACATGACAGTTTGCTTCCAGATATATAATTTATTATAGATTATAAGTGTAAGAAGATGAATGTTTTGTCTACATTGAATTGTTAACAACTTGCAGACCAATCTATCAGAGCAAAAATTACACTGAACATTGTTCGATTACAAGGTACTTACTTTGAATTTGGTAAAACACAATAAATTTGAATTTAAATTTTAATTTCAACGAGACATTTTAAAAATGTTTTAATTAATGTCTTTTAAAATCTTTAGAACAAATATATATTCTTTTCTTTTTTTAAAATAGTAAAATTAATTAAATATTTTGTTAAGTATGGCAGATGGACTTTACAGACTTGTTTATTTATTTAAAATTATTAAACTAATAATTTTTTTAATTATCTTTAATAGAGACGTGTGTATATGCACACAATATGAAATGAGCACTTGATCTAATTATGGTGAAGGCGCCGGGCCATTTATTATTACTTTAACATATTTTTTATTGCATTACTAATAATAAACAGTACAATTGGTGTTAACAATCTAGTTTAATGTTGCATCGCCTTGTGATTAAGCTTTATTAGTTTTATTACATTAAATTTGTGATGTTAGTATTGCACCCGACTGTAATAACCGCAGGTATATATTTTAATTTGTGTAGCCAATTATATGTAGTACAATTTGCAATTAACATATCGGTTTCGCGTTCCAATTTCAAATTAAAATAAAGTAATCAAAATAACGAGTAATACGATTTAGTGGTATGTACAATTTTGAATTATTTATTGCATAAACTCGAAATGTTTGAAACAAACTATGATAACTCATATTCGTCAAATTAGTTTAGATTTAGATCGAATAAAACAAATTGCACTCGTAAATAACAGACCTTTGACAGAATATACCGCATAACTTATTTGTCTGAATAAATCACGTTTAAAATTTAATAACTCCAGCTGACATTTTAATCAGAAAAAACTTCGAAAACAGGCGGGATTATTGAAATAACTAATTAACAGGTCGTTGCTGAAAATTAGGCGTTAAATTTAACACCGTCTTCCGAAGTTACTTTTAAACTTGTCAGAAGTCTTAAATTTTAAGATTAATTAACTTATGGTAAGTAACTTTAATCAAAATTACTGAAAAATGAAATCAAATTGGTCATAATTAACGTTTGATCAACTCACTCCCTTCGCAATAATCTTATTGAAATCGTTTTTTCTTCATTCTTACAGTCTTATGAGAAATTAATTTATTCGACGTTCGAGTTACTTTGATAAACTAATTAAAAGAAGCTTTCTGTAGCTATGAATTTAACATGAGATCACTGGAGGAGGTCCGGCAGATTTTAAACATTTTCCTTATGCTTTTACTTTTCAGTAAACAAGAAGACTCCAGGCTTTTCATTTAGTAATTTGCATAGTATAACTTTAAAACTTAACTCTGTTTACTTTTGTCTAAATTAAGAGGAAAATTTATTGATCTTACTGAAGATAACATTTTTTTTAGATAATTTCAACTTCCAGATATGAACAAATTAAAATTCATTACACTAGCAAATCCTTTCTAAAGTTTGTATCAATATCATAATCCTCAATTAAGTTTAATACTGAACACATATTCATTAAACTCCACGAAAAACTTGTATCGCTCTTAAATAATTAATTTTATTTTAATAACTATGTAGTTATTAAATTTAATTCGAAATCCTTGTTTTGTATCTTATTACAATTTTATATTATAGATTACTTCGAAGATGGCTACTATGTAAACGCTTTATAAGAAAATATTTTTCCAATATACACGTTTACATCTAGCTGCTGTAGTCTGAAGCAACAATTTTCTCTTTTACTCTTTGCCTAATGGCTTTCTGTTTATAAAAAAAAATCGACAAACTCGCCGCGTCAAAATTAGAAACGATCCAATTGGAGAGCAAAAAGTTAATTAGGCGACAATCCTGCAACGAGGAGCGAATATAGTTAACCTTTAGCCATACGCCATTATCGCCGTTGTTGGCTAACAAGGGACAAACAAGAGGCTCTGGAAATAGGCTGTACTATTACAGTAAAGCGGTTAACTAATTAAACACCGTAATGACAGATTAGATGACTAGAGTAGCCAAAGTGAGTTATTATAATGATGTTTAAACATGGCCTCCAATTAAGGATTGCGTGAGGCCAAATGTGTTACAATTCAAATGTATCTGCGGGATGATGTCTATGGCACATTGCGAATTAATGATATCAGGTGAACGTGATACCGCCATACGCAACCAGGATTATATTAAATCTCCGATCCTTTGCGTATTGATCTCTGAAAATTATAGTTCTGATTTGCCAACAGTTTTAAATTCGCAACACAACTCTGCCAACTTGACTTGAAAATTGAACAAAATCAGAAAAAAATAGCGTGTCTCCTCTTCGTGTTCACTAATTTAAAATATACAAAATAGACACTGTATGAATTAATCATCGTGATCGATAAACTGATTGGCACGAGCACTATTAAATCTGGAAATTCTGGATAAATAAAATAGAATGAGTAACATATTTGAAAAATTAACATACGTAGAGATTATCTCTCTGTTAGAGAAACAAGAATTTCTGTGCTATGCCCTTTCGGAAATTGTTCAACGTCAATCAAGTTATTTGAAGCTATGCACATATACAAGGTGATTCACGAGGAATAATGAGCCTGACCAAATTCTCGATGCAACCACTATCACTCTTCGCAAGTTATTTTGCGACAACTTTAATGTTGGTTGCATCGAAAATTTGGTCAGGCTCATTATTCCTCGTGAATCACCCTGTATTGTATTAACATTATTCTTATTAAATGTAATTAATAATACCAAACCTATAAATATTACGTATATTATTTTATTTAATATTCTGACATACCATAATACAGGATTTTTCAGAACTCGTACCCGAGAGAAAAATGCCAAGTAAGATAAGATACCAGGAACATAAAAGAAATATTTAAAAAATTTCGAAATTATAGAAGTTTTGCATTTTGACTCTATTTATTTATGTTGAAAAAATTATTTTACATGTTTTATGCTGCAGACTATTAGAAGAAACAAAGAAACAAACAAGCTACATCCTGAATTGTAACCATGTTTAACGTTATTTGTAGTTTTATTGGCACCTTTACTGAATAATTATAAAAAAAAAACATACACAAAATCATCGGTATAGTCGTATTCACAACGGTAGTCTTGTGCGTCATCAATTTCATTTTTTCATTACAAACACAAAAGTGAAATAAATTTTTTTATCACCATGTAAATTGAAACAATTAAAGGGTCCCTAAGAATGGTAGCCTTGAACAATAATTTACATATGTACTTGAACTACACCATTTAAATGTCATGTTCGAGTGAATTTGTCAATTTGGCATTGACAGTAAACTTATTGTCGTCGTTGAAAGTCTTTTTGGTATAATTTGCAAGTATTTTTCGTTTATTGGTTGATTTATTGGTTTTGTTCTGTTTTTTGCTTTGCCTCGCATTATTTTCTTTTAATAATTCTTTACGATTAAGTAAGTTCTATGAATTTAGGCAAAAATGCACTTGTGTTAATCTAAAAAATTGAAGTAATGAGGGACCACCGATGAAAATTAGCCTTCCCATCATCCTTTATTTATTCTACAAAGAAATGGAGCCAATCTTATAATAGTAAAAAAAACATACAAATGCTGTTTTAGGACTTTACATGTTGTCTCCGCCATGGCACAAACTACACTCTGTAAATAAAATTGTGATTATTTGAGATATTTGAGGTAAATATGGGCGTTGTTTAAAAAGCTCATTATTTAATAAAATAATCAACAATACAAATTAAATCGACGCATTATTATGACTCCCACATAAGTGATTTTCTGGTTTTCGTAAGATCAGAATAAAAGCTTCTTAACATTTATAGCTTTGTTTTTGAAGGATGTAAGATGCAACTTTGTTTTGTAGACGTCCTGAATTTTATTTTTTTCTTTTCTCTTACCTGGAAGAATGCATAAGATCGTCTATAGTTTTAAATCTTTATAAAAACAAGAAATTACCTGTCCATACTCCTTATGTTTATGAATCCTGTTTGTGAAATACCGATTTTGTATCCGTTTTCTTCCCACTTTACCCATTGTTCTTTAGAAAATCTGTTTTATAGTGATGTACACTAAAGATTGCGAGTTTTAGATGCAACAATCAAAAACAATGGAAAACATGAAAATTTGAAATGATATAATGAATACACTCTATATAGAAAGTCATTTCCAATTTATAACATTAAATTTTAAATACTATTGCAATGAATTGTGCAAAGCAAAACTTTCATCGATTAACAACTTCTAACTCGTAGATATTGAACCTAACTTCAAAAAAATTGAGGTTTTGTCATCGCGTTATAAACGTGGTAAAGTGAAATGTCAGATGACGCATCGGTCCACCCTCGTGATTATTACTATAGCAATAAAGAGACATAAAAGTAAGTCAACTGTCAAAATTTGTTGACAGATAAAAAAAATTACATTTTTTTCCATGTTCCTGGTATCTTATCTTGGCATTTTGTATTGAGACGCAAGTTATGAAACATCCCATATTTTAATTTAAATTAAGTTTTGCAATGATCTGAAAGTTTGTATAATTATAATTACTATAGGCAATGAGTTTAAATGTCACTACATTTGCATACAGTTTCATGATTGATTAACAAACCTTGAGAGAAGTTTACATTGCCATCACAGTTAATCGAACATATCAAAAAATAAGAATGCAAGTTAATAAATTTAGCATTTTGTTTTTTTGTAATATTTAACAAATAACAAAGATAAATAAATAATCAAGAGTAAAACCAAATAATAGAAGTATAGAACAAAAAAAAATTGCAAACAAAAAACGCTTTCTTACCTTTTAATTTTTAATTTTTTTATTGATTTAACACTAGTTATTGTGTTTTGACAATATTTTTAAATTATCTGTAATATAAATATTACATGATTGTAAACACTATTCAAAAGGAAATTTTAAAATATTAGACTTACCTGCTTTTGGTCATAGTTTATTAGTTTATTTTTCTTCTTTCGAAATTATTGAATCTGTAAAATCAAGAAAAGAATAAACAGTACGTAAACATGTTTTTTATGGAAAAAGATTATAAAGAGACGTACAAATATTCCATAATAATAGTATTTATAAAAAAAAATGTATTATTTAAAAAAATCAAATCAAAAATTCAATTTTCTGCAATCAGACAAAACAGAATATGCAAAATAAGTAACAAGTTGCTTTTCTACAGGAAACCAAAAATCAAGAAACTTGTTTTTTTTTAATTTTTGAATTGAAACATTTGTAAAACTGACAGCTATTAAAAATGAAAAAATTCTGCAACCAGAGTATAAGTAGGTATTATTTTTCATTATTTATTGTATTTTTATATTTATTTTTTTGTCACCCTAACCTAGTAAATTATAAAATATAGTCACTTATTAAGTAGTTTTAAACAATTATTGCATTATTACTTTCTACTAGCATTTACAAATGTTAATTAATATTCTTGTTGTTGAATCTAGTCTTCCATTTAAGATAAAAATTTGGATTAGAAGCTTTGAAAAAATATCCATTTATTTCTTTTTGGTGCACTTTTTTATAATATTTGAAACAAAATTGATTCGTGCTATTGTACATAATAGAAAATACTGCTTAACATCTTAACATCTCTTAAAACACATTATTTCAGAAGAGTAGAAATAAAATCAGTGAAACAAAAAGCAAAGATTACTCAAATGAATTTTAAGTGGTTTTATTTTTTTGTTTATTGTCTCACCACTAATAAAGATTATTTTCAATTTATATTCTAAATAAATGTTTTCTCAAACTCATTGCTTGAGAATTAAGTTTCTATACAATAAGTCCCTATACACCCTAGCCACGTATCGAAGATATTTTGAAAAATTATCTCGCTTTCAATAGCTCGAGAAGAATGATGTGTCTAGTTATCAAAGCTTCGGCCTTCTTATTTAGAGACCGATACGAAGGAGAACAAAGATTATGGTTCTCCACTTATCACAATAATATGGACAACTCCCCCATCCGTTTTTTCATCCTCGGCGGACATTCGCTGTAAGGAAATATATGAGCCATAACGAAAAAACAAGTAGGTCTGGTTTACTTTTCGTTTGATAAATGAAGGTTTTTATAGGGGTTTGGTTAAACTTGGCTGATTATATATACGGGCAGATCTGGTAGCATTTTAATCGGATTAAAGGATAGATAGACAAATCCTGTTTAGAGGATCCTGTTCGAACTTTTAATAATCAAGCTTGTTTTGCCATATGAGCTCTGCTACATGCATATCGAAAATCGTATTTGCAAAGTTTAATTACCGCTGGATTTTGATGCAAACAAACTCCTAAGGGAATAATACGGGCCTCATATTTAAATTTTTACAGCCTGCTGCGATATATATCTATCTATCAAACGTCGAGTCCATCAAATAAAAATCGCAAAAAATAAATTGATACCTGACATGATAAATGATGGCCATAATGCCAATTTGCAAATTAATTGCCACTTGTGCAAAAATTGCATCAAAAATCGAGCAATATAATGATTTTCTAAACTTTTATGAAATCGCATCAACAAATGCATACAAAAGACAATTATTTAATTTTTTCCTTCAATTGAGGCGTTGTTTTCGCGCTTAGTTCGTACATTAAGTTAATAATGTTTTTAAGTTTCTTCATTTACTCATATCTCAACCAAGTCTATTTCTTTGTTACAATCTTAACACGGTTCCAACACGCAACTTTTTTGCTTTCAACAGTTCTCTACTTTTTTACGAGATCTTAATGGTCGGCATTAACGCATCCACCCCACTCATATTCACAGAAACAACATTTTTTTAAAAATAAATTAAGGTCTAAAAAATCTTAATGTGCATTTATGCTTATTCTATTATCCAACATCAAAACAAAAATGGAGATGTTCTCATAAACATTTTAATAGGCCCTCTAAATTTTTTTACTTGGGGCTATACCCGGAACAAAGAATAATTAGTGTTTCAATTTACAGTTGTGTTAAAATTTACCCGGACTAATAAAAATGGATGTAACATCCTCTTGTGGTTCACTTTTCGTAGTCATTTATCTTTTTACGTTTTTTACCCAGAGATTTTTATTATCTACTCGTTCTTATTGCTTTTTTACATTCTACTTAGACCTGAAGTAATAAATTGGGATGTTTACAAGACCACTAATACGTGTACATTAACCGGAAATTGACTTTTCATTCAAAGTTTTGGAAACGAAATGGTAAAACTCAAAGTTGTAAGATTTTTTAAATGTAATATAACAACAAGTTGTAAAACTTATGAAACTTCAGATATTCCCCTATTTTATCATTTTTATTTGAATGCCACTAAAAAGAGTTATAAAATTTATCCCAGCTTACGAAGAGGAAGTCCAATATCTTATATTAAAGAATTGATTTTTACCAGCTTTCTTTTGTGTGACCAGAGGGTGAACAAGCTCGTGACTAGCCTAGTAAAACATCAATAATTTGTAATAACTTATTAATTAATCCAATTATTAATGGAGGAACCACAGCACGAAACAGAAATATGAGAGTTATTAATGTAATTGAAATTATTTTGAGCGCATGTAGTAGGTATCAAAGAAACATGAGTATTTTGTAAAATTGATATTCTTCACAGTTCTCTTGACGATATTTGTTTTGACTAAATCTTGTCTTATTAAATTTGATCAGAGTTTGGTATACATTACAACATCGACTTCTTTGAAATCACAAAATGAATAAATTCTGAATTTTAACTTCAAAGAAACGTAGCTTGTCTGATGTATATTGAATTGGTATAAAGAATTTTAAAAACAATGGTTGAATTCGATCGCCACAAAGCCACCAAAGTAGTGAGAGCTTTGAATAAATTGTTCTGAAAATAATATTTTCTGATATCTAAAAAATAATAAAATTTATAATTCTGTATAGTAATTATTATTAATTAATAATTACAATTATTAAAAGCTGGGTTTGAATCTCAAAGTTGGGTAAAAATCAGATTAAAACGTTTATATTACCAGTTCCAAGCAAACATAAAAAAACTCGAATTTTATAGTCCCTCAAGGGACATATCCCTTAAAGAAGTTTTTTCATATTTTTCAACACCTAAAAAGTTATTAATCTGTTCCCTGCATAGTTAAGCAAGTTGTACACAAGTTTTATGTTGTTAAGTTTTGTGAGTTGAGAATCGAGCACAATGGCTGTCAGCAACATTAGTCATGGTATCGATGGAGTAGGAAATACGTTTGGTAAATGCAGGTTGATATCATGCATCCTTAGTGTTGTTTATGTGACATAACAGCGAACTAAACTCATTTGCATGAGATTGGTTTACTAACGAATTAATTATACCGATTGCTGTCCTGTATAAGCTGCACTAATTTGTAACCAACGCCAGTCAATTTGGCCGACTTTTGTTCGATGATAACTTCAAAAATGGAGCAGTCTCTCAAATGAATATTCGGGAAAGATTAAATGCAATGTTTCAATTATTTTGATACGATACAGTAATTGATGGGGCATTTCATTCCGCTGAAAACGGAAAACATTTCCATCCCCTTGCTCATCAACCCCTCGAATTCTTTTCGTTGCTACAAATTACACATGTTTTACAAAATCGCAATAGTGCGGAAGCCATTTGGGATCAATTTAAACGAATTAGCGCGGAAAACTTAATTGTCCAAACATCACCCACTTTAAATCAACAAAGTCAATACCATTTACTGCATTTTTGATATTCATCAACATCGTATGGGATATTAAAACAAATGATATTATTCATCTACTACTACATTGAACAGTTTTAGAGCTTATGCCAACACAGTGAAATCCACATAAAATCTACCAATTATCAATTACTGGAACGTCTGCCACTAACAGAAATTTTGTAGCAGGGTTTAATTTATACAAGTTCTGAAAATCGAATACATTTACTAACTCGGTTTTGCTTAAAAAAGTCTTCAAACAATACATTTTGATCAAAAATAAACTCGAATATAACAACATATTTTTAATGACAAATTTACTAAAACTGATACATAATATGGCACAAAAGTTTTTGATCAGAGCCATAGTTTGTTATGTGAAATTGTATTTTTTTCTAAACAGTCAAATTACAAAATCTTTTCTTTAAAATCACCTAATATACATATATTTAAAACGAGCTTAATAAAAATGTAGAACGAAAAATTAAAATAATAATATAATACCAACAACCAATAAATATTATTAAGCTTATTAATAGGTATTACAGTAGTACCTATTGTTACTGTAAGATAGTAGCGGTATCTTTATAAAACAAATTTGTAGTAATTTATACATTAAGAAGAAATTCAGACCATCTAGAGAAGTTTTATTGTTGAACGAAAAAATAATTTTGTCTGGGTTTTAATTAGAAACAAATTGTTTTGATACTCCAACTCTTGTTATTTTTATTTGTTCAAGCTGCTAATAACAGCAACAATATGTAATCAAAATTAGGAAATTTGTAACTAATTTTCTTGAAGCTCCGTTTCTTGTAATTTCCTTAGCAAACACGACAGTTGCTTAAGTTTTGGTTATACGTCGAAAATATTTAAAAAATTACAAAACATTAACCAAAAAGTGAATATTTATCAGTTGTAAAGGAATTTAGACCACTGTAAGCACTCATACGAAAAATTATTCACAACAAAATTTAGTCATAGTAAAACTCATATCTGTATCAATATTTTTTTATGTGTTAAATAGAATAAATAATTTTTATTTTCAAATAACAATGAAAACATAACATCACACAAAATAATTATTAAAAGTTTAGAAAGAAAATTGCTGACTGTTTCAGTCACAAATTAGCACCACCTAAATAGAATAATACAATTCAAACAAATTTGAACAAAATTATTGATCATAATTACAAAATGTTAATTTAGTGTCAAATCCATAATTAACTGATGGGTCTGCTAATTATTCCAAATATAATTTTGAAATAATACGAAATGAAACACATTAATAGGTATTAAAAATAATTAGGTTTATATATCAGAAATTCATGACAGGGTGACTTTTAAAAGATATATCTTTCTTTTGCACAGCCACTTAAAACGCAAACATTTAACGCCAATGAATCGTTGAGTAATAGTGTTGAGATTTTATGGCATGCTAATTTAATAATGCTTCCTGCAACACCTGTGATAACAACGTTAGGGAAAACTTTTTATCCTCATCTTAAAGATCTGTAGTTAAAACTTAAAATGACAATGTAATTCTTTTTTTTTATTTTGTGTAAGCACAAGATTGGTAATTATGTTTCCAAAAAGTTATACAATAATTCTTATTAAATACAAAATAAAAAATTTGTATTTCACAAAAGAAGGAATTATAATTGTAACTAACTGTGAATTGCACTTAGTACCTAAAACTGTAAATTCAAACTTTGTGTCTAGGGGTGTTAGCATAAATGAGATTTTAATACTAATGAAGTAACTATCTTACTAAGTAGTGAAATAAATTAAGATTAGCAAGGGTGCAACTTAATAAATGCTAAATTACAACAAAAGTAAATGTCACTGGTTCTGTGAAATTATGTACAAAACATGTTGGAGGATTATTAATTAAACACTAAAGTTGTTTTACGATAGATTTAATTAAAATTGATTATTAGTTTGTTTTAAAATGAATGAAATGGTGAAATAAAAATATTTATTAGAGCAAATAAAACACTGCATTGTTAGCAGAAAAACTTTAAAAAGCGGAAAAACAAGTATGAAATGAGAAAAAAAAATCAGTTCACGTCATAATACTCCCGATCTAGCGGATTACTGGCACCGTTTATAGATTTTCTAGTCGTCACAATAGTGATTGAATTATTGGTTCGAGTGTATCCTTTTTGGTGGTGCAGTAAGTAGCCGGTCGTCGGTTTACACAAAACGTGAATCAAGGCGGAAACTGTGAGCTTTTGAAAACCGCAATCATCCCTGCTGGGAAATAGATGGACATGTTATAAGAAAGGACTCACCTATTGTGTCAAGGAGGGATCTTCAACGAAGCCCCACACTGAATCTTCATTTGACGCGTCGTTCAAACACCCCGAGAGAATGGAAATGCGAATTGTAAAGATTCATTAATAATCTAAGCCGCCCGGAATGTGCACGACAGCTTACGTGAATTCTCCGGAATCTCATTATGTAATCAAAAGGGTCGATTGTTTTCGGAAATTTCAATAATTACGAAATTCAATCGCCAGAGAAACTGTATGTACTTTGGCGGTTTTCCCGATCTAATCGAGTCGGCCGTTGTGACAGGAAAATCGAGTGTCGATGTGAAAGTGTTTAATTTTCTTTAGTGTTTTGTACGCGTGGGAAATTCGTGCTCGAAGTGAACAGAAATGTTCGCAACAAGGCGTACTGCCCGACTGAGCTGGTTGCATGACAACAGGAGCAGTGGTGAATTTCAATGGAAGAACGCGCATGTCTCCCATTTTCCAACATAGTTCCCGGATACCCACACCCCCCGAAAAATCTGTCTTTTTATGCTATTTATCTCCTTCCCCGTTTCGTTTACATGTTCCTCTTTCATTTCACATTTCCACTCTGCTAAATCTGCTTTCTCAGATCGTTTATCATCAGTATTGCCTCCTAGACTAGCGGGTTTTGGGTTCGTCCAAAATCCAAACGAAATTTAACGGAAAGCCCAACTCGAGCGTTTAAACCAAAACATATAACCCTTTCTGGATTAACGCTTTTTCTAATTAACTGTTTTGAGAAGAAATAACGCTTTGTTTCATACAAAACCGTACGCACCAAATTTGGCAAAGATCTATTGCCTTTGACCTATTAGCACTGGATGCCTCCTTCTCTGTTTAATTAACAGCTAATATCAGCAAATATTATACAGGGTTATTTACATAAAATGTCGACAGTGAAAGTGTACAAGACGCACACAATACATTTTCATAGATACTTTGAGAATTCAAAAAATTATAATTAAAATCGAATCTACAAAATTTATGTATTTTTAGTCAATTTTTTTATTTATATTTTTTGCAAAAATGTACCTACACCAACAATGAAAAAAACAGATATAATCATAATACATAGAACAAGTGATAATAGTTTCTGAAAAACTGCAGTTTATGATTATTCCTGTAAAAGTGATTAGTTTGACAACTACTGTCATAGGTTTCCAAAAACTAAATAATTAAATGTGTATTTTTTGTATCCAGTGTTTTGTGACTTTTGTATATTTGCTGCGTACATTAGGCGAAGCCTCGTAAAGTTGTGTGAAACACCCTGTATATGGAAATAGTAAATAAATACAACAGCTGCAACAAATTTGTATGTTTTGTATCCCCATAGGACAGCTTAAATGATTATAACAAAAGCTAAGAGAAGGTTGGCCCAAAAGTAAAGAGCACAAGCTAGAATAGCTACAAGTTCAGAAAATGAAATAAGAGTAATTGAATTAGTATCTGAGAACCCTCACGTAAGTCAAGCTTTTATGACCAGGCAAATTGAAATTAACCAATCTTTAATTTTCCGAATTTTGAAAGAAAACAAGTTTTATCTGTACCACGTAACTTTAGTTCAGTACCTCAAAGAAACTGATTTTTTAAAAAGGGTACAGTTATGTGCTTGTTTTGTGTGATTATGAGATAAATGTTAATTTTTTTAATAAAATTTTATTTTTTGATGAGGCTTGTTTTATAACAACAGTAAATAATCACAACGGCCACCATTACGCTTAAGAAAATCCACACGAAACTACCCATTTCCAAAAAAACTTTAATCGTTTGGTGTGGAATAATCGGTGATTTAATTATTTTGCTTCATTTTTGTGTTAGAAATTTTACTAGTGAAATGTGCCGTAACTTTCTTGAAAATGAATCGCCAGTTTTGCTAGAGGATTACTCATTGCTCTTTGTGAAAAGGTTTGGTTTCAACAAGATGGGATTCCTCCACATTTTTACAGAAGAATTTCTGATTACTTCAACGAAAATCATAAACATCTGTAGATTGGTAGAGTAGACATTCTTGACCTCCACGAAGCCCAGATCTTACGTCATTAGATTATTTTTTGTAGCTAAATAATATTTTTTTAAATAAATCTTCAGTATTAGATAAACACGATTTAAAGAACTGGATCATTAAATATTATTGTCGGAATATAACTCTTAACATACTCGTATGCATGTTAGCTCGTGTAATAATGTCTTGAGGCGTGTTTAGATTAAGAAGATCGTCACTGGACATTTACTCAATTTAAAGTTATGTGTATTTTTTTCAAATTTATGATAAAAAATAGCAATGTTCAAAGTAAATTTTAAATTTTGTAGATATGTCAAAGTTTTGTCACTGACAATTTCTGTTGACTGAAACGAATTTATAGCTTTCTTGGATTTGTGACTTTTTTAATCTAAAAACTACCCTAACTATTTTGGCTGTTGGTTTTTGCCACTTTCAGCCCCAAAATTCTAAGTTTTATAGTTTTTTACAAAAAAAAATCTCTTGCGTTTTTTCGACACAACTTACTGTTTTTGAGTAAAATTGGTTTACAATTTGTCTTACAGACCTTAGAAAGGATAAAAATTAAAAAGTAAATTCGTTTTACAGTTTAAGACTCCCGTGATAAAAAATTTCGACAACTGATTTTTAAATTCGTTCAGGTGTTTAAAGGTTATCATTTGTAATTTTATTCTTCGACACTGTCAAAATTCACGGTTTTTCTCCCGTGTAAGGAAGTTTCGACAACTGTTTGGCATTTCTCAATACAAAACGTCAAATTATTTTTAACAGATTTAAAGCAAGTTTAAGCCTTGTTGACTCTAATTCGAAGAATAAAATGTTGTATTTCACTCGTTTGAGTGTAAATCGGACGCTTTATTCCACCTCGTGAATGGTAAACCACTCGTTACACTCGTGGTTTAAAAATCCACTCAGTCAAATAAAGAGTCCGATTTACACTCAAACTCGTCGAATAAATAACTATTATCTATTCTGCAATAGTAACATTTTTTGATACATATTTATAGGAAACTTTTGTCTTAAAATTGAATATTCTATCACCTGTTCAAATTTATAACAACAAAAAAAATATTACACAAAATTGCCAAATTGGATTTGTAATTTTTGTTTTTGTCATATTTTTTAAAACCGAAACATGAAAATAAAATGTATCTCATTCAAAAAGCGTATAAAAACTACCAAAAATTTTATCAAAACTATGAAAAATATATGAGCTACAAGTATCTATTAAACAGAAACATGGTATTAAAAAAAGAAAGAATTATCAAAGA